>NC_090442.1:759340755-759644618 GCF_031143425.1 Pleurodeles waltl
GGCACCTAGGGAAACCTACCAAACCTGTGCATTTCTGAAAACTAGAGACCTACGGGAATCCAAGATGGGGTGATTTGTGTGGCTCGGACCAGGTTCTGTTACCCAGAATCCTTTGCAAACCTCAAAATTTGGCTAAAAAAACACATGTTCCTCACATTTCCGTGGCAGAAAGTTCTGGAATCTGAGAGGAGCCACAAATTTCCTTCCACCCAGCGTTCCTCCAAGTCTCCCAATAAAAATGATACCTCACTTGTGTGGGTTGGCCTAGCGCCCGCGACAGGAAACACCCCAAAGCGCAACGTGGACACATCCACATTTTTGAAAGAAAACAGAGGTGTTTTTTGCAAAGTGCCTACCTGTAGATTTTGGCCTCTAGCTCAGCCGGCACCAAGGGAAACCTACCAAACCTGTGCATTTCTGAAAACTAGAGACCTAGGGGAATCTAAGATGGGGTGACTTGTGTGGCTCGAACCAGGTTCTGTTACCCAGAATCCTTTGCAAACCTCACAATTTGGCTAAAAAAACACATGTTCCTCACATTTCTGTGGCAGAAAGTTCTGGAATCTGAGAGGAGCCACAAATTTCCTTCCACCCAGCGTTCCCCCACATCTCCCGATACAAATGATTCCTCACTTGTGTGGGTAGGCCTAGCGCCCGCGACAGGAAACGCCCCAAAGCGCAACGTGGACACATCCATTTTTTTTAAAGAAAACAGAGCTGTTTTTTGCAAAGTGCCTACCTGTAGATTTTGGCCTGTAGCTCAGCTGGCAGCTAGGGAAACCTACCAAACCTGTGCATTTCTGAAAACTAGAGACCTAGGGGAATCCAAGATGGGGTGGCTTGTGTGGCTCGGACCAGGTTCTGTTACCCAGAATCCTTTGCAAACCTCAAAATTTGGCTAAAAAAACACATGTTCCTCACATGTCTGTGGCAGAAAGTTCTGGAATCTGAGAGGAGCCACAAATTTCCTTCCACCCGGCGTTCCCCCAAGTCTCCCAATAAAAATGCTACCTCACTTGTGTGGGTAGGCCTAGCGCCCGCGACAGGAAACACCCCAAAGCGCAACGTGGACACATCCAAATTTTTGAAAGAAAACAGAGGTGTTTTTTGCAAAGTGCCTACCTGTAGATTTTGGCCTCTAGCTCAGCCGGCACCAAGGGAAACCTACCAAACCTGTGCATTTCTGAAAACTAGAGACCTAGGGGAATCCAAGATGGGGTGACTTGTGTGGCTCAGACCAGGTTCTGTTACCCAGAATCCTTTGCAAACCTCAAAATTTGGCTAAAAAAACACATGTTCCTCACATTTCTGTGGCACAAAGTTCTGGAATCTGAGAGGAGCCACAAATTTCATTTTACCCAGCGTTCCCCCAAGCCTCCCGATAAAAATTATACCTCACTTGTGTGGGTAGGCCTAGCGCCCGCGACAGGAAACGCCTCAAAGCGCAACGTGGACACATCCAATTTTTTTAAAGAAAACAAAGGTGTTTTTTGCAAGGTGCCTACCTGTAGATTTTGGCCTGTAGCTCAGCCGGCACCTAGGGAAACCTACCAAACCTGTGCATTTCTGAAAACTAGAGACCTAGGGGAATCCAAGGTGGGGGGACTTGTGTGGCTCGGACCAGGTTCTGTTACCCAGAATCCTTTGCAAACCTCAAAATGTGGCTAAAAATACACATGTTCCTCACATTTCTGTGGCAGAAAGTTCTGGAATCTGAGAGGAGCCACAAATTTCCTTCCACCCAGCGTTCCCCCAAGTCTCCCGATAAAAATGATACCTCACTTTTGTGGGTAGGCCTAGCGCCCGCGAGAGGAAACACCCCAAAGCGCAACGTGGACACATCCAAATTTTTGAAAGAAAACAGAGGTGTTTTTTGCAAAGTGCCTACCTGTAGATTTTGGCCTCTAGCTCAGCCTGCACCTAGGGAAACCTACAAAACCTGTGCATTTCTGAAAACTAGAGACCTACGGGAATCCAAGATGGGGTGACTTGTGTGGCTCAGACCAGGTTCTGTTACCCGGAATCCTTTGCAAGCCTCAAAATTTGGCTAAAAAAACACATGTTCCTCACATTGCTGTGGCAGAAAGTTCTGGAATCTGAGAGGAGCCACAAATTTCCTTCCACCCAGCATTCCCCCAAGTCTCCCGATAAAAATGATATCTCACTTGTGTGGGTAGGCCTAGCGCCCGCGACAGGAAACACCCCAAAGCGCAACGTGGACACATCCAATTTTTTGAAAGAAAACAGAGGTGTTTTTTGCAAAGTGCCTACCTGTAGATTTTGGCCTCTAGCTCAGCCGCCACCTAGGGAAACCTACCAAACCTGTGCATTTCTGAAAACTAGAGACCTAGGGGAATCCAAGGTGGGGGGACTTGTGTGGCTCGGACCAGGTTCTGTTACCCAGAATCCTTTGCAAACCTCAAAATTTGGCTAAAAAAACACATGTTCCTCACATTTCTGTGACAGAAAGTTCTGGAATCTGAGAGGAGCCACAAATTTCTTTCCACCCAGCGTTCCCCCAAGTCTCCCGATAAAAATGATACCTCACTTGTGTGGGTAGGCCTAGCGCCCGCAACAGGAAAAACCCCAAAGCGCAACGTGGACACATCCAAATTTTTGAAAGAAAACAGAGGTGTTTTTTGCAAAATGCCTACCTGTAGATTTTGGCCTCTAGCTCAGCTGGCACCTAGGGAATCCTACCAAACCTGTGCCTTTCTGAAAACTAGAGACCTAGGGGAATCCAAGATGGGGTGACTTGTGTGGCTCAGACCAGGTTCTGTTACCCAGAATCCTTTGCATACCTCACAATTTGGCTAAAAAAACACATGTTCCTCACATTTCTGTGGCATAAAGTTCTGGAATCTGAGAGGAGCCACAAATTTCCTTCCACCCAGCGTTCCCCCAAGTCTCCCAATAAAAATGATACCTCACTTGTGTGGGTAGGCCTAGCGCCCGCGACAGGAGACGCCCCAAAGCGCAACGTGGACACATCCAATTTTTTGAAAGAAAACAGAGGTGTTTTTTGCAAGGTGCCTACCTGTAGATTTTGACCTCTAGCTCAGCCGGCACCTAGGGAAACCTACCAAACCTGTGCATTTCTGAAAACTAGAGACCTACGGGAATCCAAGATGGGGTGACTTGTGTGGCTCGGACCAGGTTCTGTTACCCAGAATCCTTTGCAAACCTCAAAATTTGGCTAAAAAAACAAATGTTCCTCACATTTCCGTGGCAGAAAGTTCTGGAATCTGAGAGGAGCCACAAATTTCCTTCCACCCAGCGTTCCCCCAAGTCTCCCAATAAAAATGATACCTCACTTGTGTGGGTTGGCCTAGCGCCCGCGACAGGAAACACCCCAAAGCGCAACGTGGACACATCCACATTTTTGAAAGAAAACAGAGGTGTTTTTTGCAAAGTGCCTACCTGTAGATTTTGGCCTCTAGCTCAGCCGGCACCAAGGGAAACCTACCAAACCTGTGCATTTCTGAAAACTAGAGACCTAGGGGAATCTAAGATGGGGTGACTTGTGTGGCTCAGACCAGGTTCTGTTACCCAGAATCCTATGCAAACCTAAAAATTTGGCTAAAAAAACACATGTTCCACACATTTCTGTGTGCAGAAAGTTCTGGAATCTGAGAGGAGCCACAAATTTCCTTCCACCCAGCGTTCCCCAAGTCTCCCGATAAAAATGATACCTCACTTGTGTGGGTAGGCCTAGCGCCCGCGACAGGAAACACCCCAAAGCGCAACGTGGACACATCCAATTTTTTTAAAGAAAACAGAGTTGTTTTTTGCAAAGTGCCTACCTGTAGATTTTGGCCTCTAGCTCAGCCGCCACCTAGGGAAACCTACCAAACCTGTGCATTTCTGACAACTAGAGACCTAGGGGAATCCAAGATGGGGTGACTTGTGTGGCTCGAACCAGGTTCTGTTACCCAGAATCCTTTGCAAACCTCACAATTTGGCTAAAAAAACACATGTTCCTCACATTTCTGTGGCAGAAAGTTCTGGAATCTGAGAGGAGCCACAAATTTCCTTCCACCCAGCGTTCCCCCACATCTCCCGATACAAATGATTCCTCACTTGTGTGGGTAGGCCTAGCGCCCGCGACAGGAAACGCCCCAAAGCGCAACGTGGACACATCCATTTTTTTTAAAGAAAACAGAGCTGTTTTTTGCAAAGTGCCTACCTGTAGATTTTGGCCTGTAGCTCAGCTGGCAGCTAGGGAAACCTACCAAACCTGTGCATTTCTGAAAACTAGAGACCTAGGGGAATCCAAGATGGGGTGACTTGTGTGGCTCGGACCAGGTTCTGTTACCCAGAATCCTTTGCAAACCTCAAAATTTGGCTAAAAAAACACATGTTCCTCACATGTCTGTGGCAGAAAGTTCTGGAATCTGAGAGGAGCCACAAATTTCCTTCCACCCAGCGTTCCCCCAAGTCTCCCGATAAAAATGATACCTCACTTGTGTGGGTAGGCCTAGCGCCCGCGACAGAAAACGCCCCAAAGCGCAACGTGGACACATCCAAATTTTTGAAAGAAAACAGAGGTGTTTTTTGCAAAGTGCCTACCTGTAGATTTTGGCCTATAGCTCAGCCGGCACCTAGGGAAACCTACCAAACCTGTGCATTTCTGAAAACTAGAGACCTAGGGGAATCCAAGATGGGGTGACTTGTGTGGCTCGGACCAGGTTCTGTTACCCAGAATCCTTTGCAAACCTCAAAATTTGGCTAAAAAAACACATGTTCCTCATATTTCTGTGGCAGAAAGTTCTGGAATCTGAGAGGAGCCACAAATTTCCTTCCACCCGGCGTTCCCCCAAGTCTCCCAATAAAAATGCTACCTCACTTGTGTGGGTAGGCCTAGCGCCCGCGACAGGAAACACCCCAAAGCGCAACGTGGACACATCCAAATTTTTGAAAGAAAACAGAGGTGTTTTTTGCAAAGTGCCTACCTGTAGATTTTGGCGTCTAGCTCAGCCGGCACCAAGGGAAACCTACCAAACCTGTACATTTCTGAAAACTAGAGACCTAGGGGAATCCAAGATGGGGTGACTTGTGTGGCTCAGACCAGGTTCTGTTACCCAGAATCCTTTGCAAACCTCAAAATTTGGCTAAAAAAACACATGTTCCTCACATTTCTGTGGCAGAAAGTTCTGGAATCTGAGAGGAGCCACAAATTTCATTTTACCCAGCGTTCCCCCAAGCCTCCCGATAAAAATGATACCTCACTTGTGTGGGTAGGCCTAGCGCCCGCGACAGGAAACGCCCCAAAGCGCAACGTGGACACATCCAATTTTTTGAAAGAAAACAAAGGTGTTTTTTGCAAGGTGCCTACCTGTAGATTTTGGCCTGTAGCTCAGCCGGCACCTAGGGAAACCTACCAAACCTGTGCATTTCTGAAAACTAGAGACCTAGGGGAATCCAAGGTGGGGGGACTTGTGTGGCTCGGACCAGGTTCTGTTACCCAGAATCCTTTGCAAACCTCAAAATGTGGCTAAAAATACACATGTTCCTCACATTTCTGTGGCAGAAAGTTCTGGAATCTGAGAGGAGCCACAAATTTCCTTCCACCCAGCGTTCCCCCAAGTCTCCCGATAAAAATGATACCTCACTTGTGTGGGTAGGCCTAGCGCCCGCGACAGGAAACACCCCAAAGCGCAACGTGGACACATCCAAATTTTTGAAAGAAAACAGAGGTGTTTTTTGCAAAGTGCCTACCTGTAGATTTTGGCCTCTAGCTCAGCCGGCACCTAGGGAAACCTACAAAACCTGTGCATTTCTGAAAACTAGAGACCTACGGGAATCCAAGATGGGGTGACTTGTGTGGCTCAGACCAGGTTCTGTTACCCGGAATCCTTTGCAAGCCTCAAAATTTGGCTAAAAAAACAGATTTTCCTCACATTGCTGTGGCAGAAAGTTCTGGAATCTGAGAGGAGCCACAAATTTCCTTCCACCCAGCATTCCCCCAAGTCTCCCGATAAAAATGATATCTCACTTGTGTGGGTAGGCCTAGCGCCCGCGACAGGAAACACCCCAAAGCGCAACGTGGACACATCCAATTTTTTCAAAGAAAACAGAGGTGTTTTTTGCAAAGTGCCTACCTGTAGATTTTGGCCTCTAGCTCAGCCGCCACCTAGGGAAACCTACCAAACCTGTGCATTTCTGAAAACTAGAGACCTAGGGGAATCCAAGGTGGGGGGACTTGTGTGGCTCGGACCAGGTTCTGTATCCCAGAATCCTTTGCAAACCTCAAAATTTGGCTAAAAAAACACATGTTCCTCACATTTCTGTGGCAGAAAGTTCTGGAATCTGAGAGGAGCCACAAATTTCTTTCCACCCAGCGTTCCCCCAAGTCTCCCGATAAAAATGATACCTCACTTGTGTGGGTAGGCCTAGCGCCCGCAACAGGAGAAACCCCAAAGCGCAACGTGGACACATCCAAATTTTTGAAAGAAAACAGAGGTGTTTTTTGCAAAGTGCCTACCTGTAGATTTTGGCCTCTAGCTCAGCTGGCACCTAGGGAATCCTACCAAACCTGTGCCTTTTTGAAAACTAGAGACCTAGGGGAATCCAAGATGGGGTGACTTGTGTGGCTCAGACCAGGTTCTGTTACCCAGAATCCTTTGCATACCTCACAATTTGGCTAAAAAAACACATGTTCCTCACATTTCTGTGGCATAAAGTTCTGGAATCTGAGAGGAGCCACAAATTTCCTTCCACCCAGCGTTCCCCCAAGTCTCCCAATAAAAATGATACCTCTCTTGTGTGGGTAGGCCTAGCGGCCGCGACAGGAAACGCCCCAAAGCGCAACGTGGACACATCCAATTTTTTGAAAGAAAACAGAGGTGTTTTTTGCAAGGTGCCTACCTGTAGATTTTGGCCTCTAGCTCAGCCGGCACCTAGGGAAACCTACCAAACCTGTGCATTTCTGAAAACTAGAGACCTACGGGAATCCAAGATGGGGTGACTTGTGTGGCTCGGACCAGGTTCTGTTACCCAGAATCCTTTGCAAACCTCAAAATTTGGCTAAAAAAACAAATGTTCCTCACATTTCCGTGGCAGAAAGTTCTGGAATCTGAGAGGAGCCACAAATTTCCTTCCACCCAGCGTTCCCCCAAGTCTCCTAATAAAAATGATACCTCACTTGTGTGGGTTGGCCTAGCGCCCGCGACAGGAAACACCCCAAAGCGCAACGTGGACACATCCACATTTTTGAAAGAAAACAGAGGTGTTTTTTGCAAAGTGCCTACCTGTAGATTTTGGCCTCTAACTCAGCCGGCACCGAGGGAAACCTACCAAACCTGTGCATTTCTGAAAACTAGAGACCTAGGGGAATCTAAGATGGGGTGACTTGTGTGGCTCAGACCAGGTTCTGTTACCCAGAATCCTATGCAAACCTAAAAATTTGGCTAAAAAAACACATGTTCCTCACATTTCTGTGTGCAGAAAGTTCTGGAATCTGAGAGGAGCCACATATTTCCTTCCACTCAGCGTTCCCCAAGTCTCCCGGTAAAAATGATACCTCACTTGTGTGGGTAGGCCTAGCGCCCGCGACAGGAAACACCCCAAAGCGCAACGTGGACACATCCAATTTTTTGAAAGAAAACAGAGTTGTTTTTTGCAAAGTGCCTACCTGTAGATTTTGGCCTCTAGCTCAGCCTCCACCTAGGGAAACCTACCAAACCTGTGCATTTCTGAAAACTAGAGACCTAGGGGAATCCAAGATGGGGTGACTTGTTTGGCTCGAACCAGGTTCTGTTACCCAGAATCCTTTGCAAACCTCACAATTTGGCTAAAAAAACACATGTTCCTCACATGTCTGTGGCAGAAAGTTCTGGAATCTGAGAGGAGCCTCAAATTTCCTTCCACCCAGCGTTCCCCCACATCTCCCGATACAAATGATTCCTCACTTGTGTGGGTAGGCCTACCGCCCGCGACAGGAAACGCCCCAAAGCGCAACGTGGACACATCCATTTTTTTTAAAGAAAACAGAGCTGTTTTTTGCAAAGTGCCTACCTGTAGATTTTGGCCTGTAGCTCAGCTGGCAGCTAGGGAAACCTACCAAACCTGTGCATTTCTGAAAACTAGAGACCTAGGGGAATCCAAGATGGGGTGACTTGTGTGGCTCGGACCAGGTTCTGTTACCCAGAATCCTTTGCAAACCTCAAAATTTGTCTAAAAAAACACATGTTCCTCACATGTCTGTGGCAGAAAGTTCTGGAATCTGAGAGGAGCCACAAATTTCCTTCCACCCAGCGTTCCCCCACATCTCCCGATACAAATGATTCCTCACTTGTGTGGGTAGGCCTAGCGCCCGCGACAGGAAACGCCCCAAAGCGCAACGTGGACACATCCATTTTTTTTAAAGAAAACAGAGCTGTTTTTTGCAAAGTGCCTACCTGTAGATTTTGGCCTGTAGCTCAGCTGGCAGCTAGGGAAACCTACCAAACCTGTGCATTTCTGAAAACTAGAGACCTAGGGGAATCCAAGATGGGGTGACTTGTGTGGCTCGGACCAGGTTCTGTTACCCAGAATCCTTTGCAAACCTCAAAATTTGGCTAAAAAAACACATGTTCCTCACATGTCTGTGGCAGAAAGTTCTGGAATCTGAGAGGAGCCACAAATTTCCTTCCACCCAGCGTTCCCCCAAGTCTCCCGATAAAAATGATACCTCACTTGTGTGGGTAGGCCTAGCGCCCGCGACAGGAAACGCCCCAAAGCGCAACGTGGACACATCCAAATTTTTGAAAGAAAACAGAGGTGTTTTTTGCAAAGTGCCTACCTGTAGATTTTGGCCTCTAGCTCAGCCGGCACCTAGGGAAACCTACCAAACCTGTGCATTTCTGAAAACTAGAGACCTAGGGGAATCCAAGATGGGGTGACTTGTGTGGCTCGGACCAGGTTCTGTTACCCAGAATCCTTTGCAAACCTCAAAATTTGGCTAAAAAAATACATGTTCCTCACATTTCTGTGGCAAAAAGTTCTGGAATCTGAGAGGAGCCACAAATTTCCTTCCACCCAGCGTTCCCCCACGTCTCCCGATAAAAATGATACCTCACTTGTGTGGGTAGGCCTAGCGCCCGTGGCAGGAATCACCCCAAAGAGCAACGTGGACACATCCACATTTTTGAAAGAAAACAGAGGTGTTTTTTGCAAAGTGCCTACCTGTAGATTTTGGCCTCTAGCTCAGCCGGCACCAAGGGAAACCTACCAAACTTGTGCATTTCTGAAAACTAGAGACCTAGGGGAATCCAAGATGGGGTGACTTGTGTGGCTCGGACCAGGTTCTGTTACCCAGAATCCTTTGCAAACCTCAAAATTTGGCTAAAAAAACACATGTTCCTCACATTTCTGTGGCAGAAAGTTCTGGAATCTGAGAGGAGCCACAAATTTCCTTCCACCCGGCGTTCCCCCAAGTCTCCCAATAAAAATGCTACCTCACTTGTGTGGGTAGGCCTAGCGCCCGCGACAGGAAACACCCCAAAGCGCAACGTGGACACATCCAAATTTTTGAAAGAAAACAGAGGTGTTTTTTGCAAAGCGCCTACCTGTAGATTTTGGCCTCTAGCTCATCCGGCACCAAGGGAAACCTACCAAACCTGTGCATTTTTTAAAACTAGAGACCTAGGGGAATCCAAGATGGGGTGACTTGTGTGGCTCAGACCAGGTTCTGTTACCCAGAATCCTTTGCAAACCTCAAAATTTGGCTAAAAAAACACATGTTCCTCACATTTCTGTGTGCAGAAAGTTCTGGAATCTGAGAGGAGCCACAAATTTCCTACCACCCAGCGTTCCCCAAGTCTCCCGATAAAAATGATACCTCACTTGTGTGGGTAGGCCTAGCGCCCGCGACAGGAAACACCCCAGAGCGCAACGTGGACACATCCAATTTTTTGAAAGAAAACAGAGGTGTTTTTTGCAAAGTGCCTACCTGTAGATTTTGGCCTCTAGCTCAGCCGCCACCTAGGGAAACCTACCAAACCTGTGCATTTCTGAAAACTAGAGACCTAGGGGAATACAAGATGGGGTGACTTGTTTGGCTCGAACCAGGTTCTGTTACCCAGAATCCTTTGCAAACCTCAAAATTTGGCTAAAAAAACACATGTTCCTCACATTTCTGTGGCATAAAGTTCTGGAATCTGAGAGGAGCCACAAATGTCCTTCCACCCAGCGTTCCCCTACATCTCCCGATAAAAATGATACCTCACTTGTGTGGGTAGGCCTAGCGCCCGCGACAAGAAACGCCCCAAAGCGCAACGTGGACACATCCAAATTTTTGAAAGAAAACAGAGGTGTTTTTTGCAAAGTGCCTACCTGTAGATTTTGGCCTCTAGCTCAGCCGGCACCTAGGGAAACCTACCAAACCTGTGCTTTTCTGAAAACTAGAGACCTAGGGGAATCCAAGAGGGGGTTACTTGTGTGGCTCAGACCAGGTTCTGTTACCCAGAATCCTTTGCAAACCTCAAAATTTGGCTAAAAAAACACATGTTCCTCACATTTCTGTGGCAGAAAGTTCTGGAATCTGAGAGGAGCCACAAATTTCCTTCCACCCAGCGTTCCCCCACATCGCCCGATACAAATGATTCCTCACTTGTGTGGGTAGGCCTAGCGCCCGCGACAGGAAACGCCCCAAAGCGCAACGTGGACACATCCATTTTTTTTAAAGAAAACAGAGCTGTTTTTTGCAAAGTGCCTACCTGTAGATTTTGGCCTGTAGCTCAGCTGGCAGCTAGGGAAACCTACCAAACCTGTGCATTTCTGAAAACTAGAGACCTAGGGGAATCCAAGATGGGGTGACTTGTGTGGCTCGGACCAGGTTCTGTTACCCAGAATCCTTTGCAAACCTCAAAATTTGGCTAAAAAAACACATGTTCCTCACATGTCTGTGGCAGAAAGTTCTGGAATCTGAGAGGAGCCACAAATTTCCTTCCACCCAGCGTTCCCCCAAGTCTCCCGATAAAAATGATACCTCACTTGTGTGGGTAGGCCTAGCGCCCGCGACAGGAAACGCCCCAAAGCGCAACGTGGACACATCCAAATTTTTGAAAGAAAACAGAGGTGTTTTTTGCAAAGTGCCTAGCTGTAGATTTTGGCCTCTAGCTCAGCCGGCACCTAGGGAAACCTACCAAACCTGTGCATTTCTGAAAACTAGAGACCTAGGGGAATCCAAGATGGGGTGACTTGTGTGGCTCGGACCAGGTTCTGTTACCCAGAATCCTTTGCAAACCTCAAAATTTGGCTAAAAAAATACATGTTCCTCACATTTCTGTGGCAAAAAGTTCTGGAATCTGAGAGGAGCCACAAATTTCCTTCCACCCAGCGTTCCCCCACGTCTCCCGATAAAAATGATACCTCACTTGTGTGGGTAGGCCTAGCGCCCGTGGCAGGAATCACCCCAAAGAGCAACGTGGACACATCCACATTTTTTAAAGAAAACAGAGGTGTTTTTTGCAAAGTGCCTACCTGTAGATTTTGGCCTCTAGCTCAGCCGGCACCAAGGGAAACCTACCAAACCTGTGCATTTCTGAAAACTAGAGACCTAGGGGAATCCAAGATGGGGTGACTTGTGTGGCTCGGACCAGGTTCTGTTACCCAGAATCCTTTGCAAACCTCAAAATTTGGCTAAAAAAACACATGTTCCTCACATTTCTGTGGCAGAAAGTTCTGGAATCTGAGAGGAGCCACAAATTTCCTTCCACCCGGCGTTCCCCCAAGTCTCCCAATAAAAATGCTACCTCACTTGTGTGGGTAGGCCTAGCGCCCGCGACAGGAAACGCCCCAAAGCGCAACGTGGACACATCCATTTTTTTTAAAGAAAACAGAGCTGTTTTTTGCAAAGTGCCTACCTGTAGATTTTGGCCTCTAGCTCAGCTGGCAGCTAGGGAAACCTACCAAACCTGTGCATTTCTGAAAACTAGAGACCTAGGGGAATCCAAGATGGGGTGACTTGTGTGGCTCGGACCAGGTTCTGTTACCCAGAATCCTTTGCAAACCTCAAAATTTGGCTAAAAAAACACATGTTCCTCACATGTCTGTGGCAGAAAGTTCTGGAATCTGAGAGGAGCCACAAATTTCCTTCCACCCAGCGTTCCCCCAAGTCTCCCGATAAAAATGATACCTCACTTGTGTGGGTAGGCCTAGCGCCCGCGACAGGAAACGCCCCAAAGCGCAACGTGGACACATCCAAATTTTTGAAAGAAAACAGAGGTGTTTTTTGCAAAGTGCCTACCTGTAGATTTTGGCCTCTAGCTCAGCCGGCACCTAGGGAAACCTACCAAACCTGTGCATTTCTGAAAACTAGAGACCTAGGGGAATCCAAGATGGGGTGACTTGTGTGGCTCGGACCAGGTTCTGTTACCCAGAATCCTTTGCAAACCTCAAAATTTGGCTAAAAAAATACATGTTCCTCACATTTCTGTGGCAAAAAGTTCTGGAATCTGAGAGGAGCCACAAATTTCCTTCCACCCAGCGTTCCCCCACGTCTCCCGATAAAAATGATACCTCACTTGTGTGGGTAGGCCTAGCGCCCGTGGCAGGAATCACCCCAAAGAGCAACGTGGACACATCCACATTTTTGAAAGAAAACAGAGGTGTTTTTTGCAAAGTGCCTACCTGTAGATTTTGGCCTCTAGCTCAGCCGGCACCAAGGGAAACCTACCAAACTTGTGCATTTCTGAAAACTAGAGACCTAGGGGAATCCAAGATGGGGTGACTTGTGTGGCTCGGACCAGGTTCTGTTACCCAGAATCCTTTGCAAACCTCAAAATTTGGCTAAAAAAACACATGTTCCTCACATTTCTGTGGCAGAAAGTTCTGGAATCTGAGAGGAGCCACAAATTTCCTTCCACCCGGCGTTCCCCCAAGTCTCCCAATAAAAATGCTACCTCACTTGTGTGGGTAGGCCTAGCGCCCGCGACAGGAAACACCCCAAAGCGCAACGTGGACACATCCAAATTTTTGAAAGAAAACAGAGGTGTTTTTTGCAAAGCGCCTACCTGTAGATTTTGGCCTCTAGCTCATCCGGCACCAAGGGAAACCTACCAAACCTGTGCATTTTTTAAAACTAGAGACCTAGGGGAATCCAAGATGGGGTGACTTGTGTGGCTCAGACCAGGTTCTGTTACCCAGAATCCTTTGCAAACCTCAAAATTTGGCTAAAAAAACACATGTTCCTCACATTTCTGTGTGCAGAAAGTTCTGGAATCTGAGAGGAGCCACAAATTTCCTACCACCCAGCGTTCCCCAAGTCTCCCGATAAAAATGATACCTCACTTGTGTGGGTAGGCCTAGCGCCCGCGACAGGAAACACCCCAGAGCGCAACGTGGACACATCCAATTTTTTGAAAGAAAACAGAGGTGTTTTTTGCAAAGTGCCTACCTGTAGATTTTGGCCTCTAGCTCAGCCGCCACCTAGGGAAACCTACCAAACCTGTGCATTTCTGAAAACTAGAGACCTAGGGGAATACAAGATGGGGTGACTTGTTTGGCTCGAACCAGGTTCTGTTACCCAGAATCCTTTGCAAACCTCAAAATTTGGCTAAAAAAACACATGTTCCTCACATTTCTGTGGCATAAAGTTCTGGAATCTGAGAGGAGCCACAAATGTCCTTCCACCCAGCGTTCCCCTACATCTCCCGATAAAAATGATACCTCACTTGTGTGGGTAGGCCTAGCGCCCGCGACAAGAAACGCCCCAAAGCGCAACGTGGACACATCCAAATTTTTGAAAGAAAACAGAGGTGTTTTTTGCAAAGTGCCTACCTGTAGATTTTGGCCTCTAGCTCAGCCGGCACCTAGGGAAACCTACCAAACCTGTGCTTTTCTGAAAACTAGAGACCTAGGGGAATCCAAGAGGGGGTTACTTGTGTGGCTCAGACCAGGTTCTGTTACCCAGAATCCTTTGCAAACCTCAAAATTTGGCTAAAAAAACACATGTTCCTCACATTTCTGTGGCAGAAAGTTCTGGAATCTGAGAGGAGCCACAAATTTCCTTCCACCCAGCGTTCCCCCACATCGCCCGATACAAATGATTCCTCACTTGTGTGGGTAGGCCTAGCGCCCGCGACAGGAAACGCCCCAAAGCGCAACGTGGACACATCCATTTTTTTTAAAGAAAACAGAGCTGTTTTTTGCAAAGTGCCTACCTGTAGATTTTGGCCTGTAGCTCAGCTGGCAGCTAGGGAAACCTACCAAACCTGTGCATTTCTGAAAACTAGAGACCTAGGGGAATCCAAGATGGGGTGACTTGTGTGGCTCGGACCAGGTTCTGTTACCCAGAATCCTTTGCAAACCTCAAAATTTGGCTAAAAAAACACATGTTCCTCACATGTCTGTGGCAGAAAGTTCTGGAATCTGAGAGGAGCCACAAATTTCCTTCCACCCAGTGTTCCCCAAGTCTCCCGATAAAAATGATACCTCACTTGTGTGGGTAGGCCTAGCGCCCGCGACAGGAAACGCCCCAAAGCGCAACGTGGACACATCCAAATTTTTGAAAGAAAACAGAGGTGTTTTTTGCAAAGTGCCTAGCTGTAGATTTTGGCCTCTAGCTCAGCCGGCACCTAGGGAAACCTACCAAACCTGTGCATTTCTGAAAACTAGAGACCTAGGGGAATCCAAGATGGGGTGACTTGTGTGGCTCGGACCAGGTTCTGTTACCCAGAATCCTTTGCAAACCTCAAAATTTGGCTAAAAAAATACATGTTCCTCACATTTCTGTGGCAAAAAGTTCTGGAATCTGAGAGGAGCCACAAATTTCCTTCCACCCAGCGTTCCCCCACGTCTCCCGATAAAAATGATACCTCACTTGTGTGGGTAGGCCTAGCGCCCGTGGCAGGAATCACCCCAAAGAGCAACGTGGACACATCCACATTTTTTAAAGAAAACAGAGGTGTTTTTTGCAAAGTGCCTACCTGTAGATTTTGGCCTCTAGCTCAGCCGGCACCAAGGGAAACCTACCAAACCTGTGCATTTCTGAAAACTAGAGACCTAGGGGAATCCAAGATGGGGTGACTTGTGTGGCTCGGACCATGTTCTGTTACCCAGAATCCTTTGCAAACCTCAAAATTTGGCTAAAAAAACACATGTTCCTCACATTTCTGTGGCAGAAAGTTCTGGAATCTGAGAGGAGCCACAAATTTCCTTCCACCCGGCGTTCCCCCAAGTCTCCCAATAAAAATGCTACCTCACTTGTGTGGGTAGGCCTAGCGCCCGCGACAGGAAACACCCCAAAGCGCAACGTGGACACATCCAAATTTTTGAAAGAAAACAGAGGTGTTTTTTGCAAAGTGCCTACCTGTAGATTTTGGCCTCTAGCTCATCCGGCACCAAGGGAAACCTACCAAACCTGTGCATTACTGAAAACTAGAGACCTAGGGGAATCCAAGATGGGGTGACTTGTGTGGCTCAGACCAGGTTCTGTTACCCAGAATCCTTTGCAAACCTCAAAATTTGGCTAAAAAAACGCATGTTCCTCACATTTCTGTGTGCAGAAAGTTCTGGAATCTGAGAGGAGCCACAAATTTCCTTCCACCCAGCGTTCCCCAAGTCTCCCGATAAAAATGATACCTCACTTGTGTGGGTAGGCCTAGCGCCCGCGACAGGAAACGCCCCAAAGCGCAACGTGGACACATCCACATTTTTGAAAGAAAACAGAGGTGTTTTTTGCAAAGTGCCTACCTGTAGATTTTGGCCTCTAGCTCAGCCGGCACCTAGGGAAACCTACCAAACCTGTGCATTTCTGAAAACTAGAGACCTAGGGGAATCCAAGATGGGGTGACTTGTGTGGCTCGGACCAGGTTCTGTTACCCAGAATCCTTTGCAAACCTCAAAATTTGGCTAAAAAAATACATGTTCCTCACATTTCTGTGGCAAAAAGTTCTGGAATCTGAGAGGAGCCACAAATTTCCTTCCACCCAGCGTTCCCCCACGTCTCCCGATAAAAATGATACCTCACTTGTGTGGGTAGGCCTAGCGCCCGTGGCAGGAATCACCCCAAAGAGCAACGTGGACACATCCACATTTTTTAAAGAAAACAGAGGTGTTTTTTGCAAAGTGCCTACCTGTAGATTTTGGCCTCTAGCTCAGCCGGCACCAAGGGAAACCTACCAAACCTGTGCATTTCTGAAAACTAGAGACCTAGGGGAATCCAAGAGGGGGTGACTTGTGTGGCTCGGACCAGGTTCTGTTACCCAGAATCCTTTGCAAACCTCAAAATTTGGCTAAAAAAACACATGTTCCTCACATTTCTGTGGCAGAAAGTTCTGGAATCTGAGAGGAGCCACAAATTTCCTTCCACCCGGCGTTCCCCCTAGTCTCCCAATAAAAATGCTACCTCACTTGTGTGGGTAGGCCTAGCGCCCGCGACAGGAAACACCCCAAAGCGCAACGTGGACACATCCAAATTTTTGAAAGAAAACAGAGGTGTTTTTTGCAAAGTGCCTACCTGTAGATTTTGGCCTCTAGCTCATCCGGCACCAAGGGAAACCTACCAAACCTGTGCATTTCTGAAAACTAGAGACCTAGGGGAATCCAAGATGGGGTGACTTGTGTGGCTCAGACCAGGTTCTGTTACCCAGAATCCTTTGCAAACCTCAAAATTTGGCTAAAAAAACACATGTTCCTCACATTTCTGTGTGCAGAAAGTTCTGGAATCTGAGAGGAGCCACAAATTTCCTTCCACCCAGCGTTCCCCAAGTCTCCCGATAAAAATGATACCTCACTTGTGTGGGTAGGCCTAGCGCCCGCGACAGGAAACACCCCAGAGCGCAACGTGGACACATCCAATTTTTTGAAAGAAAACAGAGGTGTTTTTTGCAAAGTGCCTACCTGTAGATTTTGGCCTCTAGCTCAGCCGCCACCTAGGGAAACCTACCAAACCTGTGCATTTCTGAAAACTAGAGACCTAGGGGAATCTAAGATGGGGTGACTTGTGTGGCTCAGACCAGGTTCTGTTACCCAGAATCCTATGCAAACCTAAAAATTTGGCTAAAAAAACACATGTTCCTCACATTTCTGTGTGCAGAAAGTTCTGGAATCTGAGAGGAGCCACAAATTTCCTTCCACCCAGCGTTCCCCAAGTCTCCCGACAAAAATGATACCTCACTTGTGTGGGTAGGCCTAGCGCCCGTGACAGGAAACACCCCAAAGCGCAACGTGGACACATCCAATTTTTTGAAAGGAAACAGAGTTGTTTTTTGCAAAGTGCCTACCTGTAGATTTTGGCCTCTAGCTCAGCCGCCACCTAGGGAAACCTACCAAACCTGTGCATTTCTGACAACTAGAGACCTAGGGGAATCCAAGATGGGGTGACTTGTGTGGCTCGAACCAGGTTCTGTTACCCAGAATCCTTTGCAAACCTCACAATTTGGCTAAAAAAACACATGTTCCTCACATTTCTGTGGCAGAAAGTTCTGGAATCTGAGAGGAGCCACAAATTTCCTTCCACCCAGCGTTCCCCCACATCGCCCGATACAAATGATTCCTCACTTGTGTGGGTAGGCCTAGCGCCCGCGACAGGAAACGCCCCAAAGCGCAACGTGGACACATCCATTTTTTTTAAAGAAAACAGAGCTGTTTTTTGCAAAGTGCCTACCTGTAGATTTTGGCCTGTAGCTCAGCTGGCAGCTAGGGAAACCTACCAAACCTGTGCATTTCTGAAAACTAGAGACCTAGGGGAATCCAAGATGGGGTGACTTGTGTGGCTCGGACCAGGTTCTGTTACCCAGAATCCTTTGCAAACCTCAAAATTTGGCTAAAAAAACACATGTTCCTCACATGTCTGTGGCAGAAAGTTCTGGAATCTGAGAGGAGCCACAAATTTCCTTCCACCCAGCGTTCCCCCAAGTCTCCCGATAAAAATGATACCTCCCTTGTGTGGGTAGGCCTAGCGCCCGCGACAGGAAACGCCCCAAAGCGCAACGTGGACACATCCAAATATTTGAAAGAAAACAGAGGTGTTTTTTGCAAAGTGCCTACCTGTAGATTTTGGCCTCTAGCTCAGCCGGCAGCTAGGGAAACCTACCAAACCTGTGCATTTCTGAAAACTAGAGACCTAGGGGAATCCAAGATGGGGTGACTTGTGTGGCTCGGACCAGGTTCTGTTACCCAGAATCCTTTGCAAACCTCAAAATTTGGCTAAAAAAATACATGTTCCTCACATTTCTGTGGCAAAAAGTTCTGGAATCTGAGAGGAGCCACAAATTTCCTTCCACCCAGCGTTCCCCCACGTCTCCCGATAAAAATGATACCTCACTTGTGTGGGTAGGCCTAGCGCCCGTGGCAGGAATCACCCCATAGAGCAACGTGGACACATCCACATTTTTGAAAGAAAACAGAGGTGTTTTTTGCAAAGTGCCTACCTGTAGATTTTGGCCTCTAGCTCAGCCGGCACCAAGGGAAACCTACCAAATCTGTGCATTTCTGAAAACTAGAGACTTAGGGGAATCCAAGATGGGGTGACTTGTGTGGCTCGGACCAGGTTCTGTTACCCAGAATCCTTTGCAAACCTCAAAATTTGGCTAAAAAAACACATGTTCCTCACATTTCTGTGGCAGAAAGTTCTGGAATCTGAGAGGAGCCACAAATTTCCTTCCACCCGGCGTTCCCCCAAGTCTCCCAATAAAAATGCTACCTCACTTGTGTGGGTAGGCCTAGCGCCCGCGACAGGAAACACCCCAAAGCGCAACGTGGACACATCCAAATTTTTGAAAGAAAACAGAGGTGTTTTTTGCAAAGTGCCTACCTGTAGATTTTGGCCTCTAGCTCATCCGGCACCAAGGGAAACCTACCAAACCTGTGCATTTTTTAAAACTAGAGACCTAGGGGAATCCAAGATGGGGTGACTTGTGTGGCTCAGACCAGGTTCTGTTACCCAGAATCCTTTGCAAACCTCAAAATTTGGCTAAAAAAACACATGTTCCTCACATTTCTGTGTGCAGAAAGTTCTGGAATCTGAGAGGAGCCACAAATTTCCTTCCACCCAGCGTTCCCCGAGTCTCCCGATAAAAATGATACCTCACTTGTGTGGGTAGGCCTAGCGCCCGCGACAGGAAACACCCCAGAGCGCAACGTGGACACATCCAATTTTTTGAAAGAAAACAGAGGTGTTTTTTGCAAAGTGCCTACCTGTAGATTTTGGCCTCTAGCTCAGCCGCCACCTAGGGAAACCTACCAAACCTGTGCATTTCTGAAAACTAGAGACCTAGGGGAATACAAGATGGGGTGACTTGTTTGGCTCGAACCAGGTTCTGTTACCCAGAATCCTTTGCAAACCTCAAAATTTGGCTAAAAAAACACATGTTCCTCACATTTCTGTGGCATAAAGTTCTGGAATCTGAGAGGAGCCACAAATGTCCTTCCACCCAGCGTTCCCCCACATCTCCCGATAAAAATGATACCTCACTTGTGTGGGTAGGCCTAGCGCCCGCGACAAGAAACGCCCCAAAGCGCAACGTGGACACATCCAAATTTTTGAAAGAAAACAGAGGTGTTTTTTGCAAAGTGCCTACCTGTAGATTTTGGCCTCTAGCTCAGCCGGCACCTAGGGAAACCTACCAAACCTGTGCTTTTCTGAAAACTAGAGACCTAGGGGAATCCAAGATGGGGTTACTTGTGTGGCTCAGACCAGGTTCTGTTACCCAGAATCCTTTGCAAACCTCAAAATTTGGCTAAAAAAACACATGTTCCTCACATTTCTGTGGCAGAAAGTTCTGGAATCTGAGAGGAGCCACAAATTTCCTTCCACCCAGCGTTCCCCCACATCGCCCGATACAAATGATTCCTCACTTGTGTGGGTAGGCCTAGCGCCCGCGACAGGAAACGCCCCAAAGCGCAACGTGGACACATCCATTTTTTTTAAAGAAAACAGAGCTGTTTTTTGCAAAGTGCCTACCTGTAGATTT
Source organism: Pleurodeles waltl (assembly GCF_031143425.1). Lineage (NCBI taxonomy): Eukaryota > Metazoa > Chordata > Amphibia > Caudata > Salamandridae > Pleurodeles > Pleurodeles waltl. The sequence goes on from NC_090442.1 coordinate 759,360,654, forward strand.
TGGCCTGTAGCTCAGCTGGCAGCTAGGGAAACCTACCAAACCTGTGCATTTCTGAAAACTAGAGACCTAGGGGAATCCAAGATGGGGTGACTTGTGTGGCTCGGACCAGGTTCTGTTACCCAGAATCCTTTGCAAACCTCAAAATTTGGCTAAAAAAACACATGTTCCTCACATGTCTGTGGCAGAAAGTTCTGGAATCTGAGAGGAGCCACAAATTTCCTTCCACCCAGCGTTCCCCCAAGTCTCCCGATAAAAATGATACCTCACTTGTGTGGGTAGACCTAGCGCCCGCGACAGGAAACGCCCCAAAGCGCAACGTGGACACATCCAAATTTTTGAAAGAAAACAGAGGTGTTTTTTGCAAAGTGCCTACCTGTAGATTTTGGCCTCTAGCTCAGCCGGCACCTAGGGAAACCTACCAAACCTGTGCATTTCTGAAAACTAGAGACCTAGGGGAATCCAAGATGGGGTGACTTGTGTGGCTCGGACCAGGTTCTGTTACCCAGAATCCTTTGCAAACCTCAAAATTTGTCTAAAAAAATACATGTTCCTCACATTTCTGTGGCAAAAAGTTCTGGAATCTGAGAGGAGCCACAAATTTCCTTCCACCCAGCGTTCCCCCACGTCTCCCGATAAAAATGATACCTCACTTGTGTGGGTAGGCCTAGCGCCCGTGGCAGGAATCACCCCAAAGAGCAACGTGGACACATCCACATTTTTGAAAGAAAACAGAGGTGTTTTTTGCAAAGTGCCTACCTGTAGATTTTGGCCTCTAGCTCAGCCGGCACCAAGGGAAACCTACCAAACCTGTGCATTTCTGAAAACTAGAGACCTAGGGGAATCCAAGATGGGGTGACTTGTGTGGCTTGGACCAGGTTCTGTTACCCAGAATCCTTTGCAAACCTCAAAATTTGGCTAAAAAAACACATGTTCCTCACATTTCTGTGGCAGAAAGTTCTGGAATCTGAGAGGAGCCACAAATTTCCTTCCACCCGGCGTTCCCCCAAGTCTCCCAATAAAAATGCTACCTCACTTGTGTGGGTAGGCCTAGCGCCCGCGACAGGAAACACCCCAAAGCGCAACGTGGACACATCCAAATTTTTGAAAGAAAACAGAGGTGTTTTTTGCAAAGTGCCTACCTGTAGATTTTGGCCTCTAGCTCATCCGGCACCAAGGGAAACCTACCAAACCTGTGCATTTCTGAAAACTAGAGACCTAGGGGAATCCAAGATGGGGTGACTTGTGTGGCTCGGACCAGGTTCTGTTACCCAGAATCCTTTGCAAACCTCAAAATTTGGCTAAAAAAACACATGTTCCTCACATTTCTGTGGCAGAAAGTTCTGGAATCTGAGAGGAGCCACAAATTTCCTTCCACCCGGCGTTCCCCCAAGTCTCCCGATAAAAATGCTACCTCACTTGTGTGGGTAGGCCTAGCGCCCGCGACAGGAAACACCCCAAAGCGCAACGTGGACACATCCAAATTTTTGAAAGAAAACAGAGGTGTTTTTTGCAAAGTGCCTACCTGTAGATTTTGGCCTCTAGCTCATCCGGCACCAAGGGAAACCTACCAAACCTGTGCATTTTTTAAAACTAGAGACCTAGGGGAATCCAAGATGGGGTGACTTGTGTGGCTCAGACCAGGTTCTGTTACCCAGAATCCTTTGCAAACCTCAAAATTTGGCTAAAAAAACACATGTTCCTCACATTTCTGTGTGCAGAAAGTTCTGGAATCTGAGAGGAGCCACAAATTTCCTTCCACCCAGCGTTCCCCGAGTCTCCCGATAAAAATGATACCTCACTTGTGTGGGTAGGCCTAGCGCCCGCGACAGGAAACACCCCAGAGCGCAACGTGGACACATCCAATTTTTTGAAAGAAAACAGAGGTGTTTTTTGCAAAGTGCCTACCTGTAGATTTTGGCCTCTAGCTCAGCCGCCACCTAGGGAAACCTACCAAACCTGTGCATTTCTGAAAACTAGAGACCTAGGGGAATACAAGATGGGGTGACTTGTTTGGCTCGAACCAGGTTCTGTTACCCAGAATCCTTTGCAAACCTCAAAATTTGGCTAAAAAAACACATGTTCCTCACATTTCTGTGGCATAAAGTTCTGGAATCTGAGAGGAGCCACAAATGTCCTTCCACCCAGCGTTCCCCCACATCTCCCGATAAAAATGATACCTCACTTGTGTGGGTAGGCCTAGCGCCCGCGACAAGAAACGCCCCAAAGCGCAACGTGGACACATCCAAATTTTTGAAAGAAAACAGAGGTGTTTTTTGCAAAGTGCCTACCTGTAGATTTTGGCCTCTAGCTCATCCGGCACCTAGGGAAACCTACCAAACCTGTGCTTTTCTGAAAACTAGAGACCTAGGGGAATCCAAGATGGGGTTACTTGTGTGGCTCAGACCAGGTTCTGTTACCCAGAATCCTTTGCAAACCTCAAAATTTGGCTAAAAAAACACATGTTCCTCACATTTCTGTGGCAGAAAGTTCTGGAATCTGAGAGGAGCCACAAATTTCCTTCCACCCAGCGTTCCCCCACATCGCCCGATACAAATGATTCCTCACTTGTGTGGGTAGGCCTAGCGCCCGCGACAGGAAACGCCCCAAAGCGCAACGTGGACACATCCATTTTTTTTAAAGAAAACGGAGCTGTTTTTTGCAAAGTGCCTACCTGTAGATTTTGGCCTGTAGCTCAGCTGGCAGCTAGGGAAACCTACCAAACCTGTGCATTTCTGAAAACTAGAGACCTAGGGGAATCCAAGATGGGGTGACTTGTGTGGCTCGGACCAGGTTCTGTTACCCAGAATCCTTTGCAAACCTCAAAATTTGGCTAAAAAAACACATGTTCCTCACATGTCTGTGGCAGAAAGTTCTGGAATCTGAGAGGAGCCACAAATTTCCTTCCACCCAGCGTTCCCCCAAGTCTCCCGATAAAAATGATACCTCACTTGTGTGGGTAGACCTAGCGCCCGCGACAGGAAACGCCCCAAAGCGCAACGTGGACACATCCAAATTTTTGAAAGAAAACAGAGGTGTTTTTTGCAAAGTGCCTACCTGTAGATTTTGGCCTCTAGCTCAGCCGGCACCTAGGGAAACCTACCAAACCTGTGCATTTCTGAAAACTAGAGACCTAGGGGAATCCAAGATGGGGTGACTTGTGTGGCTCGGACCAGGTTCTGTTACCCAGAATCCTTTGCAAACCTCAAAATTTGTCTAAAAAAATACATGTTCCTCACATTTCTGTGGCAAAAAGTTCTGGAATCTGAGAGGAGCCACAAATTTCCTTCCACCCAGCGTTCCCCCACGTCTCCCGATAAAAATGATACCTCACTTGTGTGGGTAGGCCTAGCGCCCGTGGCAGGAATCACCCCAAAGAGCAACGTGGACACATCCACATTTTTGAAAGAAAACAGAGGTGTTTTTTGCAAAGTGCCTACCTGTAGATTTTGGCCTCTAGCTCAGCCGGCACCAAGGGAAACCTACCAAACCTGTGCATTTCTGAAAACTAGAGACCTAGGGGAATCCAAGATGGGGTGACTTGTGTGGCTTGGACCAGGTTCTGTTACCCAGAATCCTTTGCAAACCTCAAAATTTGGCTAAAAAAACACATGTTCCTCACATTTCTGTGGCAGAAAGTTCTGGAATCTGAGAGGAGCCACAAATTTCCTTCCACCCGGCGTTCCCCCAAGTCTCCCAATAAAAATGCTACCTCACTTGTGTGGGTAGGCCTAGCGCCCGCGACAGGAAACACCCCAAAGCGCAACGTGGACACATCCAAATTTTTGAAAGAAAACAGAGGTGTTTTTTGCAAAGTGCCTACCTGTAGATTTTGGCCTCTAGCTCATCCGGCACCAAGGGAAACCTACCAAACCTGTGCATTTCTGAAAACTAGAGACCTAGGGGAATCCAAGATGGGGTGACTTGTGTGGCTCGGACCAGGTTCTGTTACCCAGAATCCTTTGCAAACCTCAAAATTTGGCTAAAAAAACACATGTTCCTCACATTTCTGTGGCAGAAAGTTCTGGAATCTGAGAGGAGCCACAAATTTCCTTCCACCCGGCGTTCCCCCAAGTCTCCCAATAAAAATGCTACCTCACTTGTGTGGGTAGGCCTAGCGCCCGCGACAGGAAACACCCCAAAGCGCAACGTGGACACATCCAAATTTTTGAAAGAAAACAGAGGTGTTTTTTGCAAAGTGCCTACCTGTAGATTTTGGCCTCTAGCTCATCCGGCACCAAGGGAAACCTACCAAACCTGTGCATTTTATAAAACTAGAGACCTAGGGGAATCCAAGATGGGGTGACTTGTGTGGCTCAGACCAGGTTCTGTTACCCAGAATCCTTTGCAAACCTCAAAATTTGGCTAAAAAAACACATGTTCCTCACATTTCTGTGTGCAGAAAGTTCTGGAATCTGAGAGGAGCCACAAATTTCCTTCCACCCAGCGTTCCCCGAGTCTCCCGATAAAAATGATACCTCACTTGTGTGGGTAGGCCTAGCGCCCGCGACAGGAAACACCCCAGAGCGCAACGTGGACACATCCAATTTTTTGAAAGAAAACAGAGGTGTTTTTTGCAAAGTGCCTACCTGTAGATTTTGGCCTCTAGCTCAGCCGCCACCTAGGGAAACCTACCAAACCTGTGCATTTCTGAAAACTAGAGACCTAGGGGAATACAAGATGGGGTGACTTGTTTGGCTCGAACCAGGTTCTGTTACCCAGAATCCTTTGCAAACCTCAAAATTTGGCTAAAAAAACACATGTTCCTCACATTTCTGTGGCATAAAGTTCTGGAATCTGAGAGGAGCCACAAATGTCCTTCCACCCAGCGTTCCCCCACATCTCCCGATAAAAATGATACCTCACTTGTGTGGGTAGGCCTAGCGCCCGCGACAAGAAACGCCCCAAAGCGCAACGTGGACACATCCAAATTTTTGAAAGAAAACAGAGGTGTTTTTTGCAAAGTGCCTACCTGTAGATTTTGGCCTCTAGCTCAGCCGGCACCTAGGGAAACCTACCAAACCTGTGCTTTTCTGAAAACTAGAGACCTAGGGGAATCCAAGATGGGGTTACTTGTGTGGCTCAGACCAGGTTCTGTTACCCAGAATCCTTTGCAAACCTCAAAATTTGGCTAAAAAAACACATGTTCCTAACATTTCTGTGGCAGAAAGTTCTGGAATCTGAGAGGAGCCACAAATGTCCTTCCACCCAGCGTTCCCCCATGTCTCCCGATAGAAATGATACCTCACTTGTGTGGGTAGGCCTAGCGCCCTCGACAGGAAACGCCCCAAAGCACAACATGGACACATCCTATTTTTTGAAAGAAAACAGAGGTGTTTTTTGCAAGGTGCCTACCTATAGATTTTGGCCTCTAGCTCAGCCGGCACCTATGGAAACCTACCAAACCTGTACATTTCTGAAAACTTGAGACCTAGGGGAATCCAAGATGGGGTGACTTGTGTGGCTCGGACCAGGTTCTGTTACCCAGAATCCTTTGCAAACCTCAAAATTTGGCTAAAAAAACACATGTTCCTAACATTTCTGTGGCAGAAAGTTCTGGAATCTGAGAGGAGCCACAAATGTCCTTCCACCCAGCGTTCCCCCATGTCTCCCGATAGAAATGATACCTCACTTCTGTGGGTAGGCCTAGCGCCCTCGACAGGAAACGCCCCAAAGCACAACATGGACACATCCTATTTTTTGAAAGAAAACAGAGGTGTTTTTTGCAAGGTGCCTACCTGTAGATTTTGGCCTCTAGCTCAGCCGGCACCTATGGAAACCTACCAAACCTGTGCATTTCTGAAAACTTGAGACCTAGGGGAATCCAAGATGGGGTGACTTGTGTGGCTCGGACCAGGTTCTGTTACCCAGAATCCTTTGCAAACCTCAAAATTCGGCTAAAAAAACACATGTTCCTCATATTTCTGTTGCAGAAAGTTCTGGAATCTGAGAGGAGCCACAAATTTCCTTCCACCCAGCGTTCCCCCACGTCTCCCGATAAAAATGAAACCTCACTTGTGTGGGTAGGCCTAGCGCCCGCGACAGGAAACACCCCAAAGCGCAACGTGGACACATCCAAATTTTTTAAAGAAAACAGAGGTGTTTTTTGCAAAGTGCCTACCTGTAGATTTTGGCCTCTAGCTCAGCCGGCACCAAGGGAAACCTACCAAACCTGTGCATTTCTGAAAACTAGAGACGTAGGGGAATCCAAGATGGGGTGACTTGTGTGGCTCGGTCCAGGTTCTGTTACCCAGAATCCTTTGCAAACCTCAAAATTTGGCTAAAAAAACACATGTTCATCACATTTCTGTGTGCAGAAAGTTCTGGAATCTGAGAGGAGCCACAAATTTCCTTCCACCCAGCTTTCCCCAAGTCTCCCGATAAAAATGATACCTCACTTGTGTGGGTAGACCTAGTGCCCGCGGCAGGAAACACCCCAAAGCGCAACGTGGACACATCCAATTTTTTGAAAGAAAACAGAGGTGTTTTTTGCAAAGTGCCTACCTGTAGATTTTGGCCTCTAGCTCAGCCGCCACCTAGGGAAACCTACCAAACCTGTGCATTTCTGAAAACTAGAGACCTAGGGGAATACAAGATGGGGTGACTTGTGTGGCTCGAACCAGGTTCTGTTACCCAGAATCCTTTGCAAACCTCAAAATTTGGCTAAAAAACCAAACACATGTTCCTCACATTTTTGTGTGCAGAAAGTTCTGGAATCTGAGAGGAGCCACAAATTTCCTTCCTCCCAGCGTTCCCCAAGTCTCCCGATAAAAATGATACTTCACTTGTGTGGGTAGGCCTACCGCCCGCGACAGGAAACACCCCAAAGCGTAACGTGGACACATCCAATTTTTTTAAAGAAAACAGAGGTGTTTTTTGCAAAGTGCCTACCTGTAGATTTTGGCCTCTAGCTCAGCCGCCACCTAGGGAAAGCTACCAACCCTGTGCATTTCTGAAAACTAGAGACCTAGGGGAATACAAGATGGGGTGACTTGTTTGGCTCGAACCAGGTTCTGTTACCCAGAATCCTTTGCAAACCTCAAAATTTGGCTAAAAAAACACATGTTCCTCATATTTCTGTGGCATAAAGTTCTGGAATCTGAGAGGAGCCACAAATGTCCTTCCACCCAGCGTTCCCCCACATCTCCCGATAAAAATGATACCTCACTTGTGTGGGTAGGCCGAGCGCCCGCGACAGGAAACGCCCCAAAGCGCAACGTGGACACATCCAAATTTTTGAAAGAAAACAGAGGTGTTTTTTGCAAAGTGCCTACCTGTAGATTTTGGCCTCTAGCTCAGCCGGCACCTAGGGAAACCTACCAAACCTGTGCTTTTCTGAAAACTAGAGACCTAGGGGAATCCAAGATGGGGTTACTTGTGTGGCTCAGACCAGGTTCTGTTACCCAGAATCCTTTGCAAACCTCAAAATTTGGCTAAAAAAACACATGTTCCTAACATTTCTGTGGCAGAAAGTTCTGGAATCTGAGAGGAGCCACAAATTTCCTTCCACCCAGCGTTCCCCCATGTCTCCCGATAGAAATGATACCTCACTTGTGTGGGTAGGCCTAGCGCCCGCGACAGGAAACGCCCCAAAGCACAACATGGACACATCCTATTTTTTTAAAGAAAACAGAGGTGTTTTTTGCAAGGTGCCTACCTGTAGATTTTGGCCTCTAGCTCAGCCGGCACCTAGGGAAACCTACCAAACCTGTGCATTTCTGAAAACTTGAGACCTAGGGGAATCCAAGATGGGGTGACTTGTGTGGCTCGGACCAGGTTCTGTTACCCAGAATCCTTTGCAAACCTCAATATTTGGCTAAAAAAACACATGTTCCTCATATTTCTGTTCCAGAAAGTCCTGGAATCTGAGAGGAGCCACAAATTTCCTTCCACCCAGCGTTCCCCCACGTCTCCTGATAAAAATGAAACCTCACTTGTGTGGGTAGGCCTAGCGCCCGCGACAGGAAACACCCCAAAGCGCAACGTGGACACATCCAAATTTTTTAAAGAAAACAGAGGTGTTTTTTGCAAAGTGCCTACCTGTAGATTTTGGCTTCTAGCTCAGCCGGCACCAAGGGAAACCTACCAAACCTGTGCATTTCTGAAAACTAGAGACGTAGGGGAATCCAAGATGGGGTGACTTGTGTGGCTCGGACCAGGTTCTGTTACCCAGAATCCTTTGCAAACCTCAAAATTTGGCTAAAAAAACACATGTTCATCACATTTCTGTGTGCAGAAAGTTCTGGAATCTGAGAGGAGCCACAAATTTCCTTCCACCCAGCGTTCCCCCACGTCTCCCGATAAAAATGATACCTCACTTGTGTGGGTAGGCCTAGCGCCCGCGGAAGGAATCTCCCCAAAGAGCAACGTGGACACATCCAAATTTTTTAAAGAAAACAGAGGTGTTTTTTGCAAAGTGCCTACCTGTAGATTTTGGCCTCTAGCTCAGCCGGCACCAAGGGAAACGTAGCAAACCTGTGCATTTCTGACAACTAGAGACCTAGGGGAATCCAAGATGGGGTGACTTGTGTGGCTCGGACCAGGTTCTGTTACCCAGAATCCTTTGCAAACCTCAAAATTTGGCTAAAAAAACACATGTTCCTCACATTTCTGTGGCAGAAAGTTCTGGAATCTGAGAGGAGCCACAAATTTCCTTCCACCCGGCGTTCCCCCAAGTCTCCCAATAAAAATGCTACCTCACTTGTGTGGGTAGGCCTAGCACCCGCGACAGGAAACACCCCAAAGCGCAACGTGGACACATCCAAATTTTTGAAAGAAAACAGAGGTGTTTTTTGTAAAGTGCCTACCTGTAGATTTTGGCCTCTAGCTCAGCCGGCACCAAGGGAAACCTACCAAACCTGTGCATTTCTGAAAACTAGAGACCTAGGGGAATCCAAGATGGGGTGACTTGTGTGGCTCAGACCAGGTTCTGTTACCCAGAATCCTTTGCAAACCTCAAAATTTGGCTAAAAAAACACATGTTCCTCACATTTCTGTGTGCAGAAAGTTCTGGAATCTGAGAGGAGCCACAAATTTCCTTCCACCCAGCGTTCCCCAAGTCTCCCGATAAAAATGATACCTCACTTGTGTGGGTAGGCCTAGCGCCCGCGACAGGAAACACCCCAGAGCGCAACGTGGACACATCCAATTTTTTGAAAGAAAACAGAGGTGTTTTTTGCAAAGTGCCTACCTGTAGATTTTGGCCTCTAGCTCAGCCGCCACCTAGGGAAACCTACCAAACCTGTGCATTTCTGAAAACTAGAGACCTAGGGGAATACAAAATGGGGTGACTTGTGTGGCTCGAACCAGGTTCTGTTACCCAGAATCCTTTGCAAACCTCAAAATTTGGCTAAAAAAACACATGTTCCTCACATTTCTGTGGCATAAAGTTCTGGAATCTGAGAGGAGCCACAAATGTCCTTCCACCCAGCGTTCCCCCACATCTCCCGATAGAAATGATACTTCACTTGTGTGGGTAGGTCTAGCGCCCGCGACAGGAAACGCCCCAAATCACAACATGGACACATCATATTTTTTGAAAGAAAACAGAGGTGTTTTTTGCAAGGTGCCTACCTGTAGATTTTGGCCTCTAGCTCAGCCGGCACCTAGGGAAACCTACCAAACCTGTGCATTTCTGAAAACTTGAGACATAGGGGAATCCAAGATGGGGTGACTTGTGTGGCTCGGACCAGGTTCTGTTACCCAGAATCCTTTGCAAACCTCAAAATTTGGCTAAAAAAACACATGTTCCTCATATTTCTGTTGCAGAAAGTTCTGGAATCTGAGAGGAGCCACAAATTTCCTTCCACCCAGCGTTCCCCCACGTCTCCCGATAAAAATGAAACCTCACTTGTGTGGGTAGGCCTAGCGTCCGCGACAGGAAACACCCCAAAGCGCAACGTGGACACATCCAAATTTTTGAAAGAAAACAGAGGTGTTTTTTGCAAAGTGCCTACCTGTAGATTTTGGCCTCTAGCTCAGCCGGCACCAAGGGAAACCTACCAAACCTGTGCATTTCTGAAAACTAGAGACGTAGGGGAATCCAAGATGGGGTGACTTGTGTGGCTCGGACCAGGTTCTGTTACCCAGAATCCTTTGCAAACCTCAAAATTTGGCTAAAAAAACACATGTTCATCACATTTCTGTGTGCAGAAAGTTCTGGAATCTGAGAGGAGCCACAAATTTCCTTCCACCCAGCGTTCCCCAAGTCTCCCGATAAAAATGATACCTCACTTGTGTGGGTAGACCTAGCGCCCGCGGCAGGAAACACCCCAAAGCGCAACGTGGACACATCCAATTTCTTGAAAGAAAACAGAGGTGTTTTTTGCAAAGTGCCTACCTGTAGATTTTGGCCTCTAGCTCAGCCGCCACCTAGGGAAACCTACCAAACCTGTGCATTTCTGAAAACTAGAGACCTAGGGGAATACAAGATGGGGTGACTTGTGTGGCTCGAACCAGGTTCTGTTACCCAGAATCCTTTGCAAACCTCAAAATTTGGCTAAAAAAACACATGTTCCTCACATTTCTGTGTGCAGAAAGTTCTGGAATCTGAGAGGAGCCACAAATTTCCTTCCTCCCAGCGTTCCCCAAGTCTCCCGATAAAAATGATACCTCACTTGTGTGGGTAGGCCTAGCGCCCGTGACAGGAAACACCCCAAAGCGCAACGTGGACACATCCAATTTTTTTAAAGAAAACAGAGGTGTTTTTTGCAAAGTGCCTACCTGTAGATTTTGGCCTCTAGCTCAGCCGCCACCTAGGGAAAGCTACCAACCCTGTGCATTTCTGAAAACTAGAGACCTAGGGGAATACAAGATGGGGTGACTTGTTTGGCTCGAACCAGGTTCTGTTACCCAGAATCCTTTGCAAACCTCAAAATTTGGCTAAAAAAACACATGTTCCTCATATTTCTGTTGCAGAAAGTTCTGGAATCTGAGAGGAGCCACAAATTTCCTTCCACCCAGCGTTCCCCCACATCTCCCGATAAAAATCAAACCTCACTTGTGTGGGTAGGCCTAGCGCCCGCGACAGGAAACACCCCAAAGCGCAACGTGGACACATCCAAATTTTTGAAAGAAAACAGAGGTGTTTTTTGCAAAGTGCCTACCTGTAGATTTTGGCCTCTAGCTCAGCCGGCACCAAGGGAAACCTACCAAACCTGTGCATTTCTGAAAACTAGAGACGTAGGGGAATCCAAGATGGGGTGACTTGTGTGGCTCGGACCAGGTTCTGTTACCCAGAATCCTTTGCAAACCTCAAAATTTGGCTAAACAAACACATGTTCATCACATTTCTGTGTGCAGAAAGTTCTGGAATCTGAGAGGAGCCACAAATTTCCTTCCACCCAGCGTTCCTCAAGTCTCCCGATAAAAATGATACCTCACTTGTGTGGGTAGACCTAGCGCCCGCGGCAGGAAACACCCCAAAGCGCAACGTGGACACATCCAATTTTTTGAAAGAAAACAGAGGTGTTTTTTGCAAAGTGCCTACCTGTAGATTTTGGCCTCTAGCTCAGCCGCCACCTAGGGAAACCTACCAAACCTGTGCATTTCTGAAAACTAGAGACCTAGGGGAATACAAGATGGGGTGACTTGTGTGGCTCGAACCAGGTTCTGTTACCCAGAATCCTTTGCAAACCTCAAAATTTGGCTAAAAAAACACATGTTCCTCACATTTCTGTGGCAGAAAGTTCTGGAATCTGAGAGGAGCCACAAATTTCCTTCCACCCGGCGTTCCCCCAAGTCTCCCAATAAAAATGCTACCTCACTTGTGTGGGTAGGCCTAGCGCCCGCGACAGGAAACGCCCCAAAGCGCAACGTGGACACATCCAAATTTTTGAAAGAAAACAGAGGTGTTTTTTGCAAAGTGCCTACCTGTAGATTTTGGCCTCTAGCTCAGCCGGCACCAAGGGAAACCTACCAAACCTGTGCATTTCTGAAAACTAGAGACCTAGGGGAATCCAAGATGGGGTGACTTGTGTGGCTCAGACCAGGTTCTGTTACCCAGAATCCTTTGCAAACCTCAAAATTTGGCTAAAAAAACACATGTTCCTCACATTTCTGTGTGCAGAAAGTTCTGGAATTTGAGAGGAGCCACAAATTTCCTTCCACCCAGTGTTCCCCAAGTCTCCCGATAAAAATGATACCTCACTTGTGTGGGTAGGCCTAGCGCCCGCGACAGGAAACACCCCGGAGCGCAACGTGGACACATCCAATTTTTTTAAAGAAAACAGAGGTGTTTTTTGCAAAGTGCCTACCTGTAGATTTTGGCCTCTAGCTCAGCCGCCACCTAGGGAAACCTACCAAACCTGTGCATTTCTGAAAACTAGAGACCTAGGGGAATACAAAATGGGGTGACTTGTGTGGCTCGAACCAGGTTCTGTTACCCAGAATCCTTTGCAAACCTCAAAATTTGGCTAAAAAAACACATGTTCCTCACATTTCTGTGGCATAAAGTTCTGGAATCTGAGAGGAGCCACAAATGTCCTTCCACCCAGCGTTCCCCCACATCTCCCGATAAAACTGCTACCTCACTTGTGTGGGTAGGCCTAGCGCCCGCGACAGGAAACGCCCCAAAGCGCAACGTGGACACATCCAAATTTTTGAAAGAAAACAGAGGTGTTTTTTGCAAAGTGCCTACCTGTAGATTTTGGCCTCTAGCTCAGCCGGCACCAAGGGAAACCTACCAAACCTGTGCATTTCTGAAAACTAGAGACCTAGGGGAATCCAAGATGGGGTGACTTGTGTGGCTCAGACCAGGTTCTGTTACCCAGAATCCTTTGCAAACCTCAAAATTTGGCTAAAAAAACACATGTTCCTAACATTTCTGTGTGCAGAAAGTTCTGGAATTTGAGAGGAGCCACAAATTTCCTTCCACCCAGCGTTCCCCAAGTCTCCCGATAAAAATGATACCTCACTTGTGTGGGTAGGCCTAGCGCCCGCGACAGGAAACACCCCAGAGCGCAACGTGGACACATCCAATTTTTTGAAAGAAAACAGAGGTGTTTTTTGCAAAGTGCCTACCTGTAGATTTTGGCCTCTAGCTCAGCCGCCACCTAGGGAAACCTACCAAACCTGTGCATTTCTGAAAACTAGAGACCTAGGGGAATACAAAATGGGGTGACTTGTGTGGCTCGAACCAGGTTCTGTTACCCAGAATCCTTTGCAAACCTCAAAATTTGGCTAAAAAAACACATGTTCCTCACATTTCTATGGCATAAAGTTCTGGAATCTGAGAGGAGCCACAAATGTCCTTCCACCCAGCGTTCCCCCACATCTCCCGATAAAAATGATACCTCACTTGTGTGGGTAGGCCTAGCGCCCGCGACAGGAAACGCCCCAAAGCGCAACGTGGACACATCCAAATTTTTGAAAGAAAACAGAGGTGTTTTTTGCAAAGTGCCTACCTGTAGATTTTGGCCTCCTGCTCAGCCGGCACCTAGGGAAACCTACCAAACCTGTGCTTTTCTGAAAACTAGAGACCTAGGGGAATCCAAGATGGGGTTACTTGTGTGGCTCAGACCAGGTTCTGTTACCCAGAATCCTTTGCAAACCTCAAAATTTGGCTAAAAAAACACATGTTCCTAACATTTCTGTGGCAGAAAGTTCTGGAATCTGAGAGGAGCCACAAATTTCCTTCCACCCAGCGTTCCCCCATGTCTCCCGATAGAAATGATACCTCACTTGTGTGGGTAGGCCTAGCGCCCGCGACAGGAAACGCCCCAAAGCACAACATGGACACATCCTATTTTTTGAAAGAAAACAGAGGTGTTTTTTGCAAGGTGCCTACCTGTAGATTTTGGCCTCTAGCTCAGCCGGCACCTAGGGAAACCTACCAAACCTGTGCAGTTCTGAAAACTTGAGACCTAGAGGAATCCAAGATGGGGTGACTTGTGTGGCTCGGACCAGGTTCTGTTACCCAGAATCCTTTGCAAACCTCAAAATTTGGCTAAAAAAACACATGTTCCTCATATTTCTGTTGCAGAAAGTTCTGGAATCTGAGAGGAGCCACAAATTTCCCTCCACCCAGCGTTCCCCCACGTCTCCCGATAAAAATGAAACCTCACTTGTGTGGGTAGGCCTAGCGCCCGCGACATGAAACACCCCAAAGCGCAACGTGGACACATCCAAATTTTTGAAAGAAAATAGAAGTGTTTTTTGCAAAGTGCCTACCTGTAGATTTTGGCCTCTAGCTCAGCCGGCACCAAGGGAAACCTACCAAACCTGTGCATTTCTGAAAACTAGAGACGTAGGGGAATCCAAGATGGGGTGACTTGTGGCTCGGACCAGGTTCTGTTACCCAGAATCCTTTGCAAACCTCAAAATTTGGCTAAAAAAACACATGTTCATCACATTTCTGTGTGCAGAAAGTTCTGGAATCTGAGAGGAGCCACAAATTTCCTTCCACCCAGCGTTCCCCAAGTCTCCCGATAAAAATGATACCTCACTTGTGTGGGTAGGCCTAGCGCCCGCGACAGGAAACGCCCCAAAGCGCAACGTGGACACATCCAAATTTTTGAAAGAAAACAGAGGTGTTTTTTGCAAAGTGCCTACCTGTAGATTTTGGCCTCTAGCTCAGCCGGCACCTAGGGAAACCTACCAAACCTGTGCTTTTCTGAAAACTAGAGACCTAGGGGAATCCAAGATGGGGTTACTTGTGTGGCTCAGACCAGGTTCTGTTACCCAGAATCCTTTGCAAACCTCAAAATTTGGCTAAAAAAACACATGTTCCTAACATTTCTGTGGCAGAAAGTTCTGGAATCTGAGAGGAGCCACAAATTTCCTTCCACCCAGCGTTCCCCCATGTCTCCCGATAGAAATGATACCTCACTTGTGTGGGTAGGCCTAACGCCCTCGACAGGAAACGCCCCAAAGCACAACATGGACACATCCTATTTTTTGAAAGAAAACAGAGGTGTTTTTTGCAAGGTGCCTACCTGTAGATTTTGGCCTTTAGCTCAGCCGGCACCTAGGGAAACCTACCAAACCTGTGCATTTCTGAAAACTTGAGACCTAGGGGAATCCAAGATGGGGTGACTTGTGTGGCTCGGACCAGGTTCTGTTACCCAGAATCCTTTGCAAACCTCAAAATTTGGCTAAAAAAGCACATGTTCCTCATATTTCTGTTGCAGAAAGTTCTGGAATCTGAGAGGAGCCACAAATTTCCTTCCACCCAGCATTCCGCCACGTCTCCCGATAAAAATGAAACCTCACTTGTGTGGGTAGGCCTAGCGCCCGCGACAGGAAAGACCCCAAAGCGCAACGTGGACACATCCAAATTTTTGAAAGAAAACAGAGGTGTTTTTTGCAAAGTGCCTACCTGTAGATTTTGGCCTCTAGCTCAGCCGGCACCAAGGGAAACCTACCAAACCTGTGCATTTCTGAAAACTAGAGACTTAGGGGAATCCAAGATGGGGTGACTTGTGTGGCTCGGACCAGGTTCTGTTACCCAGAATCCTTTGCAAACCTCAAAATTTGGCTAAAAAAACACATGTTCATCACCTTTCTGTGTGCAGAAAGTTCTGGAATCTGAGAGGAGCCACAAATTTCCTTCCTCCCAGCGTTCCCCAAGTCTCCCGATAAAAATGATACCTCACTTGTGTGGGTAGACCTAGCGCCCGCGGCAGGAAACACCCCAAAGCGCAACGTGGACACATCCAATTTTTTGAAAGAAAACAGAGGTGTTTTTTGCAAAGTGCCTACCTGTAGATTTTGGCCTCTAGCTCAGCCGCCACCTAGGGAAACCTACCAAACCTGTGCATTTCTGAAAACTAGAGACCTAGGGGAATACAAGATGGGGTGACTTGTGTGGCTCGAACCAGGTTCTGTTACCCAGAATCCTTTGCAAACCTCAAAATTTGGCTAAAAAAACACATGTTCCTCACATTTCTGTGTGCAGAAAGTTCTGGAATCTGAGAGGAGCCACAAATTTCCTTCCTCCCAGCGTTCCCCAAGTCTCCCGATAAAAATGATACCTCACTTGTGTGGGTAGGCCTAGCGCCCGCGACAGGAAACACCCCAAAGCGCAACGTGGACACATCCAATTTTTTGAAAGAAAACAGGTGTTTTTTGCAAAGTGCCTACCTGTAGATTTTGGCCTCTAGCTCAGCCGCCACCTAGGGAAACCTACCAACCCTGTGCATTTCTGAAAACTAGAGACCTAGGGGAATACAAGATGGGGTGACTTGTTTGGCTCGAACCAGGTTCTGTTACCCAGAATCCTTTGCAAACCTCAAAATTTGGCTAAAAAAACACATGTTTCTCATATTTCTGTGGCATAAAGTTCTGGAATCTGAGAGGAGCCACAAATGTCCTTCCACCCAGCGTTCCCCCACATCTCCCGATAAAAATGATACCTCACTTGTGTGGGTAGGCCTAGCGCCCGCGACAGGAAACGCCCCAAAGCGCAACGTGGACACATCCAAATTTTTGAAAGAAAACAGAGGTGTTTTTTGCAAAGTGCCTACCTGTAGATTTTGGCCTCTAGCTCAGCCGGCACCTAGGGAAACCTACCAAACCTGTGCTTTTCTGAAAACTAGAGACCTGGGGGAATCCAAGATGGGGTTACTTGTGTGGCTCAGACCAGGTTCTGTTACCCAGAATCCTTTGCAAACCTCAAAATTTGGCTAAAAAAACACATGTTCCTAACATTTCTGTGGCAGAAAGTTCTGGAATCTGAGAAGAGCCACAAATTTCCTTCCACCCAGCGTTCCCCCATGTCTCCCGATAAAAATGATACCTCACTTGTGTGGGTAGGCCTAGCGCCCGCGACAGGAAACGCCCCAAAGCACAACATGGACACATTCTATTTTTTGAAAGAAAACAGAGGTGTTTTTGCAAGGTGCCTACCTGTAGATTTTGGCCTCTAGCTCAGCCGGCACCTAGGGAAACCTACCAAACCTGTGCATTTCTGAAAACTTGAGACCTAGGGGAATCCAAGATGGGGTGACTTGTGTGGCTCGGACCAGGTTCTGTTACCCAGAATCCTTTGCAAACCTCAAAATTTGGCTAAAAAAACACATGTTCCTCACATTTCTGTGTGCAGAAAGTTCTGGAATCTAAGAGGAGCCACAAATTTTCTTCCACCCAGCGTTCCCCCACGTCTCCCGATAAAAATGATACCTCACTTGTGTGGGTAGGCCTAGCGCCCACGACAGGAAACACCCCAAAGCGCAACGTGGACACATCCAAATTTTTGAAAGAAAACAGAGGTGTTTTTTGCAAAGTGCCTACCTGTAGATTTTGGCCTCTAGCTCAGCCGGCACCATGGGAAACCTACCAAACCTGTGCATTTCTGAAAACTAGAGACGTAGGGGAATCCAAGATGGGGTGACTTGTGTTTCTCGGACCAGGTTCTGTTACCCAGAATCCTTTGCAAACCTCAAAATTTGGCTAAAAAAACACATGTTCCTCACATTTCTGTGGCAGAAAGTTCTGGAATCTGAGAGGAGCCACAAATTTCCTTCCACCCAGCGTTCCCCCACGTCTCCCCATAAAAATGATGCCACACTTGTGTGGGTAGGCCTAGCGCCCGCGACAAGAAACGCCCCAAAGCGCAACGTGGACACATCCATTTTTTTTAAAGAAAACAGAGCTGTTTTTTGCAAAGTGCCTACCTGTAGATTTTGGCCTGTAGTTCAGCCGGCACCTAGGGAAACCTACCAAACCTGTGCATTTCTGAAAACTAGAGACCTAGGGGAATCCAAGATGTGGTGACTTGTGTGGCTCGGACCAGGTTCTGTTACCCAGAATCCTTTGCAAACCTCAAAATTTGGCTAAAAAAACACATGTTCCTCACATTTCTGTGGCAGAAAGTTCTGGAATCTGAGAGGAGCCACAATTTTTTTTCCACCCAGCGTTCCCCCAAGTCTCCCGATAAAAATGATACCTCACTTGTGTGGGTAGGCCTAGCGCCCGCGTCAGGAAACGCCCCAAAGCGCAACGTTGACACAACCAAATTTTTGAAAGAAAACAAAGGTGTTTTTTGCAAAGTGCCTACCTGTAGATTTTGGCCTCTAGTTTACCCGCCACCTAGGGAAACCTACCAAACCTGTGCATTTCTGAAAACTAGAGACCTAGGGGAATCCAAGATGGGGTGACTTTTGTGGCTCGAACCAGGTTCTGTTACCCAGAATCCTTTGAAAACCTCAAAATTTGGCTAAAAAACACATGTTCCTCACATTTCTGTGGCATAAAGTTCTGGAATCTGAGAGGAGCCATGAATTTCCTTCGACCCAGCGTTCCCCCTTGTCTCCCGATAAAAATTATACCTCACTTGTGTGGGTAGGCCTAGCGCCCGCGACAGGAAACGCCCCAAAGCGCAACGTGGACCCATCCATTTTTTTGAAAGAAAACAGAGGTGTTTTTTGCAAAGTGCCTACCTGTAGATTTTGGCCTGTAGCTCAGCCGGCACCTAGGGAAACCTACCAAACCTATGCATTTCTGAAAACAAGAGACCTAGGGGAATCCAAGATGGGGTGACTTGTGTGGCTCGGACCAGGTTCTGTTACCCAGAATCCTTTGCAAACCTCAAAATTTGGCTAAAAAAACACACGTCCTCACATTTCTGTGGCAGAAAGTTCTGGAATCTGAGAGGAGCCACAAATTTCATTCCACCCAGCGTTCCCCCAACTCTCCCGATAAAAATGATACCTCACTTGTGTGGGTAGGCCTAGCTCCCGCGTCAGGAAACGCCCCAAAGCGCAACGTGGACACATCCAAATTTTTGAAAGAAAACAGAGGTGTTTTTTGCAAAGTGCCTACCTGTAGATTTTGGCCTCTAGCTCAGCCGGCACCTAGGGAAACCTACCAAACCTGTGCTTTTCTGAAAACTAGAGACCTATGGGAATCCAAGATGGGGTGACTTGTGTGGCTCATACCAGGTTCTGTTACCCAGAATCCTTTGCAAACCTCAAAATTTGGCTAAAAAAACACATGTTCCTCACATTTCTGTGGCAGAAAGTTCTGGAATCTGAGAGGAGCCACAAATTTCCTTCCACCCAGCGTTCCCCCATGTCTCCCGATAAAAATGATACCTCACTTGTGTGGGTAGGCCTAGCGCCCGCGACAGGAAACACCCCAAAGCGCAACGTGGACACATCCAATTTATTTAAAGAAAACAGAGGTGTTTTTTGCAAGGTGCCTACCTGTAGATTTTGGCCTTTAGCTCAGCCGGCACCTATGGAAACCTACCAAACCTGTGCATTTCTGAAAACCAGAGACCTAGGGGAATCCAAGATGTGGTGACTTGTGTGGCTCTGACCAGGTTCTGTTACCCAGAATCCTTTGCAAACCTCAAAATTTGGCTAAAAGAACACATGTTCCTCACATTTCTGTGGCAGAAAGTTCTGGAATCTAAGAGGAGCCACAAATTTCCTTCCACCCAGCGTTCCCCCACGTCTCCCGATAAAAATGATGCCGCACTTGTGTGGGTAGGCCTAGCGCCCGCGACAGGAAACACCCCAAAGCGCAACGTGGACACATCCAAATTTTTGAAAGAAAACAGAGGTGTTTTTTGCAAAGTGCCTACCTGTAGATTTTGGCCTCTAGCTCAGCCGGCACCAAGGGAAACCTACCAAACCTGTGCATTTCTGAAAACTAGAGACCTAGGGGAATCCAAGATGGGGTGACTTGTGTGGCTCGGACCAGGTTCTGTTACCCAGAATCCTTTGCAAACCTCAAAATTTGACCAAAAAAACACATGTTCCTCACATTTCTGTGGCAGAAAGTTCTGGAATCTGAGAGGAGCCACAAATTTCCTTCCACCCAGCGTTCCCCAAGTCTCTCGATAAAAATGATACCTCACTTGTGTGGGTAGGCCTAGCGCCCGCGACAGGAAACACCCCAAAGCGCAACGTGGACACATCCAATTTTTTGAAAGAAAACAGAGGTGTTTTTTGCAAAGTGCCTACCTGTAGATTTTGGCCTCTAGCTCAGCCGGCACCATGGGAAACCTACCAAACCTGTGCATTTCTGAAAACTAGAGACGTAGGGGAATCCAAGATGGGGTGACTTGTGTGGCTCGGACCAGGTTCTGTTACCCAGAATCCTTTGCAAACCTCAAAATTTGGCTAAAAAAACACATGTTCCTCACATTTCTGTGGCAGAAAGTTCTGGAATCTGAGAGGAGCCACAAATTTCCTTCCACCCAGCGTTCCCCCACGTCTCCCCATAAAAATTATGCCACACTTGTGTGGGTAGGCCTAGCGCCCGCGACAAGAAACGCCCCAAAGCGCAACGTGGACACATCCATTTTTTTTAAAGAAAATAGAGCTGTTTTTTGCAAAGTGCCTACCTGTAGATTTTGGCCTGTAGCTCAGCCGGCACCTAGGGAAACCTACCAAACCTGTGCATTTCTGAAAACTAGAGACCTAGGGGAATCCAAGATGGGGTGACTTGTGTGGCTCGAACCAGGTTCTGTTACCCAGAATCCTTTGAAAACCTCAAAATTTGGCTAAAAAACACATGTTCCTCACATTTCTGTGGCATAAAGTTCTGGAATCTGAGAGGAGCCATGAATTTCCTTCGACCCAGCGTTCCCCCTTGTCTCCCGATAAAAATTATACCTCACTTGTGTGGGTAGTACTAGCGCCCGCGACAGGAAACGCCCCAAAGCGCAACGTGGACCCATCCATTTTTTTTAAAGAAAACAGAGGTGTTTTTTGCAAAGTGCCTACCTGCAGATTTTGGCCTGTAGCTCAGCCGGCACCTAGGGAAACCTACCAAACCTATGCATTTCTGAAAACAAGAGACCTAGGGGAATCCAAGATGGGGTGACTTGTGTGGCTCGGACCAGGTTCTGTTACCCAGAATCCTTTGCAAACCTCAAAATTTGGCTAAAAAAACACACGTCCTCACATTTCTGTGGCAGAAAGTTCTGGAATCTGAGAGGAGCCACAAATTTCATTCCACCCAGCGTTCCCCCAACTCTCCCGATAAAAATGATACCTCACTTGTGTGGGTAGGCCTAGCTCCCGCGTCAGGAAACGCCCCAAAGCGCAACGTGGACACATCCAAATTTTTGAAAGAAAACAGAGGTGTTTTTTGCAAAGTGCCTACCTGTAGATTTTGGCCTCTAGCTCAGCCGGCACCTAGGGAAACCTACCAAACCTGTGCTTTTCTGAAAACTAGAGACCTATGGGAATCCAAGATGGGGTGACTTGTGTGGCTCATACCAGGTTCTGTTACCCAGAATCCTTTGCAAACCTCAAAATTTGGCTAAAAAAACACATGTTCCTCACATTTCTGTGGCAGAAAGATCTGGAATCTGAGAGGAGCCACAAATTTCCTTCCACTCAGCGTTCCCCCATGTCTCCCGATAAAAATGATACCTCACTTGTGTGGGTAGGCCTAGCTCCCGCGTCAGGAAACGCCCCAAAGCGCAACGTGGACACATCCAAATTTTTGAAAGAAAACAGAGGTGTTTTTTGCAAAGTGCCTACCTGTAGATTTTGGCCTCTAGCTCAGCCGGCACCTATGGAAACCTACCAAACCTGTGCATTTCTGAAAACCAGAGACCTAGGGGAATCCAAGATGTGGTGACTTGTGTGGCTCTGACCAGGTTCTGTTACCCAGAATCCTTTGCAAACCTCAAAATTTGGCTAAAAGAACACATGTTCGTCACATTTCTGTGGCAGAAAGTTCTGGAATCTAAGAGGAGCCACAAATTTCCTTCCACCCAGCGTTCCCCCACGTCTCCCGATAAAAATGATGCCGCACTTGTGTGGGTAGGCCTAGCGCCCGCGACAGGAAACACCCCAAAGCGCAACGTGGACACATCCAAATTTTTGAAAGAAAACAGAGGTGTTTTTTGCAAAGTGCCTACCTGTAGATTTTGGCCTCTAGCTCAGCCGGCACCAAGGGAAACCTACCAAACCTGTGCATTTCTGAAAACTAGAGACCTAGGGGAATCCAAGATGGGGTGACTTGTGTGGCTCGGACCAGGTTCTGTTACCCAGAATCCTTTGCAAACCTCAAAATTTGACCAAAAAAACACATGTTCCTCACATTTCTGTGGCAGAAAGTTCTGGAATCTGAGAGGAGCCACAAATTTCCTTCCACCCAGCGTTCCCCAAGTCTCTCGATAAAAATGATACCTCACTTGTGTGGGTAGGCCTAGCGCCCGCGACAGGAAACACCCCAAAGCGCAACGTGGACACATCCAATTTTTTGAAAGAAAACAGAGGTGTTTTTTGCAAAGTGCCTACCTGTAGATTTTGGCCTCTAGCTCAGCCGCCACCTAGGGAAACCTACCAAACCTGTGCATTTCCGAAAACTAGAGACCTAGGGGAATACAAGATGGGGTGACTTGTGTGGCTCGAACCAGGTTCTGTTACCCAGAATCCTTTGCAAACCTCAAAATTTGGCTAAAAAAACACATGTTCCTCACATTTCTGTGGCATAAAGTTCTGGAATCTGAGAGGAGCCACAAATTTCCTTCCACCCAGCGTTCCCCCACATCTCCCGATAAAAATGATACCTCACTTGTGTGGGTAGGCCTAGCGCCCGCGACAGGAAACACCCCAAAGCGCAACGTGGACACATCCAAATTTTTGAAAGAAAACAGAGGTGTTTTTTGCAAAGTGCCTACCTGTAGATTTTGGCCTCTAGCTCAGCCGGCACCAAGGGAAACATACCAAACCTGTGCATTTCTGAAAACTAGAGACCTAGGGGAATCTAAGATGGGGTGACTTGTGTGGCTCAGACCAGGTTCTGTTACCCGGAATCCTTTGCAAACCTCAAAATTTGGCTAAAAAAACACATGTTCCTCATATTTCTGTGGCAGAAAGTTCTGGAATCTGAGAGGAGCCGCAAATTTCATTCCACCCAGCGTAACCTAAGTCTCCCGATAAAAATGATACCTCACTTGTGTGGGTAGGCCTAGCGCCCGCGACAGGAAACACCCCAAAGCGCAACATGGACACATCCAATTTATTTAAAGAAAACAGAGGTGTTTTTTGCAAAGGGCCTACCTGTAGATTTTGGCCTCTAGCTTACCCGCCACCTAGGGAAACCTACCAAACCTGTGCATTTCTGAAAACTAGAGACCTAGGGGAATCCAAGATGGGGTGACTTGTGTGGCTCGAACCAGGTTCTGTTACCCAGAATCCTTTGAAAACTTCAAAATATGGCTAAAAAAACACATATTCCTCACACTTCTGTGGCATAAAGTTCTGGAATCTGAGAGGAGCCACGAATTTCCTTCGACCCAGCGTTCCCGCTTGTCTCCCGATAAAAATGATACCTCACTTGTGTGGGTAGGCCTAGTGCCCGCGACAGGAAACGCCCCAAAGCGCAACGTGGACACATCCATTTTTTTGAAAGAAAAGAGAGGTGTTTTTTGCAAAGTGCCTACCTGTAGATTTTGGCCTCTAGCTCAGCCGGCACCAAGGGAAACCTACCAAACCTGTGCATTTCTGAAAACTAGAGACCTAGGGGAATCTAAGATGGGGTGACTTGTGTGGCTCAGACCAGGTTCTGTTACCCGGAATCCTTTGCAAACCTCAAAATTTGGCTAAAAAAACACATGTTCCTCACATTTCTGTGGCAGAAAGTTCTGGAATCTGAGAGGAGCCACAAATTTCCTTCCACCCAGCGTAACCTAAGTCTCCCGATAAAAATGATACCTCACTTGTGTGGGTAGCCCTAGCGCCCGCGACAGGAAACACCCCAAAGCGCAACGTGGACACATCCAATTTATTTAAAGAAAACAGAGGTGTTTTTTGCAAAGTGCCTACCTGTAGATTTTGGCCTCTAGCTTACCCGCCACCTAGGGAAACCTACCAAACCTGTGCATTTCTGAAAACTAGAGACCTAGGGGAATCCAAGATGGGGTGACTTGTGTGGCTTGATCCAGGTTCTGTTACCCAGAATCCTTTGAAAACCTCAAAATTTGGCTAAAAAAACACATATTCCTCACATTTCTGTGGCATAAAGTTCTGGAATCTGAGAGGAGCCACGAATTTCCTTCGACCCAGCGTTCCCCCTTGTCTCCCGATAAAAATGATACCTCACTTGTGTGGGTAGGCCTAGCGCCTGCGACAGGAAACGCCCCAAAGCACAACATGGACACATCCTATTTTTTGAAAGAAAACAGAGGTGTTTTTTGCAAGGTGCCTACCTGTAGATTTTGGCCTCTAGCTCAGCCGGCACCAAGGGAAACCTACCAAACCTGTGCATTTCTGAAAACTAGAGACCTAGGGGAATCTAAGATGGGGTGACTTGTGTGGCTCAGACCAGGTTCTGTTACCCAGAATCCTATGCAAACCTAAAAATTTGGCTAAAAAAACACATGTTCCTCACATTTCTGTGTGCAGAAAGTTCTGGAATCTGAGAGGAGCCACAAATTTCCTTCCACCCAGCGTTCCCCAAGTCTCCCGATAAAAATGATACCTCACTTGTGTGGGTAGGCCTAGCGCCCGCGACAGGAAACACCCCAAAGCGCAACGTGGACACATCCAATTTTTTGAAAGAAAACAGAGTTGTTTTTTGCAAAGTGCCTACCTGTAGATTTTGGCCTCTAGCTCAGCCGCCACCTAGGGAAACCTACCAAACCTGTGCATTTCTGACAACTAGAGACCTAGGGGAATCCAAGATGGGGTGACTTGTGTGGCTCGAACCAGGTTCTGTTACCCAGAATCCTTTGCAAACCTCACAATTTGGCTAAAAAAACACATGTTCCTCACATTTCTGTGGCAGAAAGTTCTGGAATCTGAGAGGAGCCACAAATTTCCTTCCACCCAGCGTTCCCCCACATCTCCCGATACAAATGATTCCTCACTTGTGTGGGTAGGCCTAGCGCCCGCGACAGGAAACGCCCCAAAGCGCAACGTGGACACATCCATTTTTTTTAAAGAAAACAGAGCGTTTTTTTGCAAAGTGCCTACCTGTAGATTTTGGCCTGTAGCTCAGCTGGCAGCTAGGGAAACCTACCACACCTGTGCATTTCTGAAAACTAGAGACCTAGGGGAATCCAAGATGGGGTGACTTGTGTGGCTCGGACCAGGTTCTGTTACCCAGAATCCTTTGCAAACCTCAAAATTTGGCTAAAAAAACACATGTTCCTCACATGTCTGTGGCAGAAAGTTCTGGAATCTGAGAGGAGCCACAAATTTCCTTCCACCCACCGTTCCCCCAAGTCTCCCGATAAAAATGATACCTCACTTGTGTGGGTAGGCCTAGCGCCCGCGACAGGAAACGCCCCAAAGTGCAACGTGGACACATCCAATTTTTTTAAAGAAAACAGAGGTGTTTTTTGCAAAGTGCCTACCTGTAGATTTTGGCCTCTAGCTCAGCCGGCACCAAGGGAAACCTACCAAACCTGTGCATTTCTGAAAACTAGAGACCTAGGGGAATCCAAGATGGGGTGACTTGTGTGGCTCGGACCAGGTTCTGTTACCCAGAATCCTTTGCAAACCTCAAAATTTGGCTAAAAAAACACATGTTCCTCACATTTCTGTGGCAGAAAGTCCTGGAATCTGAGAGGAGCCACAAATTTCCTTCCACCCGGCGTTCCCCCAAGTCTCCCAATAAAAATGCTACCTCACTTGTGTGGGTAGGCCTAGCGCCCGCGACAGGAAACACCCCAAAGCGCAACGTGGACACATCCAAATTTTTGAAAGAAAACAGAGGTGTTTTTTGCAAAGTGCCTACCTGTAGATTTTGGCCTCTAGCTCAGCCGGCACCAAGGGAAACCTACCAAACCTGTGCATTTCTGAAAACTAGAGACCTAGGGGAATCCAAGATGGGGTGACTTGTGTGGCTCAGACCAGGTTCTGTTACCCAGAATCCTTTGCAAACCTCAAAATTTGGCTAAAAAAACACATGTTCCTCACATTTCTGTGGCAGAAAGTCCTGGAATCTGAGAGGAGCCACAAATTTCCTTCCACCCGGCGTTCCCCCAAGTCTCCCAATAAAAATGCTACCTCACTTGTGTGGGTAGGCCTAGCGCCCGCGACAGGAAACACCCCAAAGCGCAACGTGGACACATCCAAATTTTTGAAAGAAAACAGAGGTGTTTTTTGCAAAGTGCCTACCTGTAGATTTTGGCCTCTAGCTCAGCCGCCACCTAGGGAAACCTACCAAACCTGTGCATTTCTGAAAACTAGAGACCTAGGGGAATCTAAGATGGGGTGACTTGTGTGGCTCAGACCAGGTTCTGTTACCCAGAATCCTATGCAAACCTAAAAATTTGGCTAAAAAAACACATGTTCCTCACATTTCTGTGTGCAGAAAGTTCTGGAATCTGAGAGGAGCCACAAATTTCCTTCCACCCAGCGTTCCCCAAGTCTCCCGATAAAAATGATACCTCACTTGTGTGGGTAGGCGTAGCGCCCGCGACAGGAAACACCCCAAAGCGCAACGTGGACACATCCAATTTTTTTAAAGGAAACAGAGTTGTTTTTTGCAAAGTGCCTACCTGTAGATTTTGGCCTCTAGCTCAGCCGCCACCTAGGGAAACCTACCAAACCTGTGCATTTCTGACAACTAGAGACCTAGGGGAATCCAAGATGGGGTGACTTGTGTGGCTCGAACCAGGTTCTGTTACCCAGAATCCTTTGCAAACCTCACAATTTGGCTAAAAAAACACATGTTCCTCACATTTCTGTGGCAGAAAGTTCTGGAATCTGAGAGGAGCCACAAATTTCCTTCCACCCAGCGTTCCCCCATGTCTCCCGATAAAAATGATACCTCACTTGTGTGGGTAGGCCTAGCGCCCGCGACAGGAAACACCCCAAAGCGCAACGTGGACACATCCAATTTATTTAAAGAAAACAGAGGTGTTTTTTGCAAGGTGCCTACCTGTAGATTTTGGCCTCTAGCTCAGCCGGCACCTATGGAAACCTACCAAACCTGTGCATTTCTGAAAACTAGAGACCTAGGGGAATCCAAGATGTGGTGACTTGTGTGGCTCTGACCAGGTTCTGTTACCCAGAATCGTTTGCAAACCTCAAAATTTGGCTAAAAGAACACATGTTCCTCACATTTCTGTGGCAGAAAGTTCTGGAATCTAAGAGGAGCCACAAATTTCCTTCCACCCAGCGTTCCCCCACGTCTCCCGATAAAAATGATGCCGCACTTGTGTGGGTAGGCCTAGCGCCCGCGACAGGAAACACCCCAAAGCGCAACGTGGACACATCCAAATTTTTGAAAGAAAACAGAGGTGTTTTTTGCAAAGTGCCTACCTGTAGATTTTGGCCTCTAGCTCAGCCGGCACCAAGGGAAACCTACCAAACCTGTGCATTTCTGAAAACTAGAGACCTAGGGGAATCCAAGATGGGGTGACTTGTGTGGCTCGGACCAGGTTCTGTTACCCAGAATCCTTTGCAAACCTCAAAATTTGACCAAAAAAACACATGTTCCTCACATTTCTGTGGCAGAAAGTTCTGGAATCTGAGAGGAGCCACAAATTTCCTTCCACCCAGCGTTCCCCAAGTCTCTCGATAAAAATGATACCTCACTTGTGTGGGTAGGCCTAGCGCCCGCGACAGGAAACACCCCAAAGCGCAACGTGGACACATCCAATTTTTTGAAAGAAAACAGAGGTGTTTTTTGCAAAGTGCCTACCTGTTGGTTTTGGCCTCTAGCTCAGCCGCCACCTAGGGAAACCTACCAAACCTGTGCATTTCCGAAAACTAGAGACCTAGGGGAATACAAGATGGGGTGACTTGTGTGGCTCGATCCAGGTTCTGTTACCCAGAATCCTTTGCAAACCTCAAAATTTGGCTAAAAAAACACATGTTCCTCACATTTCTGTGGCATAAAGTTCTGGAATCTGAGAGGAGCCACAAATTTCCTTCCACCCAGCGTTCCCCCACATCTCCCGATAAAAATGATACCTCACTTGTGTGGGTAGGCCTAGCGCCCGCGACAGGAAACACCCCAAAGCGCAACGTGGACACATCCAAATTTTTGAAAGAAAACAGAGGTGTTTTTTGCAAAGTGCCTACCTGTAGATTTTGGCCTCTAGCTCAGCCGGCACCAAGGGAAACCTACCAAACCTGTGCATTTCTGAAAACTAGAGACCTAGGGGAATCTAAGATGGGGTGACTTGTGTGGCTCAGACCAGGTTCTGTTACCCGGAATCCTTTGCAAACCTCAAAATTTGGCTAAAAAAACACATGTTCCTCACATTTCTGTGGCAGAAAGTTCTGGAATCTGAGAGGAGCCGCAAATTTCATTCCACCCAGCGTAACCTAAGTCTCCCGATAAAAATGATACCTCACTTGTGTGGGTAGGCCTAGCGCCCGCGACAGGAAACACCCCAAAGCGCAACATGGACACATCCAATTTATTTAAAGAAAACAGAGGTGTTTTTTGCAAAGGGCCTACCTGTAGATTTTGGCCTCTAGCTTACCCGCCACCTAGGGAAACCTACCAAACCTGTGCATTTCTGAAAACTAGAGACCTAGGGGAATCCAAGATGGGGTGACTTGTGTGGCTCGAACCAGGTTCTGTTACCCAGAATCCTTTGAAAACCTCAAAATATGGCTAAAAAAACACATATTCCTCACATTTCTGTGGCATAAAGTTCTGGAATCTGAGAGGAGCCACGAATTTCCTTCGACCCAGCGTTCCCCCTTGTCTCCCGATAAAAATGATACCTCACTTGTGTGGGTAGGCCTAGTGCCCGCGACAGGAAACGCCCCAAAGCGCAACGTTGACACATCCATTTTTTTGAAAGAAAAGAGAGGTGTTTTTTGCAAAGTGCCTACCTGTAGATTTTGGCCTCTAGCTCAGCCGGCACCAAGGGAAACCTACCAAACCTGTGCATTTCTGAAAACTAGAGACCTAGGGGAATCTAAGATGGGGTGACTTGTGTGGCTCAGACCAGGTTCTGTTACCCGGAATCCTTTGCAAACCTCAAAATTTGGCTAAAAAAACACATGTTCCTCACATTTCTGTGGCAGAAAGTTCTGGAATCTGAGAGGAGCCACAAATTTCCTTCCACCCAGCGTAACCTAAGTCTCCCGATAAAAATGATACCTCACTTGTGTGGGTAGCCCTAGCGCCCGCGACAGGAAACACCCCAAAGCGCAACGTGGACACATCCAATTTATTTAAAGAAAACAGAGGTGTTTTTTGCAAAGTGCCTACCTGTAGATTTTGGCCTCTAGCTTACCCGCCACCTAGGGAAACCTACCAAACCTGTGCATTTCTGAAAACTAGAGACCTAGGGGAATCCAAGATGGGGTGACTTGTGTGGCTTGATCCAGGTTCTGTTACCCAGAATCCTTTGAAAACCTCAAAATTTGGCTAAAAAAACACATATTCCTCACATTTCTGTGGCATAAAGTTCTGGAATCTGAGAGGAGCCACGAATTTCCTTCGACCCAGCGTTCCCCCTTGTCTCCCGATAAAAATGATACCTCACTTGTGTGGGTAGGCCTAGCGCCTGCGACAGGAAACGCCCCAAAGCACAACATGGACACATCCTATTTTTTGAAAGAAAACAGAGGTGTTTTTTGCAAGGTGCCTACCTGTAGATTTTGGCCTCTAGCTCAGCCGGCACCAAGGGAAACCTACCAAACCTGTGCATTTCTGAAAACTAGAGACCTAGGGGAATCTAAGATGGGGTGACTTGTGTGGCTCAGACCAGGTTCTGTTACCCAGAATCCTATGCAAACCTAAAAATTTGGCTAAAAAAACACATGTTCCTCACATTTCTGTGTGCAGAAAGTTCTGGAATCTGAGAGGAGCCACAAATTTCCTTCCACCCAGCGTTCCCCAAGTCTCCCGATAAAAATGATACCTCACTTGTGTGGGTAGGCCTAGCGCCCGCGACAGGAAACACCCCAAAGCGCAACGTGGACACATCCAATTTTTTGAAAGAAAACAGAGTTGTTTTTTGCAAAGTGCCTACCTGTAGATTTTGGCCTGTAGCTCAGCTGGCAGCTAGGGAAACCTACCACACCTGTGCATTTCTGAAAACTAGAGACCTAGGGGAATCCAAGATGGGGTGACTTGTGTGGCTCGGACCAGGTTCTGTTACCCAGAATCCTTTGCAAACCTCAAAATTTGGCTAAAAAAACACATGTTCCTCACATGTCTGTGGCAGAAAGTTCTGGAATCTGAGAGGAGCCACAAATTTCCTTCCACCCAGCGTTCCCCCAAGTCTCCCGATAAAAATGATACCTCACTTGTGTGGGTAGGCCTAGCGCCCGCGACAGGAAACGCCCCAAAGCGCAACGTGGACACATCCAATTTTTTTAAAGAAAACAGAGGTGTTTTTTGCAAAGTGCCTACCTGTAGATTTTGGCCTCTAGCTCAGCCGGCACCTAGGGAAACCTACCAAACCTGTGCATTTCTGAAAACTAGAGACCTAGGGGAATCCAAGATGGGGTGACTTGTGTGGCTCGGACCAGGTTCTGTTACCCAGAATCCTTTGCAAACCTCAAAATTTGGCTAAAAAAACACATGTTCCTCACATTTCTGTGGCAGAAAGTCCTGGAATCTGAGAGGAGCCACAAATTTCCTTCCACCCGGCGTTCCCCCAAGTCTCCCGATAAAAATGCTACCTCACTTGTGTGGGTAGGCCTAGCGCCCGCGACAGGAAACACCCCAAAGCGCAACGTGGACACATCCAAATTTTTGAAAGAAAACAGAGGTGTTTTTTGCAAAGTGCCTACCTGTAGATTTTGGCCTCTAGCTCAGCCGGCACCAAGGGAAACCTACCAAACCTGTGCATTTCTGAAAACTAGAGACCTAGGGGAATCCAAGATGGGGTGACTTGTGTGGCTCAGACCAGGTTCTGTTACCCAGAATCCTTTGCAAACCTCAAAATTTGGCTAAAAAAACACATGTTCCGCACATTTCTGTGTGCAGAAAGTTCTGGAATCTGAGAGGAGCCACAAATTTCCTTCCACCCAGCGTTCCCCAAGTCTCCCGATAAAAATGATACCTCACTTGTGTGGGTAGGCCTAGCGCCCGCGACAGGAAACACCCCAGAGCGCAACGTGGCCACATCCAATTTTTTGAAAGAAAACAGAGGTGTTTTTTGCAAAGTGCCTACCTGTAGATTTTGGCCTCTAGCTCAGCCGGCACCAAGGGAAACCTACCAAACCTGTGCATTTCTGAAAACTAGAGACCTAGGGGAATCTAAGATGGGGTGACTTGTGTGGCTCAGACCAGGTTCTGTTACCCAGAATCCTATGCAAACCTAAAAATTTGGCTAAAAAAACACATGTTCCTCACATTTCTGTGTGCAGAAAGTTCTGGAATCTGAGAGGAGCCACAAATTTCCTTCCACCCAGCGTTCCCCAAGTCTCCCGATAAAAATGATACCTCACTTGTGTGGGTAGGCCTAGCGCCCGCGACAGGAAACACCCCAAAGCGCAACGTGGACACATCCAATTTTTTTAAAGGAAACAGAGTTGTTTTTTGCAAAGTGCCTACCTGTAGATTTTGGCCTCTAGCTCAGCCGCCACCTAGGGAAACCTACCAAACCTGTGCATTTCTGACAACTAGAGACCTAGGGGAATCCAAGATGGGGTGACTTGTGTGGCTCGAACCAGGTTCTGTTACCCAGAATCCTTTGCAAACCTCACAATTTGGCTAAAAAAACACATGTTCCTCACATTTCTGTGGCAGAAAGTTCTGGAATCTGAGAGGAGCCACAAATTTCCTTCCACCCAGCGTTCCCCCACATCTCCCGATACAAATGATTCCTCACTTGTGTGGGTAGGCCTAGCGCCCGCGACAGGAAACGCCCCAAAGCGCAACGTGGACACATCCATTTTTTTTAAAGAAAACAGAGCGTTTTTTTGCAAAGTGCCTACCTGTAGATTTTGGCCTGTAGCTCAGCTGGCAGCTAGGGAAACCTACCACACCTGTGCATTTCTGAAAACTAGAGACCTAGGGGAATCCAAGATGGGGTGACTTGTGTGGCTCGGACCAGGTTCTGTTACCCAGAATCCTTTGCAAACCTCAAAATTTGGCTAAAAAAACACATGTTCCTCACATGTCTGTGGCAGAAAGTTCTGGAATCTGAGAGGAGCCACAAATTTCCTTCCACCCAGCGTTCCCCAAGTCTCCCGATAAAAATGATACCTCACTTGTGTGGGTAGGCCTAGCGCCCGCGACAGGAAACGCCCCAAAGCGCAACGTGGACACATCCAATTTTTTTAAAGAAAACAGAGGTGTTTTTTGCAAAGTGCCTACCTGTAGATTTTGGCCTCTAGCTCAGCCGGCACCAAGGGAAACCTACCAAACCTGTGCATTTCTGAAAACTAGAGACCTAGGGGAATCTAAGATGGGGTGACTTGTGTGGCTCAGACCAGGTTCTGTTACCCAGAATCCTATGCAAACCTAAAAATTTGGCTAAAAAAACACATGTTCCTCACATTTCTGTGTGCAGAAAGTTCTGGAATCTGAGAGGAGCCACAAATTTCCTTCCACCCAGCGTTCCCCAAGTCTCCCGATAAAAATGATACCTCACTTGTGTGGGTAGGCCTAGCGCCCGCGACAGGAAACACCCCAAAGCGCAACGTGGACACATCCAATTTTTTTAAAGGAAACAGAGTTGTTTTTTGCAAAGTGCCTACCTGTAGATTTTGGCCTCTAGCTCAGCCGCCACCTAGGGAAACCTACCAAACCTGTGCATTTCTGACAACTAGAGACCTAGGGGAATCCAAGATGGGGTGACTTGTGTGGCTCGAACCAGGTTCTGTTACCCAGAATCCTTTGCAAACCTCACAATTTGGCTAAAAAAACACATGTTCCTCACATTTCTGTGGCAGAAAGTTCTGGAATCTGAGAGGAGCCACAAATTTCCTTCCACCCAGCGTTCCCCCACATCTCCCGATACAAATGATTCCTCACTTGTGTGGGTAGGCCTAGCGCCCGCGACAGGAAACGCCCCAAAGCGCAACGTGGACACATCCATTTTTTTTAAAGAAAACAGAGCGTTTTTTTGCAAAGTGCCTACCTGTAGATTTTGGCCTGTAGCTCAGCTGGCAGCTAGGGAAACCTACCACACCTGTGCATTTCTGAAAACTAGAGACCTAGGGGAATCCAAGATGGGGTGACTTGTGTGGCTCGGACCAGGTTCTGTTACCCAGAATCCTTTGCAAACCTCAAAATTTGGCTAAAAAAACACATGTTCCTCACATGTCTGTGGCAGAAAGTTCTGGAATCTGAGAGGAGCCACAAATTTCCTTCCACCCAGCGTTCCCCAAGTCTCCCGATAAAAATGATACCTCACTTGTGTGGGTAGGCCTAGCGACGCGACAGGAAACGCCCCAAAGCGCAACGTGGACACATCCAATTTTTTTAAAGAAAACAGAGGTGTTTTTTGCAAAGTGCCTACCTGTAGATTTTGGCCTCTAGCTCAGCCGGCACCTAGGGAAACCTAGCAAACCTGTGCATTTCTGAAAACTAGAGACCTAGGGGAATCCAAGATGGGGTGACTTGTGTGGCTCGGACCAGGTTCTGTTACCCAGAATCCTTTGCAAACCTCAAAATTTGGCTAAAAAAACACATGTTCCTCACATTTCTGTGGCAGAAAGTCCTGGAATCTGAGAGGAGCCACAAATTTCCTTCCACCCGGCGTTCCCCCAAGTCTCCCAATAAAAATGCTACCTCACTTGTGTGGGTAGGCCTAGCGCCCGCGACAGGAAACACCCCAAAGCGCAACGTGGACACATCCAAATTTTTGAAAGAAAACAGAGGTGTTTTTTGCAAAGTGCCTACCTGTAGATTTTGGCCTCTAGCTCAGCCGGCACCAAGGGAAACCTACCAAACCTGTGCATTTCTGAAAACTAGAGACCTAGGGGAATCCAAGATGGGGTGACTTGTGTGGCTCAGACCAGGTTCTGTTACCCAGAATCCTTTGCAAACCTCAAAATTTGGCTAAAAAAACACATGTTCCTCACATTTCTGTGTGCAGAAAGTTCTGGAATCTGAGAGGAGCCACAAATTTCCTTCCACCCAGCGTTCCCCAAGTCTCCCGATAAAAATGATACCTCACTTGTGTGGGTAGGCCTAGCGCCCACGACAGGAAACACCCCAGAGCGCAACGTGGACACATCCAATTTTTTGAAAGAAAACAGAGGTGTTTTTTGCAAAGTGCCTACCTGTAGATTTTGGCCTCTAGCTCAGCCGCCACCTAGGGAAACCTACCAAACCTGTGCATTTCTGAAAACTAGAGACCTAGGGGAATCTAAGATGGGGTGACTTGTGTGGCTCAGACCAGGTTCTGTTACCCAGAATCCTATGCAAACCTAAAAATTTGGCTAAAAAAACACATGTTCCTCACATTTCTGTGTGCAGAAAGTTCTGGAATCTGAGAGGAGCCACAAATTTCCTTCCACCCAGCGTTCCCCAAGTCTCCCGATAAAAATGATACCTCACTTGTGTGGGTAGGCGTAGCGCCCGCGACAGGAAACACCCCAAAGCGCAACGTGGACACATCCAATTTTTTTAAAGGAAACAGAGTTGTTTTTTGCAAAGTGCCTACCTGTAGATTTTGGCCTCTAGCTCAGCCGCCACCTAGGGAAACCTACCAAACCTGTGCATTTCTGACAACTAGAGACCTAGGGGAATCCAAGATGGGGTGACTTGTGTGGCTCGAACCAGGTTCTGTTACCCAGAATCCTTTGCAAACCTCACAATTTGGCTAAAAAAACACATGTTCCTCACATTTCTGTGGCAGAAAGTTCTGGAATCTGAGAGGAGCCACAAATTTCCTTCCACCCAGCGTTCCCCCATGTCCCCCGATAAAAATGATACCTCACTTGTGTGGGTAGGCCTAGCGCCCGCGACAGGAAACACCCCAAAGCGCAACGTGGACACATCCAATTTATTTAAAGAAAACAGAGGTGTTTTTTGCAAGGTGCCTACCTGTAGATTTTGGCCTCTAGCTCAGCCGGCACCTATGGAAACCTACCAAACCTGTGCATTTCTGAAAACTAGAGACCTAGGGGAATCCAAGATGTGGTGACTTGTGTGGCTCTGACCAGGTTCTGTTACCCAGAATCCTTTGCAAACCTCAAAATTTGGCTAAAAGAACACATGTTCCTCACATTTCTGTGGCAGAAAGTTCTGGAATCTAAGAGGAGCCACAAATTTCCTTCCACCCAGAGTTCCCCCACGTCTCCCGATAAAAATGATGCCGCACTTGTGGGGGTAGGCCTAGCGCCCGCGACAGGAAACACCCCAAAGCGCAACGTGGACACATCCAAATTTTTGAAAGAAAACAGAGGTGTTTTTTGCAAAGTGCCTACCTGTAGATTTTGGCCTCTAGCTCAGCCGGCACCAAGGGAAACCTACCAAACCTGTGCATTTCTGAAAACTAGAGACCTAGGGGAATCCAAGATGGGGTGACTTGTGTGGCTCGGACCAGGTTCTGTTACCCAGAATCCTTTGCAAACCTCAAAATTTGACCAAAAAAACACATGTTCCTCACATTTCTGTGGCAGAAAGTTCTGGAATCTGAGAGGAGCCACAAATTTCCTTCCACCCAGCGTTCCCCAAGTCTCTCGATAAAAATTATACCTCACTTGTGTGGGTAGGCCTAGCGCCCGCGACAGGAAACACCCCAAAGCGCAACGTGGACACATCCAATTTTTTGAAAGAAAACAGAGGTGTTTTTTGCAAAGTGCCTACCTGTAGATTTTGGCCTCTAGCTCAGCCGCCACCTAGGGAAACCTACCAAACCTGTGCATTTCCGAAAACTAGAGACCTAGGGGAATACAAGATGGGGTGACTTGTGTGGCTCGAACCAGGTTCTGTTACCCAGAATCCTTTGCAAACCTCAAAATTTGGCTAAAAAAACACATGTTCCTCACATTTCTGTGGCATAAAGTTCTGGAATCTGAGAGGAGCCACAAATTTCCTTCCACCCAGCGTTCCCCCACATCTCCCGATAAAAATGATACCTCACTTGTGTGGGTAGGCCTAGCGCCCGCAAAAGGAAACACCCCAAAGCGCAACGTGGACACATCCAAATTTTTGAAAGAAAACAGAGGTGTTTTTTGCAAAGTGCCTACCTGTAGATTTTGGCCTCTAGCTCAGCCGGCACCAAGGGAAACCTACCAAACCTGTGCATTTCTGAAAACTAGAGACCTAGGGGAATCTAAGATGGGGTGACTTGTGTGGCTCAGACCAGGTTCTGTTACCCGGAATCCTTTGCAAACCTCAAAATTTGGCTAAAAAAACACATGTTCCTCACATTTCTGTGGCAGAAAGTTCTGGAATCTGAGAGGAGCCGCAAATTTCATTCCACCCAGCGTAACCTAAGTCTCCCGATAAAAATGATACCTCACTTGTGTGGGTAGGCCTAGCGCCCGCGACAGGAAACACCCCAAAGCGCAACATGGACACATCCAATTTATTTAAAGAAAACAGAGGTGTTTTTTGCAAAGGGCCTACCTGTAGATTTTGGCCTCTAGCTTACCCGCCACCTAGGGAAACCTACCAAACCTGTGCATTTCTGAAAACTAGAGACCTAGGGGAATCCAAGATGGGGTGACTTGTGTGGCTCGAACCAGGTTCTGTTACCCAGAATCCTTTGAAAACCTCAAAATATGGCTAAAAAAACACATATTCCTCACATTTCTGTGGCATAAAGTTCTGGAATCTGAGAGGAGCCACGAATTTCCTTCGACCCAGCGTTCCCCCTTGTCTTCCGATAAAAATGATACCTCACTTGTGTGGGTAGGCCTAGTGCCCGCGACAGGAAACGCCCCAAAGCGCAACGTGGACACATCCATTTTTTTGAAAGAAAAGAGAGGTGTTTTTTGCAAAGTGCCTACCTGTAGATTTTGGCCTCTAGCTCAGCCGGCACCAAGGGAAACCTACCAAACCTGTGCATTTCTGAAAACTAGAGACCTAGGGGAATCTAAGATGGGGTGACTTGTGTGGCTCAGACCAGGTTCTGTTACCCGGAATCCTTTGCAAACCTCAAAATTTGGCTAAAAAAACACATGTTCCTCACATTTCTGTGGCAGAAAGTTCTGGAATCTGAGAGGAGCCACAAATTTCCTTCCACCCAGCGTAACCTAAGTCTCCCGATAAAAATGATACCTCACTTGACAGGAAACACCCCAAAGCGCAACGTGGACACATCCAATTTATTTAAAGAAAACAGAGGTGTTTTTTGCAAAGTGCCTACCTGTAGATTTTGGCCTCTAGCTTACCCGCCACCTAGGGAAACCTACCAAACCTGTGCATTTCTGAAAACTAGAGACCTAGGGGAATCCAAGATGGGGTGACTTGTGTGGCTTGATCCAGGTTCTGTTACCCAGAATCCTTTGAAAACCTCAAAATTTGGCTAAAAAAACACATATTCCTCACATTTCTGTGGCATAAAGTTCTGGAATCTGAGAGGAGCCACGAATTTCCTTCGACCCAGCGTTCCCCCTTGTCTCCCGATAAAAATGATACCTCACTTGTGTGGGTAGGCCTAGCGCCTGCGACAGGAAACGCCCCAAAGCACAACATGGACACATCCTATTTTTTGAAAGAAAACAGAGGTATTTTTTGCAAGGTGCCTACCTGTAGATTTTGGCCTCTAGCTCAGCCGGCACCAAGGGAAACCTACCAAACCTGTGCATTTCTGAAAACTAGAGACCTAGGGGAATCTAAGATGGGGTGACTTGTGTGGCTCAGACCAGGTTCTGTTACCCAGAATCCTATGCAAACCTAAAAATTTGGCTAAAAAAACACATGTTCCTCACATTTCTGTGTGCAGAAAGTTCTGGAATCTGAGAGGAGCCACAAATTTCCTTCCACCCAGCGTTCCCCAAGTCTCCCGATAAAAATGATACCTCACTTGTGTGGGTAGGCCTAGCGCCCGCGACAGGAAACACCCCAAAGCGCAACGTGGACACATCCAATTTTTTGAAAGAAAACAGAGTTGTTTTTTGCAAAGTGCCTACCTGTAGATTTTGGCCTCTAGCTCAGCCGCCACCTAGGGAAACCTACCAAACCTGTGCATTTCTGACAACTAGAGACCTAGGGGAATCCAAGATGGGGTGACTTGTGTGGCTCGAACCAGGTTCTGTTACCCAGAATCCTTTGCAAACCTCACAATTTGGCTAAAAAAACACATGTTCCTCACATTTCTGTGTGCAGAAAGTTCTGGAATCTGAGAGGAGCCACAAATTTCCTTCCACCCAGCGTTCCCCCACATCTCCCGATACAAATGATTCCTCACTTGTGTGGGTAGGCCTAGCGCCCGCGACAGGAAACGCCCCAAAGCGCAACGTGGACACATCCATTTTTTTTAAAGAAAACAGAGCGTTTTTTTGCAAAGTGCCTACCTGTAGATTTTGGCCTGTAGCTCAGCTGGCAGCTAGGGAAACCTACCACACCTGTGCATTTCTGAAAACTAGAGACCTAGGGGAATCCAAGATGGGGTGACTTGTGTGGCTCGGACCAGGTTCTGTTACCCAGAATCCTTTGCAAACCTCAAAATTTGGCTAAAAAAACACATGTTCCTCACATGTCTGTGGCAGAAAGTTCTGGAATCTGAGAGGAGCCACACATTTCCTTCCACCCAGCGTTCCCCCAAGTCTCCCGATAAAAATGATACCTCACTTGTGTGGGTAGGCCTAGCGCCCGCGACAGGAAACACCCCAAAGCGCAACGTGGACACATCCAAATTTTTGAAAGAAAACAGAGGTGTTTTTTGCAAAGTGCCTACCTGTAGATTTTGGCCTCTAGCTCAGCCGGCACCAAGGGAAACCTACCAAACCTGTGCATTTCTGAAAACTAGAGACCTAGGGGAATCCAAGATGGGGTGACTTGTGTGGCTCAGACAAGGTTCTGTTACCCAGAATCCTTTGCAAACCTCAAAATTTGGCTAAAAAAACACATGTTCCTCACATTTCTGTGTGCAGAAAGTTCTGGAATCTGAGAGGAGCCACAAATTTCCTTCCACCCAGCGTTCCCCAAGTCTACCGATAAAAATGATACCTCACTTGTGTGGGTAGGCCTAGCGCCCGCGACAGGAAACACCCCAGAGCGCAAAGTGGACACATCCAATTTTTTGAAAGAAAACAGAGGTGTTTTTTGCAAAGTGCCTACCTGTAGATTTTGGCCTCTAGCTCAGCCGCCACCTAGGGAAACCTACCAAACCTGTGCATTTCTGAAAACTAGAGACCTAGGGGAATCTAAGATGGGGTGACTTGTGTGGCTCAGACCAGGTTCTGTTACCCAGAATCCTATGCAAACCTAAAAATTTGGCTAAAAAAACACATGTTCCTCACATTTCTGTGTGCAGAAAGTTCTGGAATCTGAGAGGAGCCACAAATTTCCTTCCACCCAGCGTTCCCCAAGTCTCCCGATAAAAATGATACCTCACTTGTGTGGGTAGGCCTAGCGCCCGCGACAGGAAACACCCCAAAGCGCAACGTGGACACATCCAATTTTTTTAAAGGAAACAGAGGTGTTTTTTGCAAAGTGCCTACCTGTAGATTTTGGCCTCTAGCTCAGCCGCCACCTAGGGAAACCTACCAAACCTGTGCATTTCTGACAACTAGAGACCTAGGGGAATCCAAGATGGGGTGACTTGTGTGGCTCGAACCAGGTTCTGTTACCCAGAATCCTTTGCAAACCTCACAATTTGGCTAAAAAAACACATGTTCCTCACATTTCTGTGGCAGAAAGTTCTGGAATCTGAGAGGAGCCACAAATTTCCTTCCACCCAGCGTTCCCCCACATCTCCCGATACAAATGATTCCTCACTTGTGTGGGTAGGCCTAGCGCCCGCGACAGGAAACGCCCCAAAGCGCAACATGGACACATCCATTTTTTTTAAAGAAAACAGAGCTGTTTTTTGCAAAGTGCCTACCTGTAGATTTTGGCCTGTAGCTCAGCTGGCAGCTAGGGAAACCTACCAAACCTGTGCATTTCTGAAAACTAGAGACCTAGGGGAATCCAAGATGGGGTGACTTGTGTGGTTCGGACCAGGTTCTGTTACCCAGAATCCTTTGCAAACCTCAAAATTTGGCTAAAAAAACACATGTTCCTCACATGTCTGTGGCAGAAAGTTCTGGAATCTGAGAGGAGCCGCAAATTTCATTCCACCCAGCGTAACCTAAGTCTCCCGATAAAAATGATACCTCACTTGTGTGGGTAGGCCTAGCGCCCGCGACAGGAAACACCCCAAAGCGCAACATGGACACATCCAATTTATTTAAAGAAAACAGAGGTGTTTTTTGCAAAGGGCCTACCTGTAGATTTTGGCCTCTAGCTTACCCGCCACCTAGGGAAACCTACCAAACCTGTGCATTTCTGAAAACTAGAGACCTAGGGGAATCCAAGATGGGGTGACTTGTGTGGCTCGAACCAGGTTCTGTTACCCAGAATCCTTTGAAAACCTCAAAATATGGCTAAAAAAACACATATTCCTCACATTTCTGTGGCATAAAGTTCTGGAATCTGAGAGGATCCACGAATTTCCTTCGACCCAGCGTTCCCCCTTGTCTCCCGATAAAAATGATACCTCACTTGTGTGGGTAGGCCTAGTGCCCGCGACAGGAAACGCCCCAAAGCGCAACGTGGACACATCCATTTTTTTGAAAGAAAAGAGAGGTGTTTTTTGCAAAGTGCCTACCTGTAGATTTTGGCCTCTAGCTCAGCCGGCACCAAGGGAAACCTACCAAACCTGTGCATTTCTGAAAACTAGAGACCTAGGGGAATCTAAGATGGGGTGACTTGTGTGGCTCAGACCAGGTTCTGTTACCCGGAATCCTTTGCAAACCTCAAAATTTGGCTAAAAAAACACATGTTCCTCACATTTCTGTGGCAGAAAGTTCTGGAATCTGAGAGGAGCCACAAATTTCCTTCCACCCAGCGTAACCTAAGTCTCCCGATAAAAATGATACCTCACTTGACAGGAAACACCCCAAAGCGCAACGTGGACACATCCAATTTATTTAAAGAAAACAGAGGTGTTTTTTGCAAAGTGCCTACCTGTAGATTTTGGCCTCTAGTTTACCCGCCACCTAGGGAAACCTACCAAACCTGTGCATTTCAGAAAACTAGAGACCTAGGGGAATCCAAGATGGGGTGACTTGTGTGGCTTGATCCAGGTTCTGTTACCCAGAATCCTTTGAAAACCTCAAAATTTGGCTAAAAAAACACATATTCCTCACATTTCTGTGGCATAAAGTTCTGGAATCTGAGAGGAGCCACGAATTTCCTTCGACCCAGCGTTCCCCCTTGTCTCCCGATAAAAATGATACCTCACTTGTGTGGGTAGGCCTAGCGCCTGCGACAGGAAACGCCCCAAAGCACAACATGGACACATCCTATTTTTTGAAAGAAAACAGAGGTGTTTTTTGCAAGGTGCCTACCTGTAGATTTTGGCCTCTAGCTCAGCCGGCACCAAGGGAAACCTACCAAACCTGTGCATTTCTGAAAACTAGAGACCTAGGGGAATCTAAGATGGGGTGACTTGTGTGGCTCAGACCAGGTTCTGTTACCCAGAATCCTATGCAAACCTAAAAATTTGGCTAAAAAAACACATGTTCCTCACATTTCTGTGTGCAGAAAGTTCTGGAATCTGAGAGGAGCCACAAATTTCCTTCCACCCAGCGTTCCCCAAGTCTCCCGATAAAAATGATACCTCACTTGTGTGGGTAGGCCTAGCGCCCGCGACAGGAAACACCCCAAAGCGCAACGTGGACACATCCAATTTTTTGAAAGAAAACAGAGTTGTTTTTTGCAAAGTGCCTACCTGTAGATTTTGGCCTCTAGCTCAGCCGCCACCTAGGGAAACCTACCAAACCTGTGCATTTCTGACAACTAGAGACCTAGGGGAATCCAAGATGGGGTGACTTGTGTGGCTCGAACCAGGTTCTGTTACCCAGAATCCTTTGCAAACCTCACAATTTGGCTAAAAAAACACATGTTCCTCACATTTCTGTGTGCAGAAAGTTCTGGAATCTGAGAGGAGCCACAAATTTCCTTCCACCCAGCGTTCCCCCACATCTCCCGATACAAATGATTCCTCACTTGTGTGGGTAGGCCTAGCGCCCGCGACAGGAAACGCCCCAAAGCGCAACGTGGACACATCCATTTTTTTTAAAGAAAACAGAGCGTTTTTTTGCAAAGTGCCTACCTGTAGATTTTGGCCTGTAGCTCAGCTGGCAGCTAGGGAAACCTACCACACCTGTGCATTTCTGAAAACTAGAGACCTAGGGGAATCCAAGATGGGGTGACTTGTGTGGCTCGGACCAGGTTCTGTTACCCAGAATCCTTTGCAAACCTCAAAATTTGGCTAAAAAAACACATGTTCCTCACATGTCTGTGGCAGAAAGTTCTGGAATCTGAGAGGAGCCACAAATTTCCTTCCACCCAGCGTTCCCCCAAGTCTCCCGATAAAAATGATACCTCACTTGTGTGGGTAGGCCTAGCGCCCGCGACAGGAAACACCCCAAAGCGCAACGTGGACACATCCAAATTTTTTAAAGAAAACAGAGGTGTTTTTTGCAAAGTGCCTACCTGTAGATTTTGGCCTCTAGCTCAGCCGGCACCAAGGGAAACCTACCAAACCTGTGCATTTCTGAAAACTAGAGACCTAGGGGAATCCAAGATGGGGTGACTTGTGTGGCTCAGACAAGGTTCTGTTACCCAGAATCCTTTGCAAACCTCAAAATTTGGCTAAAAAAACACATGTTCCTCACATTTCTGTGTGCAGAAAGTTCTGGAATCTGAGAGGAGCCACAAATTTCCTTCCACCCAGCGTTCCCCAAGTCTACCGATAAAAATGATACCTCACTTGTGTGGGTAGGCCTAGCGCCCGCGACAGGAAACACCCCAGAGCGCAAAGTGGACACATCCAATTTTTTGAAAGAAAACAGAGGTGTTTTTTGCAAAGTGCCTACCTGTAGATTTTGGCCTCTAGCTCAGCCGCCACATAGGGAAACCTACCAAACCTGTGCATTTCTGAAAACTAGAGACCTAGGGGAATCTAAGATGGGGTGACTTGTGTGGCTCAGACCAGGTTCTGTTACCCAGAATCCTATGCAAACCTAAAAATTTGGTTAAAAAAACACATGTTCCTCACATTTCTGTGTGCAGAAAGTTCTGGAATCTGAGAGGAGCCACAAATTTCCTTCCACCCAGCGTTCCCCAA
Source organism: Pleurodeles waltl (assembly GCF_031143425.1). Lineage (NCBI taxonomy): Eukaryota > Metazoa > Chordata > Amphibia > Caudata > Salamandridae > Pleurodeles > Pleurodeles waltl. The sequence continues at coordinate 759,403,729 of NC_090442.1, forward strand.
GTCTCCCGATAAAAATGATACCTCACTTGTGTGGGTAGGCCTAGCGCCCGCGACAGGAAACACCCCAAAGCGCAACGTGGACACATCCAATTTTTTTAAAGGAAACAGAGGTGTTTTTTGCAAAGTGCCTACCTGTAGATTTTGGCCTCTAGCTCAGCCGCCACCTAGGGAAACCTACCAAACCTGTGCATTTCTGACAACTAGAGACCTAGGGGAATCCAAGATGGGGTGACTTGTGTGGCTCGAACCAGGTTCTGTTACCCAGAATCCTTTGCAAACCTCACAATTTGGCTAAAAAAACACATGTTCCTCACATTTCTGTGGCAGAAAGTTCTGGAATCTGAGAGGAGCCACAAATTTCCTTCCACCCAGCGTTCCCCCACATCTCCCGATACAAATGATTCCTCACTTGTGTGGGTAGGCCTAGCGCCCGCGACAGGAAACGCCCCAAAGCGCAACATGGACACATCCATTTTTTTTAAAGAAAACAGAGCTGTTTTTTGCAAAGTGCCTACCTGTAGATTTTGGCCTGTAGCTCAGCTGGCAGCTAGGGAAACCTACCAAACCTGTGCATTTCTGAAAACTAGAGACCTAGGGGAATCCAAGATGGGGTGACTTGTGTGGTTCGGACCAGGTTCTGTTACCCAGAATCCTTTGCAAACCTCAAAATTTGGCTAAAAAAACACATGTTCCTCACATGTCTGTGGCAGAAAGTTCTGGAATCTGAGAGGAGCCACAAATTTCCTTCCACCCAGCGTTCCCCCAAGTCTCCCGATAAAAATGATACCTCACTTGTGTGGGTAGGCCTAGCGCCCGCGACAGGAAATGCCCCAAAGCGCAACGTGGACACTTCCAAATTTTTGAAAGAAAACAGAGGTGTTTTTTGCAAAGTGCCTACCTGTAGATTTTGGCCTCTAGCTCAGCCGGCACCTAGGGAAACCTAGCAAACCTGTGCATTTCTGAAAACTAGAGACCTAGGGGAATCCAAGATGGGGTGACTTGTGTGGCTCGGACCAGGTTCTGTTACCCAGAATCCTTTGCAAACCTCAAAATTTGGCTAAAAAAACACATGTTCCTCACATTTCTGTGGCAGAAAGTCCTGGAATCTGAGAGGAGCCACAAATTTCCTTCCACCCGGCGTTCCCCCAAGTCTCCCAATAAAAATGCTACCTCACTTGTGTGGGTAGGCCTAGCGCCCGCGACAGGAAACACCCCAAAGCGCAACGTGGACACATCCAAATTTTTGAAAGAAAACAGAGGTGTTTTTTGCAAAGTGCCTACCTGTAGATTTTGGCCTCTAGCTCAGCCGGCACCAAGGGAAACCTACCAAACCTGTGCATTTCTGAAAACTAGAGACGTAGGGGAATCCAAGATGGGGTGACTTGTGTGGCTCAGACCAGGTTCTGTTACCCAGAATCCTTTGCAAACCTCAAAATTTGGCTAAAAAAACACATGTTCCTCACATTTCTGTGTGCAGAAAGTTCTGGAATCTGAGAGGAGCCACAAATTTCCTTCCACCCAGCGTTCCCCAAGTCTCCCGATAAAAATGATACCTCACTTGTGTGGGTAGGCCTAGCGCCCGCGACAGGAAACACCCCAGAGCGCAACGTGGACACATCCAATTTTTTGAAAGAAAACAGAGGTGTTTTTTGCAAAGTGCCTACCTGTAGATTTTGGCCTCTAGCTCAGCCGCCACCTAGGGAAACCTACCAAACCTGTGCATTTCTGAAAACTAGAGACCTAGGGGAATCTAAGATGGGGTGACTTGTGTGGCTCAGACCAGGTTCTGTTACCCAGAATCCTATGCAAACCTAAAAATTTGGCTAAAAAAACACATGTTCCTCACATTTCTGTGTGCAGAAAGTTCTGGAATCTGAGAGGAGCCACAAATTTCCTTCCACCCAGCGTTCCCCAAGTCTCCCGATAAAAATGATACCTCACTTGTGTGGGTAGGCGTAGCGCCCGCGACAGGAAACACCCCAAAGCGCAACGTGGACACATCCAATTTTTTTAAAGGAAACAGAGTTGTTTTTTGCAAAGTGCCTTCCTGTAGATTTTGGCCTCTAGCTCAGCCGCCACCTAGGGAAACCTACCAAACCTGTGCATTTCTGACAACTAGAGACCTAGGGGAATCCAAGATGGGGTGACTTGTGTGGCTCGAACCAGGTTCTGTTACCCAGAATCCTTTGCAAACCTGACAATTTGGCTAAAAAAACACATGTTCCTCACATTTCTGTGGCAGAAAGTTCTGGAATCTGAGAGGAGCCACAAATTTCCTTCCACCCAGCGTTCCCCCATGTCCCCCGATAAAAATGATACCTCACTTGTGTGGGTAGGCCTAGCGCCCGCGACAGGAAACACCCCAAAGCGCAACGTGGACACATCCAATTTATTTAAAGAAAACAGAGGTGTTTTTTGCAAGGTGCCTACCTGTAGATTTTGGCCTCTAGCTCAGCCGGCACCTATGGAAACCTACCAAACCTGTGCATTTCTGAAAACTAGAGACCTAGGGGAATCCAAGATGTGGTGACTTGTGTGGCTCTGACCAGGTTCTGTTACCCAGAATCCTTTGCAAACCTCAAAATTTGGCTAAAAGAACACATGTTCCTCACATTTCTGTGGCAGAAAGTTCTGGAATCTAAGAGGAGCCACAAATTTCCTTCCACCCAGCGTTCCCCCACGTCTCCCGATAAAAATGATGCCGCACTTGTGTGGGTAGGCCTAGCGCCCGCGACAGGAAACACCCCAAAGCGCAACGTGGACACATCCAAATTTTTGAAAGAAAACAGAGGTGTTTTTTGCAAAGTGCCTACCTGTAGATTTTGGCCTCTAGCTCAGCCGGCACCAAGGGAAACCTACCAAACCTGTGCATTTCTGAAAACTAGAGACCTAGGGGAATCCAAGATGGGGTGACTTGTGTGGCTCGGACCAGGTTCTGTTACCCAGAATCCTTTGCAAACCTCAAAATTTGACCAAAAAAACACATGTTCCTCACATTTCTGTGGCAGAAAGTTCTGGAATCTGAGAGGAGCCACAAATTTCCTTCCACCCAGCGTTCCCCAAGTCTCTCGATAAAAATTATACCTCACTTGTGTGGGTAGGCCTAGCGCCCGCGACAGGAAACACCCCAAAGCGCAACGTGGACACATCCAATTTTTTGAAAGAAAACAGAGGTGTTTTTTGCAAAGTGCCTACCTGTAGATTTTGGCCTCTAGCTCAGCCGCCACCTAGGGAAACCTACCAAACCTGTGCATTTCCGAAAACTAGAGACCTAGGGGAATACAAGATGGGGTGACTTGTGTGGCTCGAACCAGGTTCTGTTACCCAGAATCCTTTGCAAACCTCAAAATTTGGCTAAAAAAACACATGTTCCTCACATTTCTGTGGCATAAAGTTCTGGAATCTGAGAGGAGCCACAAATTTCCTTCCACCCAGCGTTCCCCCACATCTCCCGATAAAAATGATACCTCACTTGTGTGGGTAGGCCTAGCGCACGCGACAGGAAACACCCCAAAGCGCAACGTGGACACATCCAAATTTTTGAAAGAAAACAGAGGTGTTTTTTGCAAAGTGCCTACCTGTAGATTTTGGCCTCTAGCTCAGCCGGCACCAAGGGAAACCTACCAAACCTGTGCATTTCTGAAAACTAGAGACCTAGGGGAATCTAAGATGGGGTGACTTGTGTGGCTCAGACCAGGTTCTGTTACCCGGAATCCTTTGCAAACCTCAAAATTTGGCTAAAAAAACACATGTTCCTCACATTTCTGTGGCAGAAAGTTCTGGAATCTGAGAGGAGCCACGAATTTCCTTCGACCCAGCGTTCCCCCTTGTCTCCCGATAAAAATGATACCTCACTTGTGTGGGTAGGCCTAGCGCCTGCGACAGGAAACGCCCCAAAGCACAACATGGACACATCCTATTTTTTGAAAGAAAACAGAGGTGTTTTTTGCAAGGTGCCTACCTGTAGATTTTGGCCTCTAGCTCAGCCGGCACCAAGGGAAACCTACCAAACCTGTGCATTTCTGAAAACTAGAGACCTAGGGGAATCTAAGATGGGGTGACTTGTGTGGCTCAGACCAGGTTCTGTTACCCAGAATCCTATGCAAACCTAAAAATTTGGCTAAAAAAACACATGTTCCTCACATTTCTGTGTGCAGAAAGTTCTGGAATCTGAGAGGAGCCACAAATTTCCTTCCACCCAGCGTTCCCCAAGTCTCCCGATAAAAATGATACCTCACTTGTGTGGGTAGGCCTAGCGCCCGCGACAGGAAACACCCCAAAGCGCAACGTGGACACATCCAATTTTTTGAAAGAAAACAGAGTTGTTTTTTGCAAAGTGCCTACCTGTAGATTTTGGCCTCTAGCTCAGCCGCCACCTAGGGAAACCTACCAAACCTGTGCATTTCTGACAACTAGAGACCTAGGGGAATCCAAGATGGGGTGACTTGTGTGGCTCGAACCAGGTTCTGTTACCCAGAATCCTTTGCAAACCTCACAATTTGGCTAAAAAAACACATGTTCCTCACATTTCTGTGTGCAGAAAGTTCTGGAATCTGAGAGGAGCCACAAATTTCCTTCCACCCAGCGTTCCCCCACATCTCCCGATACAAATGATTCCTCACTTGTGTGGGTAGGCCTAGCGCCCGCGACAGGAAACGCCCCAAAGCGCAACGTGGACACATCCATTTTTTTTAAAGAAAACAGAGCGTTTTTTTGCAAAGTGCCTACCTGTAGATTTTGGCCTGTAGCTCAGCTGGCAGCAAGGGAAACCTACCACACCTGTGCATTTCTGAAAACTAGAGACCTAGGGGAATCCAAGATGGGGTGACTTGTGTGGCTCGGACCAGGTTCTGTTACCCAGAATCCTTTGCAAACCTCAAAATTTGGCTAAAAAAACACATGTTCCTCACATGTCTGTGGCAGAAAGTTCTGGAATCTGAGAGGAGCCACAAATTTCCTTCCACCCAGCGTTCCCCCAAGTCTCCCGATAAAAATGATACCTCACTTGTGTGGGTAGGCCTAGCGCCCGCGACAGGAAACACCCCAAAGCGCAACGTGGACACATCCAAATTTTTTAAAGAAAACAGAGGTGTTTTTTGCAAAGTGCCTACCTGTAGATTTTGGCCTCTAGCTCAGCCGGCACCAAGGGAAACCTACCAAACCTGTGCATTTCTGAAAACTAGAGACCTAGGGGAATCCAAGATGGGGTGACTTGTGTGGCTCAGACAAGGTTCTGTTACCCAGAATCCTTTGCAAACCTCAAAATTTGGCTAAAAAAACACATGTTCCTCACATTTCTGTGTGCAGAAAGTTCTGGAATCTGAGAGGAGCCACAAATTTCCTTCCACCCAGCGTTCCGCAAGTCTCCCGATAAAAATGATACCTCACTTGTGTGGGTAGGCCTAGCGCCCGCGACAGGAAACACCCCAGAGCGCAACGTGGACACATCCAATTTTTTGAAAGAAAACAGAGGTGTTTTTTGCAAAGTGCCTACCTGTAGATTTTGGCCTCTAGCTCAGCCGCCACCTAGGGAAACCTACCAAACCTGTGCATTTCTGAAAACTAGAGACCTAGGGGAATCTAAGATGGGGTGACTTGTGTGGCTCAGACCAGGTTCTGTTACCCAGAATCCTATGCAAACCTAAAAATTTGGCTAAAAAAACACATGTTCCTCACATTTCTGTGTGCAGAAAGTTCTGGAATCTGAGAGGAGCCACAAATTTCCTTCCACCCAGCGTTCCCCAAGTCTCCCGATAAAAATGATACCTCACTTGTGTGGGTAGGCCTAGCGCCCGCGACAGGAAACACCCCAAAGCGCAACGTGGACACATCCAATTTTTTTAAAGGAAACAGAGTTGTTTTTTGCAAAGTGCCTACCTGTAGATTTTGGCCTCTAGCTCAGCCGCCACCTAGGGAAACCTACCAAACCTGTGCATTTCTGACAACTAGAGACCTAGGGGAATCCAAGATGGGGTGACTTGTGTGGCTCGAACCAGGTTCTGTTACCCAGAATCCTTTGCAAACCTCACAATTTGGCTAAAAAAACACATGTTCCTCACATTTCTGTGGCAGAAAGTTCTGGAATCTGAGAGGAGCCACAAATTTCCTTCCACCCAGCGTTCCCCCACATCTCCCGATACAAATGATTCCTCACTTGTGTGGGTAGGCCTAGCGCCCGCGACAGGAAACGCCCCAAAGCGCAACATGGACACATCCATTTTTTTTAAAGAAAACAGAGCTGTTTTTTGCAAAGTGCCTACCTGTAGATTTTGGCCTGTAGCTCAGCTGGCAGCTAGGGAAACCTACCAAACCTGTGCATTTCTGAAAACTAGAGACCTAGGGGAATCCAAGATGGGGTGACTTGTGTGGTTCGGACCAGGTTCTGTTACCCAGAATCCTTTGCAAACCTCAAAATTTGGCTAAAAAAACACATGTTCCTCACATGTCTGTGGCAGAAAGTTCTGGAATCTGAGAGGAGCCACAAATTTCCTTCCACCCAGCGTTCCCCCAAGTCTCCCGATAAAAATGATACCTCACTTGTGTGGGTAGGCCTAGCGCCCGCGACAGGAAATGCCCCAAAGCGCAACGTGGACACATCCAAATTTTTGAAAGAAAACAGAGGTATTTTTTGCAAAGTGCCTACCTGTAGATTTTGGCCTCTAGCTCAGCCGGCACCTAGGGAAACCTACCAAACCTGTGCATTTCTGAAAACTAGAGACCTAGGGGAATCCAAGATGGGGTGACTTGTGTGGCTCGGACCAGGTTCTGTTACCCAGAATCCTTTGCAAACCTCAAAATTTGGCTAAAAAATACATGTTCCTCACATTTCTGTGGCAAAAAGTTCTGGAATCTGAGAGGAGCCACAAATTTCCTTCCACCCAGCGTTCCCCCACGTCTCCCGATAAAAATGATACCTCACTTGTGTGGGTAGGCCTAGCGCCCGCGACAGGAAACACCCCAAAGCGCAACGTGGACACATCCAATTTTTTGAAAGGAAACAGAGTTGTTTTTTGCAAAGTGCCTACCTGTAGATTTTGGCCTCTAGCTCAGCCGCCACCTAGGGAAACCTACCAAACCTGTGCATTTCTGAAAACTAGAGACCTAGGGGAATCCAAGATGGGGTGACTTGTGTGGCTCGGACCAGGTTCTGTTACCCAGAATCCTTTGCAAACCTCAAAATTTGGCTAAAAAAACACATGTTCCTCACATTTCTGTGGCATAAAGTTCTGGAATCTGAGAGGAGCCACAAATTTTCTTCCACCCAGCGTTCCCCCAAGTCTCCCGATAAAAATGATACCTCACTTGTGTGGGTAGGCCTAGCGCCCGCGACAGGAAACACCCCAAAGCGCAACGTGGACACATCCAATTTATTTAAAGAAAACAGAGGTGTTTTTTGCAAAGTGCCTACCTGTAGATTTTGGCCTCTAGCTTACCCGCCACCTAGGGAAACCTACCAAACCTGTGCATTTCTGAAAACTAGAGACCTAGGGGAATCCAAGATGGGGTGACTTGTGTGGCTCGATCCAGGTTCTGTTACCCAGAATCTTTTGAAAACCTCAAAATTTGGCTAAAAAAACACATATTCCTCACATTTCTGTGGCATAAAGTTCTGGAATCTGAGAGGAGCTACGAATTTCCTTCGACCCAGCGTTCCCCCTTGTCTCCCGATAAAAATGATACCTCACTTGTGTGGGTAGGCCTAGCGCCCGCGACAGGAAACGCCCCAAAGCACAACATGGACACATCCTATTTTTTTAAAGAAAACAGAAGTGTTTTTTGCAAGGTGCCTACCTGTAGATTTTGGCCTCTAGCTCAGCCGGCTCCAAGGGAAACCTACCAAACCTGTGCATTTCGGAAAACTAGAGACCTAGGGGAATCTAAGATGGGGTGACTTGTGTGGCTCAGACCAGGTTCTGTTACCCAGAATCCTATGCAAACCTAAAAATTTGGCTAAAAAAACACATGTTCCTCACATTTCTGTGGCAGAAAGTTCTGGAATCTGAGAGGAGCCACAAATTTCCTTGCACCCGGCGTTCCCCGAAGTCTCCCAATAAAAATGCTACCTCACTTGTGTGGGTAGGCCTAGCGCCCGCGACAGGAAACACCCCAAAGCGCAACGTGGACACATCCAAATTTTTGAAAGAAAACAGAGGTGTTTTTTGCAAAGTGCCTACCTGTAGATTTTGGCCTCTAGCTCAGCCGGCACCAAGGGAAACCTACCAAACCTGTGCATTTCTGAAAACTAGAGACCTAGGGGAATCCAAGATGGGGTGACTTGTGTGGCTCAGACCCGGTTCTGTTACCCAGAATCCTTTGCAAACCTCAAAATTTGGCTAAAAAAACACATGTTCCTCACATTTCTGTGTGCAGAAAGTTCTGGAATCTGAGAGGAGCCACAAATTTCCTTCCACCCAGCGTTCCCCCAAGTCTCCCGATAAAAATGATACCTCACTTGTGTGGGTAGGCCTAGCGCCCGCGACAGGAAACGCCCCAAAGCGCAACGTGGACACATCCAAATTTTTGAAAGAAAACAGAGGTGTTTTTTGCAAAGTGCCTACCTGTAGATTTTGGCCTCTAGCTGAGCCGGCACCTAGGGAAACCTACCAAACCTGTGCATTTCTGAAAACTAGAGACCTAGGGGAATCCAAGATGGGGTGACTTGTGTGGCTCGGACCAGGTTCTGTTACCCAGAATCCTTTGCAAACCTCAAAATTTGGCTAAAAAAATACATGTTCCTCACATTTCTGTGGCAAAAAGTTCTGGAATCTGAGAGGAGCCACAAATTTCCTTCCACCCAGCGATCCCCAAGTCTCCCGATAAAAATGATACCTCACTTGTGTGGGTAGGCCTAGCGCCCGCGACAGGAAACACCCCAGAGCGCAACGTGGACACATCCAATTTTTTGAAAGAAAACAGAGGTGTTTTTTGCAAAGTGCCTACCTGTAGATTTTGGCCTCTAGCTCAGCCGCCACCTAGGGAAACCTACCAAACCTGTGCATTTCTGAAAACTAGAGACCTAGGGGAATCTAAGATGGGGTGACTTGTGTGGCTCAGACCAGGTTCTGTTACCCAGAATCCTATGCAAACCTAAAAATTTGGCTAAAAAAACACATGTTCCTCACATTTCTGTGTGCAGAAAGTTCTGGAATCTGAGAGGAGCCACAAATTTCCTTCCACCCAGCGTTCCCCAAGTCTCCCGATAAAAATGATACCTCACTTGTGTGGGTAGGCCTAGCGCCCGCGACAGGAAACACCCCAAAGCGCAACGTGGACACATCCAATTTTTTGAAAGGAAACAGAGTTGTTTTTTGCAAAGTGCCTACCTGTAGATTTTGGCCTCTAGCTCAGCCGCCAACTAGGGAAACCTACCAAACCTGTGCATTTCTGACAACTAGAGACCTAGGGGAATCCAAGATGGGGTGACTTGTGTGGCTCGAACCAGGTTCTGTTACCCAGAATCCTTTGCAAACCTCACAATTTGGCTAAAAAAACACATGTTCCTCACATTTCTGTGGCAGAAAGTTCTGGAATCTGAGAGGAGCCACGAATTTCCTTCGACCCAGCGTTCCCCCTTGTCTCCCGATAAAAATGATACCTCACTTGTGTGGGTAGGCCTAGCGCCTGCGACAGGAAACGCCCCAAAGCACAACATGGACACATCCTATTTTTTGAAAGAAAACAGAGGTGTTTTTTGCAAGGTGCCTATCTGTAGATTTTGGCCTCTAGCTCAGCCGGCACCAAGGGAAACCTACCAAACCTGTGCATTTCTGAAAACTAGAGACCTAGGGGAATCTAAGATGGGGTGACTTGTGTGGCTCAGACCAGGTTCTGTTACCCAGAATCCTATGCAAACCTAAAAATTTGGCTAAAAAAACACATGTTCCTCACATTTCTGTGTGCAGAAAGTTCTGGAATCTGAGAGGAGCCACAAATTTCCTTCCACCCAGCGTTCCCCAAGTCTCCCGATAAAAATGATACCTCACTTGTGTGGGTAGGCCTAGCGCCCGCGACAGGAAACACCCCAAAGCGCAACGTGGACACATCCAATTTTTTGAAAGAAAACAGAGTTGTTTTTTGCAAAGTGCCTACCTGTAGATTTTGGCCTCTAGCTCAGCCGCCACCTAGGGAAACCTACCAAACCTGTGCATTTCTGACAACTAGAGACCTAGGGGAATCCAAGATGGGGTGACTTGTGTGGCTCGAACCAGGTTCTGTTACCCAGAATCCTTTGCAAACCTCACAATTTGGCTAAAAAAACACATGTTCCTCACATTTCTGTGGCAGAAAGTTCTGGAATCTGAGAGGAGCCACAAATTTCCTTCCACCCAGCGTTCCCCCACATCTCCCGATACAAATGATTCCTCACTTGTGTGGGTAGGCCTAGCGCCCGCGACAGGAAACGCCCCAAAGCGCAACGTGGACACATCCATTTTTTTTAAAGAAAACAGAGCGGTTTTTTGCAAAGTGCCTACCTGTAGATTTTGGCCTGTAGCTCAGCTGGCAGCTAGGGAAACCTACCACACCTGTGCATTTCAGAAAACTAGAGACCTAGGGGAATCCAAGATGGGGTGACTTGTGTGGCTCGGACCAGGTTCTGTTACCCAGAATCCTTTGCAAACCTCAAAATTTGGCTAAAAAAACACATGTTCCTCACATGTCTGTGGCAGAAAGTTCTGGAATCTGAGAGGAGCCACAAATTTCCTTCCACCCAGCGTTCCCCCAAGTCTCCCGATAAAAATGATACCTCACTTGTGTGGGTAGGCCTAGCGCCCGCGACAGGAAACGCCCCAAAGCGCAACGTGGACACATCCAATTTTTTTAAAGAAAACAGAGGTGTTTTTTGCAAAGTGCCTACCTGTAGATTTTGGCCTCTAGCTCAGCCGGCACCTAGGGAAACCTACCAAACCTGTGCATTTCTGAAAACTAGAGACCTAGGGGAATCCAAGATGGGGTGACTTGTGTGGCTCGGACCAGGTTCTGTTACCCAGAATCCTTTACAAACCTCAAAATTTGGCTAAAAAAACACATGTTCCTCACATTTCTGTGGCAGAAAGTCCTGGAATCTGAGAGGAGCCACAAATTTCCTTCCACCCGGCGTTCCCCCAAGTCTCCCAATAAAAATGCTACCTCACTTGTGTGGGTAGGCCTAGCGCCCGCGTCAGGAAACACCCCAAAGCGCAACGTGGACACATCCAAATTTTTGAAAGAAAACAGAGGTGTTTTTTGCAAATTGCCTACCTGTAGATTTTGGCCTCTAGCTCAGCCGGCACCAAGGGAAACCTACCAAACCTGTGCATTTCGGAAAACTAGAGACCTAGGGGAATCCAAGATGGGGTGACTTGTGTGGCTCAGACCAGATTCTGTTACCCAGAATCCTTTGCAAACCTCAAAATTTGGCTAAAAAAACACATGTTCCTCACATTTCTGTGTGCAGAAAGTTCTGGAATCTGAGAGGAGCCACAAATTTCCTTCCACCCAGCGTTCCCCAAGTCTCCCGATAAAAATGATACCTCACTTGTGTGGGTAGGCCTAGCGCCCGCGACAGGAAACACCCCAGAGCGCAACGTGAAGACATCCAATTTTTGAAAGAAAACAGAGGTGTTTTTTGCAAAGTGCCTACCTGTAGATTTTGGCCTCTAGCTCAGCCGCCACCTAGGGAAACCTACCAAACCTGTGCATTTCTGACAACTAGAGACCTAGGGGAATCCAAGATGGGGTGACTTGTGTGGCTCGAACCAGGTTCTGTTACCCAGAATCCTTTGCAAACCTCACAATTTGGCTAAAAAAACACATGTTCCTCACATTTCTGTGGCAGAAAGTTCTGGAATCTGAGAGGAGCCACAAATTTCCTTCCACCCAGCGTTCCCCCACATCTCCCGATACAAATGATTCCTCACTTGTGTGGGTAGGCCTAGCGCCCGCGACAGGAAACGCCCCAAAGCGCAACGTGGACACATCCATTTTTTTTAAAGAAAACAGAGCTGTTTTTTGCAAAGTGCCTACCTGTAGATTTTGGCCTGTAGCTCAGCTGGCAGCTAGGGAAACCTACCAAACCTGTGCATTTCTGAAAACTAGAGACCTAGGGGAATCCAAGATGGGGTGACTTGTGTGGCTCGGACCAGGTTCTGTTACCCAGAATCCTTTGCAAACCTCAAAATTTGGCTAAAAAAACACATGTTCCTCACATGTCTGTGGCAGAAAGTTCTGGAATCTGAGAGGAGCCACAAATTTCCTTCCACCCAGCGTTCCCCCAAGTCTCCCGATAAAAATGATACCTCACTTGTGTGGGTAGGCCTAGCGCCCGCGACAGGAAACGCCCCAAAGCGCAACGTGGACACATCCAAATTTTTGAAAGAAAACAGAGGTGTTTTTTGCAAAGTGCCTACCTGTAGATTTTGGCCTCTAGCTGAGCCGGCACCTAGGGAAACCTACCAAACCTGTGCATTTCTGAAAACTAGAGACCTAGGGGAATCCAAGATGGGGTGACTTGTGTGGCTCGGACCAGGTTCTGTTACCCAGAATCCTTTGCAAACCTCAAAATTTGGCTAAAAAAATACATGTTCCTCACATTTCTGTGGCAAAAAGTTCTGGAATCTGAGAGGAGCCACAAATTTCCTTCCACCCAGCGTTCCCCCACGTCTCCCGATAAAAATGATACCTCACTTGTGTGGGTAGGCCTAGCGCCCGCGACAGGAAACACCCCAAAGCGCAACGTGGACACATCCAATTTTTTGAAAGGAAACAGAGTTGTTTTTTGCAAAGTGCCTACCTGTAGATTTTGGCCTCTAGCTCAGCCGCCACCTAGGGAAACCTACCAAACCTGTGCATTTCTGAAAACTAGAGACCTAGGGGAATCCAAGATGGGGTGACTTGTGTGGCTCGGACCAGGTTCTGTTACCCAGAATCCTTTGCAAACCTCAAAATTTGGCTAAAAAAACACATGTTCCTCACATTTCTGTGGCATAAAGTTCTGGAATCTGAGAGGAGCCACAAATTTTCTTCCACCCAGCGTTCCCCCAAGTCTCCCGATAAAAATGATACCTCACTTGTGTGGGTAGGCCTAGCGCCCGCGACAGGAAACACCCCAAAGCGCAACGTGGACACATCCAAATTTTTGAAAGAAAAGAGAGGTGTTTTTTGCAAAGTGCCTACCAGTAGATTTTGGCCTCTAGCTCAGCCGGCACCAAGGGAAACCTACCAAACCTGTGCATTTCTGAAAACTAGAGACCTAGGGGAATCTAAGATGGGGTGACTTGTGTGGCTCAGACCAGGTTCTGTTACCCGGAATCCTTTGCAAACCTCAAAATTTGGCTAAGAAAACACATGTTCCTCACATTTCTGTGGCAGAAAGTTCTGGAATCTGAGAGGAGCCACAAATTTCCTTCCACCTAGCGTAACCTAAGTCTCCCGATAAAAATGATACCTCACTTGTGTGGGTAGCCCTAGCGCCCGCGACAGGAAACACCCCAAAGCGCAACGTGGACACATCCAATTTATTTAAAGAAAACAGAGGTGTTTTTTGCAAAGTGCCTACCTGTAGATTTTGGCCTCTAGCTTACCCGCCACCTAGGGAAACCTACCAAACCTGTGCATTTCTGAAAACTAGAGACCTAGGGGAATCCAAGATGGGGTGACTTGTGTGGCTCGATCCAGGTTCTGTTACCCAGAATCCTTTGAAAACCTCAAAATTTGGCTAAAAAAACACATATTCCTCACATTTCTGTGGCATAAAGTTCTGGAATCTGAGAGGAGCCACGAATTTCCTTCGACCCAGCGTTCCCCCTTGTCTCCCGATAAAAATGATACCTCACTTGTGTGGGTAGGCCTAGCGCCCGCGACAGGAAACGCCCCAAAGCACAACATGGACACATCCTATTTTTTGAAAGAAAACAGAAGTGTTTTTTGCAAGGTGCCTACCTGTAGATTTTGGCCTCTAGCTCAGCCGGCACCAAGGGAAACCTACCAAACCTGTGCATTTCGGAAAACTAGAGACCTAGGGGAATCTAAGATGGGGTGACTTGTGTGGCTCAGACCAGGTTCTGTTACCCAGAATCCTATGCAAACCTAAACATTTGGCTAAAAAAACACATGTTCCTCACATTTCTGTGGCAGAAAGTTCTGGAATCTGAGAGGAGCCACAAATTTCCTTGCACCCGGCGTTCCCCCAAGTCTCCCAATAAAAATGCTACCTCACTTGTGTGGGTAGGCCTAGCGCCCGCGACAGGAAACACCCCAAAGCGCAACGTGGACACATCCAAATTTTTGAAAGAAAACAGAGGTGTTTTTTGCAAAGTGCCTACCTGTAGATTTTGGCCTCTAGCTCAGCCGGCACCAAGGGAAACCTACCAAACCTGTGCATTTCTGAAAACTAGAGACCTAGGGGAATCCAAGATGGGGTGACTTGTGTGGCTCAGACCAGGTTCTGTTACCCAGAATCCTTTGCAAACCTCAAAATTTGGCTAAAAAAACACATGTTCCTCACATTTCTGTGTGCAGAAAGTTCTGGAATCTGAGAGGAGCCACAAATTTCCTTCCCCCCAGCGTTCCCCAAGTCTCCCGATAAAAATGATACCTCACTTGTGTGGGTAGGCCTAGCGCCCGCGACAGGAAACACCCCAGAGCGCAACGTGGACACATCCAATTTTTTGAAAGAAAACAGAGGTGTTTTTTGCAAAGTGCCTACCTGTAGATTTTGGCCTCTAGCTCAGCCGCCACCTAGGGAAACCTACCAAACCTGTGCATTTCTGAAAACTAGAGACCTAGGGGAATCTAAGATGGGGTGACTTGTGTGGCTCAGACCAGGTTCTGTTACCCAGAATCCTATGCAAACCTAAAAATTTGGCTAAAAAAACACATGTTCCTCACATTTCTGTGTGCAGAAAGTTCTGGAATCTGAGAGGAGCCACAAATTTCCTTCCACCCAGCGTTCCCCAAGTCTCCCGATAAAAATGATACCTCACTTGTGTGGGTAGGCCTAGCGCCCGCGACAGGAAACACCCCAAAGCGCAACGTGGACACATCCAATTTTTTGAAAGGAAACAGAGTTGTTTTTTGCAAAGTGCCTACCTGTAGATTTTGGCCTCTAGCTCAGCCGCCAACTAGGGAAACCTACCAAACCTGTGCATTTCTGACAACTAGAGACCTAGGGGAATCCAAGATGGGGTGACTTGTGTGGCTCGAACCAGGTTCTGTTACCCAGAATCCTTTGCAAACCTCACAATTTGGCTAAAAAAACACATGTTCCTCACATTTCTGTGGCAGAAAGTTCTGGAATCTGAGAGGAGTCACAAATTTCCTTCCACCCAGCGTTCCCCCACATCTCCCGATACAAATGATTCCTCACTTGTGTGGGTAGGCCTAGCGCCCGCGACAGGAAACGCCCCAAAGCGCAACGTGGACACATCCATTTTTTTTAAAGAAAACAGAGCTGTTTTTTGCAAAGTGCCTACCTGTAGATTTTGGCCTGTAGCTCAGCTGGCAGCTAGGGAAACCTACCAAACCTGTGCATTTCTGAAAACTAGAGACCTAGGGGAATCCAAGATGGGGTGACTTGTGTGGCTCGGACCAGGTTCTGTTACTCAGAATCCTTTGCAAACCTCAAAATTTGGCTAAAAAAACACATGTTCCTCACATGTCTGTGGCAGAAAGTTCTGGAATCTGAGAGGAGCCACAAATTTCCTTCCACCCAGCGTTCCCCCAAGTCTCCCGATAAAAATGATACCTCACTTGTGTGGGTAGGCCTAGCGCCCGCGACAGGAAACGCCCCAAAGCGCAACGTGGACACATCCAAATTTTTGAAAGAAAACAGAGGTGTTTTTTGCAAAGTGCCTACCTGTAGATTTTGGCCTCTAGCTCAGCCGGCACCTAGGGAAACCTACCAAACCTGTGCATTTCTGAAAACTAGAGACCTAGGGGAATCCAAGATGGGGTGACTTGTGTGGCTCGGACCAGGTTCTGTTACCCAGAATCCTTTGCAAACCTCAAAATTTGGCTAAAAAGCACATGTTCCTCACATTTCTGTGGCAGAAAGTTCTGGAATCTGGGAGGAGCCACAAATTTCCTTCCACCCAGCGTTCCCCCACGTCTCCCGATAAAAATGATACCTCACTTGTGTGGGTAGGCCTAGCGCCCGCGACAGGAAACACCCCAAAGCGCAACGTGGACACATCCAAATTTTTGAAAGAAAACAGAGGTGTTTTTTGCAAAGTGCCTACCTGTAGATTTTGGCCTCTAGCTCAGCCGGCACCAAGGGAAACCTACCAAACCCGTGCCTTTCTGAAAACTAGAGACCTAGGGGAATCCAAGATGGTGTGACTTGTGTGGCTCGAACCAGGTTCTGTTACCCAGAATCCTTTGCAAACCTCAAAATATGGCTAAAAAAACACATGTTCCTCACATTTCTGTGGCAAAAAGTTCTGGAATCTGAGAGGAGCCACAAATTTCCTTCCACCCAGCGTTCCCCAAGTCTCCTGATAAAAATGATACCTTACTTGTGTGGGTAGGCCTAGCGGCCGCGACAGGAAACACCCCAAAGCACAACGTGGACACATCCAATTTTTTGAAAGAAAACAGAGGTGTTTTTTGCAAAGTGCCTACCTGTAGATTTTGGCCTCTAGCTTAGCCGCCACCTAGGGAAACCTACCAAACCTGTGCTTTTCTGAAAACTAGAGACCTATGGGAATCCAAGATGGGGTGACTTGTGTGGCTCATACCAGGTTCTGTTACCCAGAATCCTTTGCAAACCTCAAAATTTGGCTAAAAAATCACATGTTCCTCACATTTTTGTGGCAGACAGTTCTGGAATCTGAGAGGAGCGACAAATTTCCTTCCACCCAGAGTTCCCCCATGTCTCCCGATAAAAATGATACCTCACTTGTGTGGGTAGGCCTAGCGCCCGCGACAGGAAACACCCCAAAGCGCAACGTGGACACATCCAATTTTTTTAAAGAAAACAGAGGTGTTTTTTGCAAAGTGCCTACCTGTAGATTTTGGCCTCTAGCTCAGCCGGCACCTAGGGTAACCTACCAAACCTGTGCTTTTCTGAAAACTAGAGACCTAGTGGAATCCAAGATGGGGTGACTTGTGTGGCTCAGACCAGGTTCTGTTACCCAGAAACCTTTGCAAACCTCAAAATTTGGCTAAAAAAACATATGTTCCTCACATTTCTGTGTGCAGAAAGTTCTGGAATCTGAGAGGAGCCACAAATTTCCTTCCACCCAGCGTTCCCCCATGTCTCCCGATAAAAATGATACCTCACTTGTGTGGGTAGGCCTAGAGCCCGCGACAGGAAACGCCCCAAAGCGCAACGTGGACACATCCTATTTTTTTAAAGAAAACAGAGGTGTTTTTTGCAAGGTGCCTACCTGTAGATTTTGGCCTGTAGCTCAGCCGGCACCTAGGGAAACCTACCAAACCTGTGCATTTCTGAAAACTAGAGACCTAGGGGAATCCAAGATGGGGTGACTTGTGTGGCTCGGACCAAGTTCTGTTACCCAGAATCCTTTGCAAACCTCAAAATTTGGCTAAAAAAACACATGTTCCTCACATTTCTGTGGCAGAAAGTTCTGGAATCTGAGAGGAGCCACAAATTTCCTTCCACCCAGCGTTCCCCCACGTCTCCCGATAAAAATGATACCTCACTTGTGTGGGTAGGCCTAGCGCCCGCGACAGGAAACACCCCAAAGCGCAACGTGGACACATCCAAATTTTTGAAAGAAAACAGAGGTGTTTTTTGCAAAGTGCCTACCTGTAGATTTTGGCCTCTAGCTCACCCGGCACCAAGGGAAACCTACCAAACCTGTGCATTTCTGAAAACTAGAGACCTAGGGGAATCTAAAATGGGGTGACTTGTGTGGCTCAGACCAGGTTCTGTTACCCAGAATCCTTTGCAAACCTCAAAATTTGGCTAAAAAAACACATGTTCCTCACATTTCTGTGGCAGAAAGTTCTGGAATCTGAGAGGAGCCACAAATTTCCTTCCACCCAGCGTAACCCAAGTCTCCCGATAAAAATGATACCTCACTTGTGTGGGTAGGCCTAGCGGCCGCGACAGAAAACACCCCAAAGCACAACGTGGACACATCCAATTTTTTGAAAGAAAACAGAGGTGTTTTTTGCAAAGTGCCTACCTGTAGATTTTGGCCTCTAGCTTAGCCGCCACCTAGGGAAACCTACCAAACCTGTGATTTTCTGAAAACTAGAGACCTAGGGGAATCCAAGATGGGGTGACTTGTGTGGCTCAGACCAGGTTCTGTTACCCAGAAACCTTTGCAAACCTCAAAATTTGGCTAAAAAAACACATGTTCCTCACATTTCTGTGTGCAGAAAGTTCTGGAATCTGAGAGGAGCCACAAATTTCCTTCCACCCAGCGTTCCCCCATGTCTCCCGATAAAAATGATACCTCACTTGTGTGGGTAGGCCTAGCGCCCGCGACAGGAAACACCCCAAAGCGCAATGTGGACACATCCAAATTTTTGAAAGAAAACAGAGGTGTTTTTTGCAAAGTGCCTAACTGTAGATTTTGGCCTCTAGCTCAGCCGGCACCAAGGGAAACCTACCAAACCTGTGCATTTATGAAAACTAGAGACCTAGAGGAATCTAAAATGGGGTGACTTGTGTGGCTCAGACCAGGTTCTGTTACCCAGAATCTTTTGCAAACCTCAAAATTTGGCTAAAAAAACACATGTTCCTCACATTTCTGTGGCAGAAAGTTCTGGAATCTGAGAGGAGCCACAAATTTCCTTCCACCCAGCGTAACCCAAGTCTCCCGATAAAAATGATACCTCACTTGTGTGGGTAGGCCTAGCGGCCGCGACAGGAAACACCCCAAAGCACAACGTGGACACATCCAATTTTTTGAAAGAAAACAGAGGTGTTTTTAGCAAAGTGACTACCTGTAGATTTTGGCCTCTAGCTTAGCCGCCACCTAGGGAAACCTAACAAACCTGTGCTTTTCTGAAAACTAGAGACCTATGGGAATCCAAGATGGGGTGACTTGTGTGGCTCATACCAGGTTCTGTTACCCAGAAACCTTTGCAAACCTCAAAATTTGGCTAAAAAAACACATGTTCCTCACATTTCTGTGGCAGACAGTTCTGGAATCTGAGAGGAGCGACAAATTTCCTTCCACCCAGAGTTCCCCCATGTCTCCCGATAAAAATGATACCTCACTTGTGTGGGTAGGCCTAGCGCCCGCGACAGGAAACACCCCAAAGCGCAACGTGGACACATCCAATTTTTTGAAAGAAAACAGAGGTGTTTTTTGCAAAGTGCCTACCTGTAGATTTTGGCCTCTAGCTTAGCCGCCACCTAGGGAAACCTACCAAACCTGTGATTTTCTGAAAACTAGAGACCTAGGGGAATCCAAGATGGGGTGACTTGTGTGGCTCAGACCAGGTTCTGTTACCCAGAAACCTTTGCAAACCTCAAAATTTGGCTAAAAAAACACATGTTCCTCACATTTCTGTGTGCAGAAAGTTCTGGAATCTGAGAGGAGCCACAAATTTCCTTCCACCCAGCGTTCCCCCATGTCTCCCGATAAAAATGATACCTCACTTGTGTGGGTAGGCCTAGCGCCCGCGACAGGAAACACCCCAAAGCGCAACGTGGACACATCCAAATTTTTGAAAGAAAACAGAGGTGTTTTTTGCAAAGTGCCTACCTGTAGATTTTGGCCTCTAGCTCACCCGGCACCAAGGGAAACCTACCAAACCTGTGCATTTCTGAAAACTAGAGACCTAGGGGAATCTAAAATGGGGTGACTTGTGTGGCTCAGACCAGGTTCTGTTACCCAGAATCCTTTGCAAACCTCAAAATTTGGCTAAAAAAACACATGTTCCTCACATTTCTGTGGCAGAAAGTTCTGGAATCTGAGAGGAGCCACAAATTTCCTTCCACCCAGCGTAACCCAAGTCTCCCGATAAAAGTGATACCTCACTTGTGTGGGTAGGCCTAGCGGCCGCGACAGAAAACACCCCAAAGCACAACGTGGACACATCCAATTTTTTGAAAGAAAACAGAGGTGTTTTTTGCAAAGTGCCTACCTGTAGATTTTGGCCTCTAGCTTAGCCGCCACCTAGGGAAACCTACCAAACCTGTGATTTTCTGAAAACTAGAGACCTAGGGGAATCCAAGATGGGGTGACTTGTGTGGCTCAGACCAGGTTCTGTTACCCAGAAACCTTTGCAAACCTCAAAATTTGGCTAAAAAAACACATGTTCCTCACATTTCTGTGTGCAGAAAGTTCTGGAATCTGAGAGGAGCCACAAATTTCCTTCCACCCAGCGTTCCCCCATGTCTCCCGATAAAAATGATGCCTAGCGGGCGCGACAGGAAACACCCCAAAGCACAACGTGGACACATCCAATTTTTTGAAAGAAAACAGAGGTGTTTTTAGAAAAGTGCCTACCTGTAGATTTTGGCCTCTAGCTTAGCCGCCACCTAGGGAAACCTAACAAACCTGTGCTTTTCTGAAAACTAGAGACCTATGGGAATCCAAGATGGGGTGACTTGTGTGGCTCATACCAGGTTCTGTTACCCAGAATCCTTTGCAAACCTCAAAATTTGGCTAAAAAAACACATGTTCCTCACATTTTTGTGGCAGACAGTTCTGGAATCTGAGAGGAGCGACAAATTTCCTTCCACCCAGAGTTCCCCCATGTCTCCCGATAAAAATAATACCTCACTTGTGTGGGTAGGCCTAGCGCCCGCGACAGGAAACACCCCAAAGCGCAACGTGGACACATCCAATTTTTTTAAAGAAAACAGAGGTGTTTTTTGCAAAGTGCCTACCTGTAGATTTTGGCCTCTAGCTCAGCCGGCACCTAGGGAAACCTACCAAACCTGTGCTTTTCTGAAAACTAGAGACCCAGTGGAATCCAAGATGGGGTGACTTGTGTGGCTCAGACCAGGTTCTGTTACCCAGAAACCTTTGCAAACCTCAAAATTTGGCTAAAAAAACACATGTTCCTCACATTTCTGTGTGCAGAAAGTTCTGGAATCTGAGAGGAGCCACAAATTTCCTTCCACCCAGCGTTCCCCCATGTCTCCCGATAAAAATGATACCTCACTTGTGTGGGTAGGCCTAGAGCCCGCGACAGGAAACGCCCCAAAGCGCAACGTGGACACATCCTATTTTTTTAAAGAAAACAGAGGTGTTTTTTGCAAGGTGCCTACCTGTAGATTTTGGCCTGTAGCTCAGCCTGCACCTAGGGAAACCTACCAAACCTGTGCATTTCTGAAAACTAGAGACCTAGGGGAATCCAAGATGGGGTGACTTGTGTGGCTCGGACCAGGTTCTGTTACCCAGAATCCTTTGCAAACCTCAAAATTTGGCTAAAAAAACACATGTTCCTCACATTTCTGTGGCAGAAAGTTCTGGAATCTGAGAGGAGCCACAAATTTCCTTCCACCCAGCGTTCCCCCACGTCTCCCGATAAAAATGATACCTCACTTGTGTGGGTAGGCCTAGCGCCCGCGACAGGAAACACCCCAAAGCGCAACGTGGACACATCCAAATTTTTGAAAGAAAACAGAGGTGTTTTTCGCAAAGTGCCTACCTGTAGATTTTGGCCTCTAGCTCAGCCGGCACCTAGGGAAACCTATTAAACCTGTGCATTTCTGAAAACTAGAGACCTAGGGGAATCCAAGATGGGGTGACTTGTGTGGCACGCACCAGGTTCTGTTACCCAGAATCCTTTGCAAACCTCAAAATTTGGCTAAAAAAACACATGTTCCTCACATTTCTGTGGCAGAAAGTTCGGGAATCTGAGAGGAGCCACAAATTTCCTTCCACCCAGCGTTCCCCCAAGTCTCCCAATAAAAATGATACCTCACTTGTGTGGGTAGGCCTAGCGCCCGCGACAGGAAACACCCCAAAGCGCAACGTGGACACATCCAAATTTTTGAAAGAAAACAGAGGTGTTTTTTGCAAAGTGCCTACCTGTAGATTTTGGCCTCTAGCTCACCCGGCACCAAGGGAAACCTACCAAACCTGTGCATTTCTGAAAACTAGAGACCTAGGGGAATCTAAAATGGGGTGACTTGTGTGGCTCAGACCAGGTTCTGTTACCCAGAATCCTTTGCAAACCTCAAAATTTGGCTAAAAAAACACATGTTCCTCACATTTCTGTGGCAGAAAGTTCTGGAATCTGAGAGGAGCCACAAATTTCCTTCCACCCAGCGTAACCCAAGTCTCCCGATAAAAATGAGACCTCACTTGTGTGGGTAGGCCTAGCGGCCGCGACAGGAAACGCCACAAAGCGCAACGTGGACACATCCAATTTTTTGAAAGAAAACAGAGGTGTTTTTTGCAAAGTGCCTACCTGTAGATTTTGGCCTCTAGCTTAGCCGCCACCTAGGGAAACCTACCAAACCTGTGCTTTTCTGAAAACTAGAGACGTATGGGAATCCAAGATGGGGTGACTTGTGTGGCTCAGACCAGGTTCTGTTACCCAGAATCCTTTGCAAACCTCACAATTTGGCTAAAAAAACACATGTTCCTCACATTTTTGTGGCAGAAAGTTCTGGAATCTGAGAGGAGCGACAAATTTCCTTCCACCCAGAGTTCCCCCATGTCTCCCGATAAAAATGATACCTCACTTGTGTGGGTAGGCCTAGCGCCCGCGACAGGAAACACCCCAAAGCGCAACGTGGACACATCCAAATTTTTTAAAGAAAACAGAGGTGTTTTTTGCAAAGTGCCTACCTGTAGATTTTGGCCTCTAGCTCAGCCGGCACCAAGGGAAACCTACCAAACCCGTGCATTTCTGAAAACTAGAGACCTAGGGGAATCCAAGATGGGGTGACTTGTGTGGCTCGGACCAGGTTCTGTTACCCAGAATCCTTTGCAAACCTCAAAATTTGGCTAAAAAAACACATGTTCCTCACATTTCTGTGTGCAGAAAGTTCTGGAATCTGAGAGGAGCCACAAATTTCCTTCCACCCAGCGTTCCCCCATGTCTCCCGATAAAAATGATACCTCACTTGTGTGGGTAGGCCTAGAGCCCACGACAGGAAACGCCCCAAAGCGCAACGTGGACACATCCTATTTTTTGAAAGAAAACAGAGGTGTTTTTTGCAAGGTGCCTACCTGTAGATTTTGGCCTGTAGCTCAGCCGGCACCTAGGGAAACCTGCCAAACCTGTGCATTTCTGAAAACTAGAGACCTAGGGGAATCCAAGATGGGGTGACTTGTGTGGCTCGGACCAGGTTCTGTTACCCAGAATCCTTTGCAAACCTCAAAATTTGGCTAAAAAAACACATGTTCCTCACATTTCTGTGGCAGAAAGTTCTGGAATCTGAGAGGAGCCACAAATTTCCTTCCACCCAGCGTTCCCCCACGTCTACCGATAAAAATGATACCTCACTTGTGTGGGTAGGCCTAGCGCCCGCGACAGGAAACACCCCAAAGCGCAACGTGGACACATCCAAATTTTTGAAAGAAAACAGAGGTGTTTTTTGCAAAGTGCCTACCTGTAGATTTTGGCCTCTAGCTCAGCCGGCACCTAGGGAAACCTATTAAACCTGTGCATTTCTGAAAACTAGAGACCTAGGGGAATCCAAGATGGGGTGACTTGTGTGGCTCGCACCAGGTTCTGTTACCCAGAATCCTTTGCAAACCTCAAAATTTGGCTAAAAAAACACATGTTCCTCACATTTCTGTGGCAGAAAGTTCTGGAATCTGAGAGGAGCCACAAATTTCCTTCCACCCAGCGTTCCCCCAAGTCTCCCAATAAAAATGATACCTCACTTGTGTGGGTAGGCCTAGCGCCCGCGACAGGAAACACCCCAAAGCGCAACGTGGACACATCCACATTTTTGAAAGAAAACAGAGGTGTTTTTTGCAAAGTGCCTACCTGTAGATTTTGGCCTCTAGCTCACCCGGCACCAAGGGAAACCTACCAAACCTGTGCATTTCTGAAAACTAGAGACCTAGGGGAATCTAAAATGGGGTGACTTGTGTGGCTCAGACCAGGTTCTGTTACCCAGAATCCTTTGCAAACCTCAAAATTTGGCTAAAAAAACACATGTTCCTCACATTTCTGTGGCAGAAAGTTCTGGAATCTGAGAGGAGCCACAAATTTCCTTCCACCCAGCGTAACCCAAGTCTCCCGATAAAAATGATACCTCACTTGTGTGGGTAGGCCTAGCGGCCGCGACAGGAAACACCCCAAAGCGCAACGTGGACACATCCAATTTTTTGAAAGAAAACAGAGGTGTTTTTTGCAAAGTGCCTACCTGTAGATTTTGGCCTCTAGCTTATCCGCCACCTAGGGAAACCTACCAAACCTGTGCTTTTCTGAAAACTAGAGACGTATGGGAATCCAAGATGGGGTGACTTGTGTGGCTCAGACCAGGTTCTGTTACCCAGAATCCTTTGCAAACCTCAAAATTTGGCTAAAAAAACACATGTTCCTCACATTTTTGTGGCAGAAAGTTCTGGAATCTGAGAGGAGCGACAAATTTCCTTCCACCCAGAGTTCCCCCATGTCTCCCGATAAAAATTATACCTCACTTGTGTGGGTAGGCCTAGCGCCCGCGACAGGAAACACCCCAAAGCGCAACGTGGACACATCCAAATTTTTTAAAGAAAACAGAGGTGTTTTTTGCAAAGTGCCTACCTGTAGATTTTGGCCTCTAGCTCAGCCGGCACCAAGGGAAACCTACCAAACCCGTGCATTTCTGAAAACTAGAGACCTAGGGGAATCCAAGATGGGGTGACTTGTGTGACTCGGACCAGGTTCTGTTACCCAGAATCCTTTGCAAACCTCAAAATTTGGCAAAAAAAACACATGTTCCTCACATTTCTGTGGCAAAAAGTTCTGGAATCTGAGAGGAGCCACAAATTTCCTTTCACCCAGGGTTCCCCCAAGTCTCCCAATAAAAATGATACCTCACTTGTGTGGGTAGGCCTAGCGCCCGCAACAGGAAACACCCCAAAGCGCAACGTGGACACATCCACATTTTTTAAAGAAAACAGAGGTGTTTTTTGCAAAGTGCCTACCTGTAGATTTTGGCCTCTAGCTCAGCCGGCACCAAGGGAAACCTACCAAACCTGTGCATTTCTGAAAACTAGAGACCTAGGGGAATCTAAAATGGGGTGACTTGTGTGGCTCAGACCAGGTTCTGTTACCCAGAATCCTTTGCAAACCTCAAAACTTGGCTAAAAAAACACATGTTCCTCACATTTCTGTGGCAGAAAGTTCTGGAATCTGAGAGGAGCCACAAATTTCCTTCCACCCAGCGTAACCCAAGTCTCCCGATAAAAATGATACCTCACTTGTGTGGGTAGGCCTAGCGGCCGCGACAGGAAACACCCCAAAGCGCAACGTGGACACATCCAATTTTTTGAAAGAAAACAGAGGTGTTTTTTGCAAAGTGCCTACCTGTAGATTTTGGCCTCTAGCTTAGCCGCCACCTAGGGAAACCTACCAAACCTGTGCTTTTCTGAAAACTAGAGACCTATGGGAATCCAAGATGGGGTGACTTGTGTGGCTCAGACCAGGTTCTGTTACCCAGAATCCTTTGCAAACCTCAAAATTTGGCTAAAAAAACACATGTTCCTCACATTTTTGTGGCAGAAAGTTCTGGAATCTGAGAGGAGCGACAAATTTCCTTCCACCCAGAGTTCCCCCATGTCTCCCGATAAAAATGATACCTCACTTGTGTGGGTAGGCCTAGCGCCTGCGACAGGAAACACCCCAAAGCGCAACGTGGACACATCCAATTTTTTTAAAGAAAACAGAGGTTTTTTTTGCAAGGTGCCTACCTGTAGATTTTGGCCTCTAGCTCAGCCGTTACCTAGGGAAACCTACCAAACCTGTGCATTTCTGAAAACTAGAGACCTAGGGGAATCCAGGATGGGGTGACTTGTGTGGCTCAGACTAGGTTCTGTTACCCAGAATCCTTTGCAAACCTCAAAATTTGGCTTAAAAAACACACGTTCCTCACATTTCTGTGGCAGAAAGTTCTGGAATCTGAGAGGATCCACAAATTTCCTTCCACCCAGCGTTCCCCCAAGTCACCCGATAAAAATGATACCTCACTTGTGTGGGTAGGCCTAGCGCCCGCGACAGGAAACACCCCAAAGCGCAACGTGGACACATCCAAATTATTGAAAGAAAACAGAGGTGTTTTTTGCAAAGTGCCTACCGGTAGATTTTGGCCTCTAGCTCAGCCGGCAACAGGGGAAACCTACCAAACCTGTGCATTTCTGAAAACTAGAGACCTAGGGGAATCCAAGATGGGGTGACTTGTGTGGCTCAGACCAGGTTCTGTTACCCAGAATCCTTTGCAAACCTCAAAATTTGGCTTAAAAAACACATGTTCCTCACATTTCTGTGGCAGAAAGTTCTGAAATCTGAGAGGAGCCACTAATTCCCTTCCACCCAGCGTTCCCCCAAGTCTCCCGATAAAAATGATACCTCACTTGTGTGGGTAGGCCTAGCGCCCGCGACAGGAAACACCCCAAAGCGCAACGTGGACACATCCAATTTTTTTAAAGAAAACAGAGGTGTTTTTTGCAAAGTGCCTACCTCTAGATTTTGGCCTGTAGCTCAGCCGCCACCTAGGGAAACCTACCAAACCTGTGCATTTCTGAAAACTAGAGACCTAGGGGAATCCATGATGGGGTGACTTGTGTGGCTCTGACCAGGTTCTGTTACCCAGAATCCTTTGCAAACCTCAAAATTTGGCTAAAAAAACACATGTTCCTCACATTTCTGTGGCAGAAAGTTCTGGAATCTGTGAGGAGCCACAAATTTCCTTCCACCCAGCGTTCCCCCACGTCTCCCGATAAAAATGATACCTCACTTGTGTGGGTAGGCCTAGCTCCCGCGACAGGAAACGCCCCAAAGCACAACGTGGACACATCCATTTTTTGGAAAGAAAACAGAGCTGTTTTTTGCAAAGTGCCTACCTGTAGATTTTGGCATGTAGATCAGCCGGCACCTAGGGAAACCTATTAAACCTGTGCATTTCTGAAAACTAGAGACCTAGGGGAATCCAAGATGGTGTGACTTGTGTGGCTCGGACCAGGTTCTGTTACCCAGAATCCTTTGCAAACCTCAAAATTTGGCTAAAAAAACACATGTTCCTCACATTTCTGTGGTAGAAAGTTCTGGAATCTGAGAGGAGCCACAAATCTCCTTCCACCCAGCGTTCCCCCAAGTCTCCCTATAAAAATGATACCTCACTTGTGTGGGTAGGCCTAGCGCCCGCGACAGGAAACACCCCAAAGCGCAATGTGGACACATCCAAATTTTTGAAAGAAAACAGAGGTGTTTTTTGCAAAGTGCCTACCTGTGAATTTTGGCCTCTAGCTCAGCCGGCACCAAGGGAAACCTACCAAACCTGTGCATTTCTGAAAACTAGAGACCTAGGGGAATCCAAGATGGGGTGACTTGTGTGGCTCAGACCTGGTTCTGTTACCCAGAATCCTTTGCAAACCTCAAAATGTGGCTTAAAAAACACATGTTCCTCACATTTCTGTGGCAGAAAGTTCTGGAATCTGAGAGGAGCCACAAATTTCCTTCCACCCAGCGTTCCCCCACGTCTCCCGATAAAAATGATACCTCACTTGTGTGGGTAGGCCTAGCGCCCGCGACAGGAAACGCCCCAAAGCACAACGTGGACACATCCATTTTTTGGAAAGAAAACAGAGCTGTTTTTTGCAAAATGCCTACCTGTAGATTTTGGCCTGTAGCTCAGCCGGCACCTAGGGAAACCTATTAAACCTTTGCATTTCTGAAAACTAGAGACCTAGGGGAATCCAAGATGGTGTGACTTGTGTGGC
The DNA here is from genome assembly GCF_031143425.1 of Pleurodeles waltl. Lineage (NCBI taxonomy): Eukaryota > Metazoa > Chordata > Amphibia > Caudata > Salamandridae > Pleurodeles > Pleurodeles waltl. The sequence goes on from NC_090442.1 coordinate 759,431,523, forward strand.
TCGGACGAGGTTCTGTTACCCAGAATCCTTTGCAAACCTCAAAATTTGGCTAAAAAAACACATGTTCCTCACATTTCTGTGGTAGAAAGATCTGGAATCTGAGAGGAGCCACAAATCTCCTTCCACCCAGCGTTCCCCCAAGTCTCCCGATAAAAATGATACCTCACTTGTGTGGGTAGGCCTAGCGCCCGCGACAGGAAACACCCCAAAGCGCAACGTGGACACATCCAAATTTTTGAAAGAAAACAGAGGTGTTTTTTGCAAAGTGCCTACCTGTGGATTTTGGCCTCTAGCTCAGCCGGCACCAAGGGAAACCTACCAAACCTGTGCATTTCTGAAAACTAGAGACCTAGGGGAATCCAAGATGGGGTGACTTGTGTGGCTCAGACCTGGTTCTGTTACCCAGAATCCTTTGCAAACCTCAAAATGTGGCTTAAAAAACACATGTTCCTCACATTTCTGTGGCAGAAAGTTCTGGAATCTGAGAGGAGCCACAAATTTCCTTCCACCCAGCGTTTCCCCAAGTCTCCCGATAAAAATGATACCTCACTTGTGTGGGTAGGCCTAGCGCCCGCGACAGGAAACACCCCAAAGCGCAATGTGGAAACATCCAATTTTTTGAAAGAAAACAGAGGTGTTTTTTGCAAAGTGCCTACCTGTAGATTTTGGCCTGTAGCTCAGCCGCCACCTAGGGAAACCTACCAAACCAGTGCATTTCTGAAAACTAGAGACCTAGGGGAATCCAAGCTGGGGTGACTTGTGTGGCTCTGACCAGGTTCTGTTACCCAGAATCCTTTGCAAACCTCAAAATTTGGGTAAAAAAACACATGTTCCTCACATTTCTGTGGCAGAAAGTTCTGGAATCTGAGAGGAGACACAAATTTCCTTCCACCCAGCGTTCCCCCACATCTCCCGATAAAAATGATACCTCACTTGTGTGGGTAGGCCTAGCGCCCGCGACAGGAAACGCCCCAAAGCACAACGTGGACACATCCATTTTTTTGAAAGAACACAGAGCTGTTTTTTGCAAAGTGCCTACCTGTAGATTTTGGCCTCTAGCTCAGCCGGCACCTAGGGAAACCTACCAAACTCGTGCATTTCTGAAAACTAGAGACCTAGGGGAATCCAAGATGGGGTGACTTGTGTGGCTCGGACCAGGTTCTGTTACCCAGAATCCTTTGCAAACCTCAAAATTTGGCTAAAAAAACACATGTTCCTCACAGTTCTGTGGCAGAAAGTTCTGGAATCTGAGAGGAGCCACAAATTTCCTTCCACCCAGCGTTCCCCCAAGTCTCCCGATAAAAATTATACCTCACTTGTGTGGGTAGGCCTAGCGCCCGCGACAGGAACGACCCAAAGCTCAAAGTGGACACATCCACATTTTTGATAGAAAACAGAGGTGTTTTTTGCAAAGTGCCTACCTGTAGATTTTGGCCTCTAGCTCAGCCGGCGCCTAAGGAAACCTACCAAACCTGTGCTTTTCTGAAAACTAGAGACCTAGGGGAATCCAAGATGGGGTGACTTGTGTGGCTCAGACCAGGTTCTGTTACCCAGAATACTTTGCAAACCTCAAAATTAGGCAAAAAAAACACATGTTCCTCACATTTCTGTGGCAGAAAGTTCTGGAATCTGAGAGGAGCCACAAATTTCCTTCCAACCAGCACTCCCCCATGTCTCCCGACAAAAATGATACCTCATTTGTGTGGGTAGGCCTAGCGCCCGCGACAGGAAACGCCCCAAAGCGCAACGTGGACACATCCAATTTTTTGAAAGAAAACAGAGGTGTTTTTTGCAAGGTGCCTACCTGTAGATTTTGGCCTCTAGCTCAGCCGGCACCTAGGGAAACCTGCCAAACCTGTGCATTTCTGAAAACTAGAGTCCTAGGGGAATCCAAGATGGGTTGACTTGTGTGGCTCGGACCAGGTTCTCTTACCCAGAATCCTTTGCAAACCTCATAATTTGGCTTAAAAAACACACGTTCCTCACATTTCTGTGGCAGAAAGTTCTGGAATCTGAGAGGAGCCACAAATTTCCTTCCACCCAGCGTTCCCCCAAGTCACCCGATAAAAATGATACCTCACTTGTGTGGGTAGGCCTAGCGCCCGCGACAGGAAACACCCCAAAGCGCAACGTGGACACATCCAAATTATTGAAAGAAAACAGAGGTGTTTTTTGCAAAGTGCCTACCGGTAGATTTTGGCCTCTAGGTCAGCCGGCACCAGGGGAAACCTACCAAACCTGTGCATTTCTGAAAACTAGAGACCTAGGGGAATCCAAGATGGGGTGACTTGTGTGGCTCAGACCAGGTTCTGTTACCCAGAATCCTTTGCAAACCTCAAAATTTGGCTTAAAAAACACATGTTCCTCACATTTCTGTGGCAGAAAGTTCTGGAATCTGAGAGGAGCCACAAATTTCCTTCCACCCAGCGTTCCCCCACGTCTCCCGATAAAAATGATACCTCACTTGTGTGGGTAGGCCTAGCGCCCGCGACAGGAAACGCCCCAAAACACAACGTGGACACATCCATTTTTTGGAAAGAAAACAGAGCTGTTTTTTGCAAAGTGCCTACCTGTAGATTTTGGCCTGTAGCTCAGCCGGCACCTAGGGAAACCTATTAAACCTGTGCATTTCTGAAAACTAGAGACCTAGGGGAATCCAAGATGGTGTGACTTGTGTGGCTCGGACCAGGTTCAGTTACCCAGAATCCTTTGCAAACCTCAAAATTTGGCTAAAAAAACACATGTTCCTCACATTTCTGTGGTAGAAAGTTCTGGAATCTGAGAGGAGCCACAAATCTCCTTCCACCCAGCGTTCCCCCAAGTCTCCCGATAAAAATGATACCTCACTTGTGTGGGTAGGCCTAGCGCCCGCGACAGGAAACACCCCAAAGCGCAACGTGGACACATCCAAATTTTTGAAAGAAAACAGAGGTGTTTTTTGCAAAGTGCCTACCTGTGGATTTTGGCCTCTAGCTCAGCCGGCACCAAGGGAAACCTACCAAACCTGTGCATTTCTGAAAACTAGAGACCTAGGGGAATCCAAGATGGTGTGACTTGTGTGGCTCGGACCAGGTTCTGTTACCCAGAATCCTTTGCAAACCTCAAAATTTGGCTAAAAAAACACATGTTCCTCACATTTTTGTGGCAGAAAGTTCTGGAATCTGAGAGGAGCGACAAATTTCCTTCCACCCAGAGTTCCCCCATGTCTCCCGATAAAAATGATACCTCACTTGTGTGGGTAGGCCTAGCGCTCGCAACAGGAAACACCCCGAAGCGCAACGTGGACACATCCAATTTTTTTAAAGAAAACAGAGTTTTTTTTTGCAAGGTGCCTACCTGTAGATTTTGGCCTCTAGCTCAGCCGTTACCTAGGGAAACCTACCAAACCTGTGCATTTCTGAAAACTAGAGACCTAGGGGAATCCAAGATGGGGTGACTTGTGTGGCTCAGACCAGGTTCTGTTACCCAGAATCCTTTGCAAACCTCAAAATTTGGCTAAAGAAACACATGTTCCTCACATTTTTGTGGCAGAAAGTTCTGGAATCTGAGAGGAGCGACAAATTTCCTTCCACCCAGAGTTCCCCCATGTCTCCCGATAAAAATGATACCTCACTTGTGTGGGTAGGCCTAGCGCCCGCGACAGGAAACGCCCCAAAGCGCAACGTGGACACATCCTATTTTTTGATAGAAAACAGAGGTGTTTTTTGCAAGGTGCCTACCTGTAGATTTTGGCCTGTAGCTCAGCCGGCACCTAGGGAAACCTACCAAACCTGTGCATTTCTGAAAACTAGAGACCTAGGGGAATCCAAGATGGGGTGACTTGTGTGGCTCGGACCAGGTTCTGTTACCCAGAATCCTTTGCAAACCTCAAAATTTGGCTAAAAAAACACATGTTCCTCACATTTCTGTGGCAGAAAGTTCTGGAATCTGGGAGGAGCCACAAATTTCCTTCCACCCAGCGTTCCCCCACGTCTCCCGATAAAAATGATACCTCACTTGTGTGGGTAGGCCTGGCGCCCGCGACAGGAAACACCCCAAAGCGCAATGTGGACACATCCAAATTTTTGAAAGAAAACAGAGGTGTTTTTTGCAAAGTGCCTACCTGTAGATTTTGGCCTCTAGCTCAGCCGGCACCAAGGGAAACCTACCAAACCCGTGCATTTCTGAAAACTAGAGACCTAGGGGAATCCAAGATGGGGTGACTTGTGTGGCTCGGACCAGGTTCTGTTACCCAGAATCCTTTGCAAACCTCAAAATTTGGCTAAAAAAACACATGTTCCTCACATTTCTGTGGCAGAAAGTTCTGGAATCTGAGAGGAGCCACAAATTTCCTTCCACCCAGCGTTCCCCCAAGTCTCCCAATAAAAATGATACCTCACTTGTGTGGGTAGGCCTAGCGCCCGCGACAGGAAACACCCCAAAGCGCAACGTGGACACATCCAAATTTTTTAAAGAAAACAGAGGTGTTTTTTGCAAAGTGCCTAACTGTAGATTTTGGCCTCTAGCTCAGCCGGCACCAAGGGAAACCTACCAAACCTGTGCATTTATGAAAACTAGAGACCTAGGGGAATCTAAAATGGGGTGACTTGTGTGGCTCAGACCAGGTTCTGTTACCCAGAATCCTTTGCAAACCTCAAAATTTGGCTAAAAAAACACATGTTCCTCACATTTCTGTGGCAGAAAGTTCTGGAATTTGAGAGGAGCCACAAATTTCCTTCCACCCAGCGTAACCCAAGTCTCCCGATAAAAATGATACCTCACTTGTGTGGGTAGGCCTAGCGGCCGCGACAGGAAACACCCCAAAGCACAACGTGGACACATCCAATTTTTTTAAAGAAAACAGAGGTGTTTTTTGCAAAGTGCCTACCTGTAGATTTTGGCCTCTAGCTTAGCTGCCACCTAGGGAAACCTAACAAACCTGTGCTTTTCTGAAAACTAGAGACCTAGGGGAATCTAAAATGGGGTGACTTGTGTGGCTCATACCAGGTTCTGTTACCCAGAATCCTTTGCAAACCTCAAAATTTGGCTAAAAAAACACATGTTCCTCACATTTTTGTGGCAGACAGTTCTGGAATCTGAGAGGAGCGACAAATTTCCTTCCACCCAGAGTTCCCCCATGTCTCCCGATAAAAATGATACCTCACTTGTGTGGGTAGGCCTAGCGCCCGCGACAGGAAACACCCCAAAGCGCAACGTGGACACATCCAATTTTTTTAAAGAAAACAGAGGTGTTTTTTGCAAAGTGCCTACCTGTAGTTTTTGCCTCTAGCTCAGCCGGCACCTAGTGAAACCTACCAAACCTGTGCTTTTCTGAAAACTAGAGACCCAGTGGAATCCAAGATGGGGTGACTTGTGTGGCTCAGACCAGGTTCTGTTACCCAGAAACCTTTGCAAACCTCAAAATTTGGCTAAAAAAACACATGTTCCTCACATTTCTGTGTGCAGAAAGTTCTGGAATCTGAGAGGAGCCACAAATTTCCTTCCACCCAGCGTCCCCCATGTCTCCCGATAAAAATGATACCTCACTTGTGTGGGTAGGCCTAGAGCCCGCGACAGGAAACGCCCCAAAGCGCAACGTGGACACATCCTATTTTTTGAAAGAAAACAGAGGTGTTTTTTGCAAGGTGCCTACCTGTAGATTTTGGCCTGTAGCTCAGCCGGCACCTAGGGAAACCTACCAAACCTGTGCATTTCTGAAAACTAGAGACCTAGGGGAATCCAAGATGGGGTGACTTGTGTGGCTCGGACCAGGTTCTGTTACCCAGAATCCTTTGCAAACCTCAAAATTTGGCTAAAAAAACACATGTTCCTCACATTTCTGTGGCAGAAAGTTCTGGAATCTGAGAGGAGCCACAAATTTCCTTCCACCCAGCGATCCCCCACGTCTCCCGATAAAAATGATACCTCACTTGTGTGGGTAGGCCTAGCGCCCGCGACAGGAAACACCCCAAAGCGCAACGTGGACACATCCAAATTTTTGAAAGAAAACAGAGGTGTTTTTTGCAAAGTGCCTACCTGTAGATTTTGGCCTCTAGCTCAGCCGGCACCTAGGGAAACCTATTAAACCTGTGCATTTCTGAAAACTAGAGACCTAGGGGAATCCAAGATGGGGTGACTTGTGTGGCTCGCACCAGGTTCTGTTACCCAGAATCCTTTGCAAACCTCAAAATTTGGCTAAAAAAACACATGTTCCTCACATTTCTGTGGCAGAAAGTTCTGGAATCTGAGAGGAGCCACAAATTTCCTTCCACCCAGCGTTCCCCCAAGTCTCCCAATAAAAATGATACCTCACTTGTGTGGGTAGGCCTAGCGCCCGCGACAGGAAACACCCCAAAGCGCAACGTGGACACATCCAAATTTTTGAAAGAAAACAGAGGTGTTTTTTGCAAAGTGCCTACCTGTAGATTTTGGCCTCTAGCTCACCCGGCACCAAGGGAAACCTACCAAACCTGTGCATTTCTGAAAACTAGAGACCTAGGGGAATCTAAAATGGGGTGACTTGTGTGGCTCAGACCAGGTTCTGTTACCCAGAATCCTTTGCAAACCTCAAAATTTGGCTAAAAAAACACATGTTCCTCACATTTCTGTGGCAGAAAGTTCTGGAATCTGAGAGGAGCCACAAATTTCCTTCCACCCAGCGTAACCCAAGTCTCCCGATAAAAATGATACCTCACTTGTGTGGGTAGGCCTAGCGGCCGCGACAGGAAACACCCCAAAGCGCAACGTGGACACATCCAATTTTTTGAAAGAAAACAGAGGTGTTTTTTGCAAAGTGCCTACCTGTAGATTTTGGCCTCTAGCTTAGCCGCCACCTAGGGAAACCTACCAAACCTGTGCTTTTCTGAAAACTAGAGACGTATGGGAATCCAAGATGGGGTGACTTGTGTGGCTCAGACCAGGTTCTGTTACCCAGAATCCTTTGCAAACCTCAAAATTTGGCTAAAAAAACACATGTTCCTCACATTTTTGTGGCAGAAAGTTCTGGAATCTGAGAGGAGCGACAAATTTCCTTCCACCCAGAGTTCCCCCATGTCTCCCGATAAAAATTATACCTCACTTGTGTGGGTAGGCCTAGCGCCCGCGACAGGAAACACCCCAAAGCGCAACGTGGACACATCCAAATTTTTTAAAGAAAACAGAGGTGTTTTTTGCAAAGTGCCTACCTGTAGATTTTGGCCTCTAGCTCAGCCGGCACCAAGGGAAACCTACCAAACCCGTGCATTTCTGAAAACTAGAGACCTAGGGGAATCCAAGATGGGGTGACTTGTGTGACTCGGACCAGGTTCTGTTAACCAGAATCCTTTGCAAACCTCAAAATTTGGCAAAAAAAACACATGTTCCTCACATTTCTGTGGCAGAAAGTTCTGGAATCTGAGAGGAGCCACAAATTTCCTTTCACCCAGGGTTCCCCCAAGTCTCCCAATAAAAATGATACCTCACTTGTGTGGGTAGGCCTAGCGCCCGCAACAGGAAACACCCCAAAGCGCAACGTGGACACATCCACATTTATTAAAGAAAACAGAGGTGTTTTTTGCAAAGTGCCTACCTGTAGATTTTGGCCTCTAGCTCAGCCGGCACCAAGGGAAACCTACCAAACCTGTGCATTTCTGAAAACTAGAGACCTAGGGGAATCTAAAATGGGGTGACTTGTGTGGCTCAGACCAGGTTCTGTTACCCAGAATCCTTTGCAAACCTCAAAACTTGGCTAAAAAAACACATGTTCCTCACATTTCTGTGGCAGAAAGTTCTGGAATCTGAGAGGAGCCACAAATTTCCTTCCACCCAGCGTAACCCAAGTCTCCCGATAAAAATGATACCTCACTTGTGTGGGTAGGCCTAGCGGCCGCGACAGGAAACACCCCAAAGCGCAACGTGGACACATCCAATTTTTTGAAAGAAAACAGAGGTGTTTTTTGCAAAGTGCCTACCTGTAGATTTTGGCCTCTAGCTTAGCCGCCACCTAGGGAAACCTACCAAACCTGTGCTTTTCTGAAAACTAGAGACCTATGGGAATCCAAGATGGGGTGACTTGTGTGGCTCAGACCAGGTTCTGTTACCCAGAATCCTTTGCAAACCTCAAAATTTGGCTAAAAAAACACATGTTCCTCACATTTTTGTGGCAGAAAGTTCTGGAATCTGAGAGGAGCGACAAATTTCCTTCCACCCAGAGTTCCCCCATGTCTCCCGATAAAAATGATACCTCACTTGTGTGGGTAGGCCTAGCGCCTGCGACAGGAAACACCCCAAAGCGCAACGTGGACACATCCAATTTTTTTAAAGAAAACAGAGGTTTTTTTTGCAAGGTGCCTACCTGTAGATTTTGGCCTCTAGCTCAGCCGTTACCTAGGGAAACCTACCAAACCTGTGCATTTCTGAAAACTAGAGACCTAGGGGAATCCATGATGGGGTGACTTGTGTGACTCGGACCAGGTTCTGTTACCCAGAATCCTTTGCAAACCTCAAAATTTGGCAAAAAAAACACATGTTCCTCACATTTCTGTGGCAGAAAGTTCTGGAATCTGAGAGGAGCCACAAATTTCCTTTCACGCAGGGTTCCCCCAAGTCTCCCAATAAAAATGATACCTCACTTGTGTGGGTAGGCCTAGCGCCCGCAACAGGAAACACCCCAAAGCGCAACGTGGACACATCCACATTTTTTAAAGAAAACAGAGGTGTTTTTTGCAAAGTGCCTACCTGTAGATTTTGGCCTCTAGCTCAGCCGGCACCAAGGGAAACCTACCAAACCTGTGCATTTCTGAAAACTAGAGACCTAGGGGAATCTAAAATGGGGTGACTTGTGTGGCTCAGACCAGGTTCTGTTACCCAGAATCCTTTGCAAACCTCAAAACTTGGCTAAAAAAACACATGTTCCTCACATTTCTGTGGCAGAAAGTTCTGGAATCTGAGAGGAGCCACAAATTTCCTTCCACCCAGCGTAACCCAAGTCTCCCGATAAAAATGATACCTCACTTGTGTGGGTAGGCCTAGCGGCCGCGACAGGAAACACCCCAAAGCGCAATGTGGACACATCCAATTTTTTGAAAGAAAACAGAGGTGTTTTTTGCAAAGTGCCTACCTGTAGATTTTGGCCTCTAGCTTAGCCGCCACCTAGGGAAACCTACCAAACCTGTGCTTTTCTGAAAACTAGAGACCTATGGGAATCCAAGATGGGGTGACTTGTGTGGCTCAGACCAGGTTCTGTTACCCAGAATCCTTTGCAAACCTCAAAATTTGGCTAAAAAAACACATGTTCCTCACATTTTTGTGGCTGAAAGTTCTGGAATCTGAGAGGAGCGACAAATTTCCTTCAACCCAGAGTTCCCCCATGTCTCCCGATAAAAATGATACCTCACTTGTGTGGGTAGGCCTAGCGCCTGCGACAGGAAACACCCCAAAGCGCAACGTGGACACATCCAATTTTTTTAAAGAAAACAGAGGTTTTTTTTGCAAGGTGCCTACCTGTAGATTTTGGCCTCTAGCTCAGCCGTTACCTAGGGAAACCTACCAAACCTGTGCATTTCTGAAAACTAGAGACCTAGGGGAATCCAAGATGGGGTGACTTGTGTGGCTCAGACCAGGTTCTGTTACCCAGAATCCTTTGCAAACCTCAAAATTTGGCTTAAAAAACACACGTTCCTCACATTTCTGTGGCAGAAAGTTCTGGAATCTGAGAGGAGCCACAAATTTCCTTCCACCCAGCGTTCCCCCAAGTCACCCGATAAAAATGATACCTCACTTGTGTGGGTAGGCCTAGCGCCCGCGACAGGAAACACCCCAAAGCGCAACGTGGACACATCCAAATTATTGAAAGAAAACAGAGGTGTTTTTTGCAAAGTGCCTACCTGTAGATTTTGGCCTCTAGCTCAGCCGGCACCAGGGGAAACCTACCAAACCTGTGCATTTCTGAAAACTAGAGACCTAGGGGAATCCAAGATGGGGTGACTTGTGTGGCTCAGACCAGGTTCTGTTACCCAGAATCCTTTGCAAACCTCAAAATTTGGCTTAAAAAACACATGTTCCTCACATTTCTGTGGCAGAAAGTTCTGAAATCTGAGAGGAGCCACTAATTCCCTTCCACCCAGCGTTCCCCCAAGTCTCCCGATAAAAATGATACCTCACTTGTGTGGGTAGGCCTAGCGCCCGCGACAGGAAACACCCCAAAGCGCAACGTGGACACATCCAATTTTTTTAAAGAAAACAGAGGTGTTTTTTGCAAAGTGCCTACCTTTAGATTTTGGCCTGTAGCTCAGCCGCCACCTAGGGAAACCTACCAAACCTGTGCATTTCTGAAAACTAGAGACCTAGGGGAATCCATGATGGGGTGACTTGTGTGGCTCTGACCAGGTTCTGTTACCCAGAATCCTTTGCAAACCTCAAAATTTGGCTAAAAAAACACATGTTCCTCACATTTCTGTGGCAGAAAGTACTGGAATCTGAGAGGAGCCACAAATTTCCTTCCACCCAGCGTTCCCCCACGTCTCCCGATAAAAATGATACCTCACTTGTGTGGGTAGGCCTAGCGCCCGCGACAGGAAACGCCCCAAAGCACAACGTGGACACATCCATTTTTTGGAAAGAAAACAGAGCTGTTTTTTGCAAAGTGCCTACCTGTAGATTTTGGCCTGTAGCTCAGCCGGCACCTAGGGAAACCTATTAAACCTGTGCATTTCTGAAAACTAGAGACCTAGGGGAATCCAAGATGGTGTGACTTGTGTGGCTCGGACCAGGTTCTGTTACCCAGAATCCTTTGCAAACCTCAAAATTTGGCTAAAAAAACACATGTTCCTCACATTTCTGTGGTAGAAAGTTCTGGAATCTGAGAGGAGCCACAAATCTCCTTCCACCCAGCGTTCCCCCAAGTCTCCCTATAAAAATGATACCTCACTTGTGTGGGTAGGCCTAGCGCCCGCGACAGGAAACACCCCAAAGCGCAACGTGGACACATCCAAATTTTTGAAAGAAAACAGAGGTGTTTTTTGCAAAGTGCCTACCTGTGGATTTTGGCCTCTAGCTCAGCCGGCACCAAGGGAAACCTACCAAACCTGTGCATTTCTGAAAACTAGAGACCTAGGGGAATCCAAGATGGGGTGACTTGTGTGGCTCAGACCTGGTTCTGTTACCCAGAATCCTTTGCAAACCTCAAAATGTGGCTTAAAAAACACATGTTCCTCACATTTCTGTGGCAGAAAGTTCTGGAATCTGAGAGGAGCCACAAATTTCCTTCCACCCAGCGTTCCCCCACGTCTCCCGATAGAAATGATACCTCACTTGTGTGGGTAGGCCTAGCGCCCGCGACAGGAAACGCCCCAAAGCACAACGTGGACACATCCATTTTTTGGAAAGAAAACAGAGCTGTTTTTTGCAAAGTGCCTACCTGTAGATTTTGGCCTGTAGCTCAGCCGGCACCTAGAGAAACCTATTAAACCTGTGCATTTCTGAAAACTAGAGACCTAGGGGAATCCAAGATGGTGTGACTTGTGTGGCTCGGACCAGGTTCTGTTACCCAGAATCCTTTGCAAACCTCAAAATTTGGCTTAAAAAACACACGTTCCTCACATTTCTGTGGCAGAAAGTTCTGGAATCTGAGAGGAGCCACAAATTTCCTTCCACCCAGCGTTCCCCCAAGTCACCCGATAAAAATGATACCTCACTTGTGTGGGTAGGCCTAGCGCCCGCGACAGGAAACACCCCAAAGCGCAACGTGGACACATCCAAATTATTGAAAGAAAACAGAGGTGTTTTTTGCAAAGTGCCTACCGGTAGATTTTGGCCTCTAGCTCAGCCGGCACCAGGGGAAACCTACCAAACCTGTGCATTTCTGAAAACTAGAGACCTAGGGGAATCCAAGATGGGGTGACTTGTGTGGCTCAGACCAGGTTCTGTTACCCAGAATCCTTTGCAAACCTCAAAATTTGGCTTAAAAAACACATGTTCCTCACATTTCTGTGGCAGAAAGTTCTGAAATCTGAGAGGAGCCACTAATTCCCTTCCACCCAGCGTTCCCCCAAGTCTCCCGATAAAAATGATACCTCACTTGTGTGGGTAGGCCTAGCGCCCGCGACAGGAAACACCCCAAAGCGCAACGTGGACACATCCAATTTTTTTAAAGAAAACAGAGGTGTTTTTTGCAAAGTGCCTACCTCTAGATTTTGGCCTGTAGCTCAGCCGCCACCTAGGGAAACCTACCAAACCTGTGCATTTCTGAAAACTAGAGACCTAGGGGAATCCATGATGGGGTGACTTGTGTGGCTCTGACCAGGTTCTGTTACCCAGAATCCTTTGCAAACCTCAAAATTTGGCTAAAAAAACACATGTTCCTCACATTTCTGTGGCAGAAAGTTCTGGAATCTGAGAGGAGCCATAAATTTCCTTCCACCCAGCGTTCCCCCACGTCTCCCGATAAAAATGATACCTCACTTGTGTGGGTAGGACTAGCGCCCGCGACAGGAAACGCCCCAAAGCACAACGTGGACACATCCATTTTTTGGAAAGAAAACAGAGCTGTTTTTTGCAAAGTGCCTACCTGTAGATTTTGGCCTGTAGCTCAGCCGGCACCTAGGGAAACCTATTAAACCTGTGCATTTCTGAAAACTAGAGACCTGGGGGAATCCAAGATGGTGTGACTTGTGTGGCTCGGACCAGGTTCTGTTACCCAGAATCCTTTGCAAACCTCAAAACTTGGCTAAAAAAACACATGTTCCTCACATTTCTGTGGTAGAAAGTTCTGGAATCTGAGAGGAGCCACAAATCTCTTTCCACCCAGCGTTCCCCCAAGTCTCCCTATAAAAATGATACCTCACTTGTGTGGGTAGGCCTAGCGCCCGCGACAGGAAACACCCCAAAGCGCAACGTGGACACATCCAATTTTTTGAAAGAAAACAGAGGTGTTTTTTGCAAAGTGCCTACCTGTGGATTTTGGCCTCTAGCTCAGCCGGCACCAAGGGAAACCTACCAAACCTGTGCATTTCTGAAAACTAGAGACCTAGAGGAATCCAAGATGGGGTGACTTGTGTGGCTCAGACCTGGTTCTGTTACCCAGAATCCTTTGCAAACCTCAAAATGTGGCTTAAAAAACACATGTTCCTCACATTTCTGTGGCAGAAAGTTCTGGAATCTGAGAGGAGACACAAATTTCCTTCCACCCAGCGTTTCCCCAAGTCTCCCGATAAAAATGATACCTCACTTGTGTGGGTAGGCCTAGCGCCCGCGACAGGAAACACCCCAAAGCGCAATGTGGAAACATCCAATTTTTTGAAAGAAAACAGAGGTGTTTTTTGCAAAGTGCCTACCTGTAGATTTTGGCCTGTAGCTCAGCCGCCACCTAGGGAAACCTACCAAACCAGTGCATTTCTGAAAACTAGAGACCTAGGGGAATCCAAGCTGGGGTGACTTGTGTGGCTCTGACCAGGTTCTGTTACCCAGAATCCTTTGCAAACCTCAAAATTTGGGTAAAAAAACACATGTTCCTCACATTTCTGTGGCAGAAAGTTCTGGAATCTGAGAGGAGACACAAATTTCCTTCCACCCAGCGTTCCCCCACATCTCCCGATAAAAATGATACCTCACTTGTGTGGGTAGGCCTAGCGCCCGCGACAGGAAACGCCCCAAAGCACAACGTGGACACATCCATTTTTTTGAAAGAACACAGAGCTGTTTTTTGCAAAGTGCCTACCTGTAGATTTTGGCCTCTAGCTCAGCCGGCACCTAGGGAAACCTACCAAACTCGTGCATTTCTGAAAACTAGAGACCTAGGGGAATCCAAGATGGGGTGACTTGTGTGGCTCAGACCAGGTTCTGTTACCCAGAATCCTTTGCAAACCTCAAAATTTGGCTAAAAAAACACATGTTCCTCACAGTTCTGTGGCAGAAAGTTCTGGAATCTGAGAGGAGCCACAAATTTCCTTCCACCCAGCGTTCCCCCAAGTCTCCCGATAAAAATTATACCTCACTTGTGTGGGTAGGCCTAGCGCCCGCGACAGGAACGACCCAAAGCTCAAAGTGGACACATCCACATTTTTGATAGAAAACAGAGGTGTTTTTTGCAAAGTGCCTACCTGTAGATTTTGGCCTCTAGCTCAGCCGGCGCCTAAGGAAACCTACCAAACCTGTGCTTTTCTGAAAACTAGAGACCTAGGGGAATCCAAGATGGGGTGACTTGTGTGGCTCAGACCAGGTTCTGTTACCCAGAATACTTTGCAAACCTCAAAATTAGGCAAAAAAAACACATGTTCCTCACATTTCTGTGGCAGAAAGTTCTGGAATCTGAGAGGAGCCACAAATTTCCTTCCAACCAGCACTCCCCCATGTCTCCCGACAAAAATGATACCTCATTTGTGTGGGTAGGCCTAGCGCCCGCGACAGGAAACGCCCCAAAGCGCAACGTGGACACATCCAATTTTTTGAAAGAAAACAGAGGTGTTTTTTGCAAGGTGCCTACCTGTAGATTTTGGCCTCTAGCTCAGCCGGCACCTAGGGAAACCTGCCAAACCTGTGCATTTCTGAAAACTAGAGTCCTAGGGGAATCCAAGATGGGTTGACTTGTGTGGCTCGGACCAGGTTCTCTTACCCAGAATCCTTTGCAAACCTCAAAATTTGGCTTAAAAAACACATGTTCCTCACATTTCTGTGGCAGAAAGTTCTGGAATCTGAGAGGAGCCACAAATTTCCTTCCACCCAGCGTTCCCCCACGTCTCCCGATAAAAATGATACCTCACTTGTGTGGGTAGGCCTAGCGCCCGCGACAGGAAACGCCCCAAAACACAACGTGGACACATCCATTTTTTGGAAAGAAAACAGAGCTGTTTTTTGCAAAGTGCCTACCTGTAGATTTTGGCCTGTAGCTCAGCCGGCACCTAGGGAAACCTATTAAACCTGTGCATTTCTGAAAACTAGAGACCTAGGGGAATCCAAGATGGTGTGACTTGTGTGGCTCGGACCAGGTTCAGTTACCCAGAATCCTTTGCAAACCTCAAAATTTGGCTAAAAAAACACATGTTCCTCACATTTCTGTGGTAGAAAGTTCTGGAATCTGAGAGGAGCCACAAATCTCCTTCCACCCAGCGTTCCCCCAAGTCTCCCGATAAAAATGATACCTCACTTGTGTGGGTAGGCCTAGCGCCCGCGACAGGAAACACCCCAAAGCGCAACGTGGACACATCCAAATTTTTGAAAGAAAACAGAGGTGTTTTTTGCAAAGTGCCTACCTGTGGATTTTGGCCTCTAGCTCAGCCGGCACCAAGGGAAACCTACCAAACCTGTGCATTTCTGAAAACTAGAGACCTAGGGGAATCCAAGATGGTGTGACTTGTGTGGCTCGGACCAGGTTCTGTTACCCAGAATCCTTTGCAAACCTCAAAATTTGGCTAAAAAAACACATGTTCCTCACATTTTTGTGGCAGAAAGTTCTGGAATCTGAGAGGAGCGACAAATTTCCTTCCACCCAGAGTTCCCCCATGTCTCCCGATAAAAATGATACCTCACTTGTGTGGGTAGGCCTAGCGCTCGCAACAGGAAACACCCCGAAGCGCAACGTGGACACATCCAATTTTTTTAAAGAAAACAGAGTTTTTTTTTGCAAGGTGCCTACCTGTAGATTTTGGCCTCTAGCTCAGCCGTTACCTAGGGAAACCTACCAAACCTGTGCATTTCTGAAAACTAGAGACCTAGGGGAATCCAAGATGGGGTGACTTGTGTGGCTCAGACTAGGTTCTGTTACCCAGAATCCTTTGCAAACCTCAAAATTTGGCTAAAGAAACACATGTTCCTCACATTTTTGTGGCAGAAAGTTCTGGAATCTGAGAGGAGCGACAAATTTCCTTCCACCCAGAGTTCCCCCATGTCTCCCGATAAAAATGATACCTCACTTGTGTGGGTAGGCCTAGCGCCCGCGACAGGAAACGCCCCAAAGCGCAACGTGGACACATCCTATTTTTTGAAAGAAAACAGAGGTGTTTTTTGCAAGGTGCCTACCTGTAGATTTTGGCCTGTAGCTCAGCCGGCACTTAGGGAAACCTACCAAACCTGTGCATTTCTGAAAACTAGAGACCTAGGGGAATCCAAGATGGGGTGACTTGTGTGGCTCGGACCAGGTTCTGTTACCCAGAATCCTTTGCAAACCTCAAAATTTGGCTAAAAAAACACATGTTCCTCACATTTCTGTGGCAGAAAGTTCTGGAATCTGGGAGGAGCCACAAATTTCCTTCCACCCAGCGTTCCCCCACGTCTCCTGATAAAAATGATACCTCACTTGTGTGGGTAGGCCTGGCGCCCGCGACAGGAAACACCCCAAAGCGCAATGTGGACACATCCAAATTTTTGAAAGAAAACAGAGGTGTTTTTTGCAAAGTGCCTACCTGTAGATTTTGGCCTCTAGCTCAGCCGGCACCAAGGGAAACCTACCAAACCCGTGCATTTCTGAAAACTAGAGACCTAGGGGAATCCAAGATGGGGTGACTTGTGTGGCTCGGACCAGGTTCTGTTACCCAGAATCCTTTGCAAACCTCAAAATTTGGCTAAAAAAACACATGTTCCTCACATTTCTGTGGCAGAAAGTTCTGGAATCTGAGAGGAGCCACAAATTTCCTTCCACCCAGCGTTCCCCCAAGTCTCCCAATAAAAATGATACCTCACTTGTGTGGGTAGGCCTAGCGCCCGCGACAGGAAACACCCCAAAGCGCAACGTGGACACATCCAAATTTTTTAAAGAAAACAGAGGTGTTTTTTGCAAAGTGCCTAACTGTAGATTTTGGCCTCTAGCTCAGCCGGCACCAAGGGAAACCTACCAAACCTGTGCATTTATGAAAACTAGAGACCTAGGGGAATCTAAAATGGGGTGACTTGTGTGGCTCAGACCAGGTTCTGTTACCCAGAATCCTTTGCAAACCTCAAAATTTGGCTAAAAAAACACATGTTCCTCACATTTCTGTGGCAGAAAGTTCTGGAATTTGAGAGGAGCCACAAATTTCCTTCCACCCAGCGTAACCCAAGTCTCCCGATAAAAATGATACCTCACTTGTGTGGGTAGGCCTAGCGGCCGCGACAGGAAACACCCCAAAGCACAACGTGGACACATCCAATTTTTTTAAAGAAAACAGAGGTGTTTTTTGCAAAGTGCCTACCTGTAGATTTTGGCCTCTAGCTTAGCTGCCACCTAGGGAAACCTAACAAACCTGTGCTTTTCTGAAAACTAGAGACCTAGGGGAATCTAAAATGGGGTGACTTGTGTGGCTCATACCAGGTTCTGTTACCCAGAATCCTTTGCAAACCTCAAAATTTGGCTAAAAAAACACATGTTCCTCACATTTTTGTGGCAGACAGTTCTGGAATCTGAGAGGAGCGACAAATTTCCTTCCACCCAGAGTTCCCCCATGTCTCCCGATAAAAATGATACCTCACTTGTGTGGGTAGGCCTAGCGCCCGCGACAGGAAACACCCCAAAGCGCAACGTGGACACATCCAATTTTTTTAAAGAAAACAGAGGTGTTTTTTGCAAAGTGCCTACCTGTAGTTTTTGCCTCTAGCTCAGCCGGCACCTAGTGAAACCTACCAAACCTGTGCTTTTCTGAAAACTAGAGACCCAGTGGAATCCAAGATGGGGTGACTTGTGTGGCTCAGACCAGGTTCTGTTACCCAGAAACCTTTGCAAACCTCAAAATTTGGCTAAAAAAACACATGTTCCTCACATTTCTGTGTGCAGAAAGTTCTGGAATCTGAGAGGAGCCACAAATTTCCTTCCACCCAGCGTCCCCCATGTCTCCCGATAAAAATGATACCTCACTTGTGTGGGTAGGCCTAGAGCCCGCGACAGGAAACGCCCCAAAGCGCAACGTGGACACATCCTATTTTTTGAAAGAAAACAGAGGTGTTTTTTGCAAGGTGCCTACCTGTAGATTTTGGCCTGTAGCTCAGCCGGCACCTAGGGAAACCTACCAAACCTGTGCATTTCTGAAAACTAGAGACCTAGGGGAATCCAAGATGGGGTGACATGTGTGGCTCGGACCAGGTTCTGTTACCCAGAATCCTTTGCAAACCTCAAAATTTGGCTAAAAAAACACATGTTCCTCTCATTTCTGTGGCAGAAAGTTCTGGAATCTGAGAGGAGCCACAAATTTCCTTCCACCCAGCGATCCCCCACGTCTCCCGATAAAAATGATACCTCACTTGTGTGGGTAGGCCTAGCGCCCGCGACAGGAAACACCCCAAAGCGCAACGTGGACACATCCAAATTTTTGAAAGAAAACAGAGGTGTTTTTTGCAAAGTGCCTACCTGTAGATTTTGGCCTCTAGCTCAGCCGGCACCTAGGGAAACCTATTAAACCTGTGCATTTCTGAAAACTAGAGACCTAGGGGAATCCAAGATGGGGTGACTTGTGTGGCTCGCACCAGGTTCTGTTACCCAGAATCCTTTGCAAACCTCAAAATTTGGCTAAAAAAACACATGTTCCTCACATTTCTGTGGCAGAAAGTTCTGGAATCTGAGAGGAGCCACAAATTTCCTTCCACCCAGCGTTCCCCCAAGTCTCCCAATAAAAATGATACCTCACTTGTGTGGGTAGGCCTAGCGCCCGCGACAGGAAACACCCCAAAGCGCAACGTGGACACATCCAAATTTTTGAAAGAAAACAGAGGTGTTTTTTGCAAAGTGCCTACCTGTAGATTTTGGCCTCTAGCTCACCCGGCACCAAGGGAAACCTACCAAACCTGTGCATTTCTGAAAACTAGAGACCTAGGGGAATCTAAAATGGGGTGACTTGTGTGGCTCAGACCAGGTTCTGTTACCCAGAATCCTTTGCAAACCTCAAAATTTGGCTAAAAAAACACATGTTCCTCACATTTCTGTGGCAGAAAGTTCTGGAATCTGAGAGGAGCCACAATTTTCCTTCCACCCAGCGTAACCCAAGTCTCCCGATAAAAATGATACCTCACTTGTGTGGGTAGGCCTAGCGGCCGCGACAGGAAACACCCCAAAGCGCAACGTGGACACATCCAATTTTTTGAAAGAAAACAGAGGTGTTTTTTGCAAAGTGCCTACCTGTAGATTTTGGCCTCTAGCTTAGCCGCCACCTAGGGAAACCTACCAAACCTGTGCTTTTCTGAAAACTAGAGACGTATGGGAATCCAAGATGGGGTGACTTGTGTGGCTCAGACCAGGTTCTGTTACCCAGAATCCTTTGCAAACCTCAAAATTTGGCTAAAAAAACACATGTTCCTCACATTTTTGTGGCAGAAAGTTCTGGAATCTGAGAGGAGCGACAAATTTCCTTCCACCCAGAGTTCCCCCATGTCTCCCGATAAAAATTATACCTCACTTGTGTGGGTAGGCCTAGCGCCCGCGACAGGAAACACCCCAAAGCGCAACGTGGACACATCCAAATTTTTTAAAGAAAACAGAGGTGTTTTTTGCAAAGTGCCTACCTGTAGATTTTGGCCTCTAGCTCAGCCGGCACCAAGGGAAACCTACCAAACCCGTGCATTTCTGAAAACTAGAGACCTAGGGGAATCCAAGATGGGGTGACTTGTGTGACTCGGACCAGGTTCTGTTAACCAGAATCCTTTGCAAACCTCAAAATTTGGCAAAAAAAACACATGTTCCTCACATTTCTGTGGCAGAAAGTTCTGGAATCTGAGAGGAGCCACAAATTTCCTTTCACCCAGGGTTCCCCCAAGTCTCCCAATAAAAATGATACCTCACTTGTGTGGGTAGGCCTAGCGCCCGCAACAGGAAACACCCCAAAGCGCAACGTGGACACATCCACATTTTTTAAAGAAAACAGAGGTGTTTTTTGCAAAGTGCCTACCTGTAGATTTTGGCCTCTAGCTCAGCCGGCACCAAGGGAAACCTACCAAACCTGTGCATTTCTGAAAACTAGAGACCTAGGGGAATCTAAAATGGGGTGACTTGTGTGGCTCAGACCAGGTTCTGTTACCCAGAATCCTTTGCAAACCTCAAAACTTGGCTAAAAAAACACATGTTCCTCACATTTCTGTGGCAGAAAGTTCTGGAATCTGAGAGGAGCCACAAATTTCCTTCCACCCAGCGTAACCCAAGTCTCCCGATAAAAATGATACCTCACTTGTGTGGGTAGGCCTAGCGGCCGCGACAGGAAACACCCCAAAGCGCAACGTGGACACATCCAATTTTTTGAAAGAAAACAGAGGTGTTTTTTGCAAAGTGCCTACCTGTAGATTTTGGCCTCTAGCTTAGCCGCCACCTAGGGAAACCTACCAAACCTGTGCTTTTCTGAAAACTAGAGACCTATGGGAATCCAAGATGGGGTGACTTGTGTGGCTCAGACCAGGTTCTGTTACCCAGAATCCTTTGCAAACCTCAAAATTTGGCTAAAAAAACACATGTTCCTCACATTTTTGTGGCAGAAAGTTCTGGAATCTGAGAGGAGCGACAAATTTCCTTCCACCCAGAGTTCCCCCATGTCTCCCGATAAAAATGATACCTCACTTGTGTGGGTAGGCCTAGCGCCTGCGACAGGAAACACCCCAAAGCGCAACGTGGACACATCCAATTTTTTTAAAGAAAACAGAGGTTTTTTTTGCAAGGTGCCTACCTGTAGATTTTGGCCTCTAGCTCAGCCGTTACCTAGGGAAACCTACCAAACCTGTGCATTTCTGAAAACTAGAGACCTAGGGGAATCCAAGATGGGGTGACTTGTGTGACTCGGACCAGGTTCTGTTACCCAGAATCCTTTGCAAACCTCAAAATTTGGCAAAAAAAACACATGTTCCTCACATTTCTGTGGCAGAAAGTTCTGGAATCTGAGAGGAGCCACAAATTTCCTTTCACGCAGGGTTCCCCCAAGTCTCCCAATAAAAATGATACCTCACTTGTGTGGGTAGGCCTAGCGCCCGCAACAGGAAACACCCCAAAGCGCAACGTGGACACATCCACATTTTTTAAAGAAAACAGAGGTGTTTTTTGCAAAGTGCCTACCTGTAGATTTTGGCCTCTAGCTCAGCCGGCACCAAGGGAAACCTACCAAACCTGTGCTTTTCTGAAAACTAGAGACCTATGGGAATCCAAGATGGGGTGACTTGTGTGGCTCAGACCAGGTTCTGTTACCCAGAATCCTTTGCAAACCTCAAAATTTGGCTAAAAAAACACATGTTCCTCACATTTTTGTGGCAGAAAGTTCTGGAATCTGAGAGGAGCGACAAATTTCCTTCAACCCAGAGTTCCCCCATGTCTCCCGATAAAAATGATACCTCACTTGTGTGGGTAGGCCTAGCGCCTGCGACAGGAAACACCCCAAAGCGCAACGTGGACACATCCAATTTTTTTAAAGAAAACAGAGGTTTTTTTTGCAAGGTGCCTACCTGTAGATTTTGGCCTCTAGCTCAGCCGTTACCTAGGGAAACCTACCAAACCTGTGCATTTCTGAAAACTAGAGACCTAGGGGAATCCAAGATGGGGTGACTTGTGTGGCTCAGACCAGGTTCTGTTACCCAGAATCCTTTGCAAACCTCAAAATTTGGCTTAAAAAACACACGTTCCTCACATTTCTGTGGCAGAAAGTTCTGGAATCTGAGAGGAGCCACAAATTTCCTTCCACCCAGCGTTCCCCCAAGTCACCAGATAAAAATGATACCTCACTTGTGTGGGTAGGCCTAGCGCCCGCGACAGGAAACACCCCAAAGCGCAACGTGGACACATCCAAATTATTGAAAGAAAACAGAGGTGTTTTTTGCAAAGTGCCTACCTGTAGATTTTGGCCTCTAGCTCAGCCGGCACCAGGGGAAACCTACCAAACCTGTGCATTTCTGAAAACTAGAGACCTAGGGGAATCCAAGATGGGGTGACTTGTGTGGCTCAGACCAGGTTCTGTTACCCAGAATCCTTTGCAAACCTCAAAATTTGGCTTAAAAAACACATGTTCCTCACATTTCTGTGGCAGAAAGTTCTGAAATCTGAGAGGAGCCACTAATTCCCTTCCACCCAGCGTTCCCCCAAGTCTCCCGATAAAAATGATACCTCACTTGTGTGGGTAGGCCTAGCGCCCGCGACAGGAAACACCCCAAAGCGCAACGTGGACACATCCAATTTTTTTAAAGAAAACAGAGGTGTTTTTTGCAAAGTGCCTACCTTTAGATTTTGGCCTGTAGCTCAGCCGCCACCTAGGGAAACCTACCAAACCTGTGCATTTCTGAAAACTAGAGACCTAGGGGAATCCATGATGGGGTGACTTGTGTGGCTCTGACCAGGTTCTGTTACCCAGAATCCTTTGCAAACCTCAAAATTTGGCTAAAAAAACACATGTTCCTCACATTTCTGTGGCAGAAAGTTCTGGAATCTGAGAGGAGCCACAAATTTCCTTCCACCCAGCGTTCCCCCACGTCTCCCGATAAAAATGATACCTCACTTGTGTGGGTAGGCCTAGCGCCCGCGACAGGAAACGCCCCAAAGCACAACGTGGACACATCCATTTTTTGGAAAGAAAACAGAGCTGTTTTTTGCAAAGTGCCTACCTGTAGATTTTGGCCTGTAGCTCAGCCGGCACCTAGGGAAACCTATTAAACCTGTGCATTTCTGAAAACTAGAGACCTAGGGGAATCCAAGATGGTGTGACTTGTGTGGCTCGGACCAGGTTCTGTTACCCAGAATCCTTTGCAAACCTCAAAATTTGGCTAAAAAAACACATGTTCCTCACATTTCTGTGGTAGAAAGTTCTGGAATCTGAGAGGAGCCACAAATCTCCTTCCACCCAGCGTTCCCCCAAGTCTCCCTATAAAAATGATACCTCACTTGTGTGGGTAGGCCTAGCGCCCGCGACAGGAAACACCCCAAAGCGCAACGTGGACACATCCAAATTTTTGAAAGAAAACAGAGGTGTTTTTTTTGCAAAGTGCCTACCTGTGGATTTTGGCCTCTAGCTCAGCCGGCACCAAGGGAAACCTACCAAACCTGTGCATTTCTGAAAACTAGAGACCTAGGGGAATCCAAGATGGGGTGACTTGTGTGGCTCAGACCTGGTTCTGTTACCCAGAATCCTTTGCAAACCTCAAAATGTGGCTTAAAAAACACATGTTCCTCACATTTCTGTGGCAGAAAGTTCTGGAATCTGAGAGGAGCCACAAATTTCCTTCCACCCAGCGTTCCCCCACGTCTCCCGATAGAAATGATACCTCACTTGTGTGGGTAGGCCTAGCGCCCGCGACAGGAAACGCCCCAAAGCACAACGTGGACACATCCATTTTTTGGAAAGAAAACAGAGCTGTTTTTTGCAAAGTGCCTACCTGTAGATTTTGGCCTGTAGCTCAGCCGGCACCTAGAGAAACCTATTAAACCTGTGCATTTCTGAAAACTAGAGACCTAGGGGAATCCAAGATGGTGTGACTTGTGTGGCTCGGACCAGGTTCTGTTACCCAGAATCCTTTGCAAACCTCAAAATTTGGCTTAAAAAACACACGTTCCTCACATTTCTGTGGCAGAAAGTTCTGGAATCTGAGAGGAGCCACAAATTTCCTTCCACCCAGTGTTCCCCCAAGTCACCCGATAAAAATGATACCTCACTTGTGTGGGTAGGCCTAGCGCCCGCGACAGGAAACACCCCAAAGCGCAACGTGGACACATCCAAATTATTGAAAGAAAACAGAGGTGTTTTTTGCAAAGTGCCTACCGGTAGATTTTGGCCTCTAGCTCAGCCGGCACCAGGGGAAACCTACCAAACCTGTGCATTTCTGAAAACTAGAGACCTAGGGGAATCCAAGATGGGGTGACTTGTGTGGCTCAGACCAGGTTCTGTTACCCAGAATCCTTTGCAAACCTCAAAATTTGGCTTAAAAAACACATGTTCCTCACATTTCTGTGGCAGAAAGTTCTGAAATCTGAGAGGAGCCACTAATTCCCTTCCACCCAGCGTTCCCCCAAGTCTCCCGATAAAAATGATACCTCACTTGTGTGGGTAGGCCTAGCGCCCGCGACAGGAAACACCCCAAAGCGCAACGTGGACACATCCAATTTTTTTAAAGAAAACAGAGGTGTTTTTTGCAAAGTGCCTACCTCTAGATTTTGGCCTGTAGCTCAGCCGCCACCTAGGGAAACCTACCAAACCTGTGCATTTCTGAAAACTAGAGACCTAGGGGAATCCATGATGGGGTGACTTGTGTGGCTCTGACCAGGTTCTGTTACCCAGAATCCTTTGCAAACCTCAAAATTTGGCTAAAAAAACACATGTTCCTCACATTTCTGTGGCAGAAAGTTCTGGAATCTGAGAGGAGCCATAAATTTCCTTCCACCCAGCGTTCCCCCACGTCTCCCGATAAAAATGATACCTCACTTGTGTGGGTAGGACTAGCGCCCGCGACAGGAAACGCCCCAAAGCACAACGTGGACACATCCATTTTTTGGAAAGAAAACAGAGCTGTTTTTTGCAAAGTGCCTACCTGTAGATTTTGGCCTGTAGCTCAGCCGGCACCTAGGGAAACCTATTAAACCTGTGCATTTCTGAAAACTAGAGACCTGGGGGAATCCAAGATGGTGTGACTTGTGTGGCTCGGACCAGGTTCTGTTACCCAGAATCCTTTGCAAACCTCAAAACTTGGCTAAAAAAACACATGTTCCTCACATTTCTGTGGTAGAAAGTTCTGGAATCTGAGAGGAGCCACAAATCTCTTTCCACCCAGCGTTCCCCCAAGTCTCCCTATAAAAATGATACCTCACTTGTGTGGGTAGGCCTAGCGCCCGCGACAGGAAACACCCCAAAGCGCAACGTGGACACATCCAATTTTTTGAAAGAAAACAGAGGTGTTTTTTGCAAAGTGCCTACCTGTGGATTTTGGCCTCTAGCTCAGCCGGCACCAAGGGAAACCTACCAAACCTGTGCATTTCTGAAAACTAGAGACCTAGAGGAATCCAAGATGGGGTGACTTGTGTGGCTCAGACCTGGTTCTGTTACCCAGAATCCTTTGCAAACCTCAAAATGTGGCTTAAAAAACACATGTTCCTCACATTTCTGTGGCAGAAAGTTCTGGAATCTGAGAGGAGCCACAAATTTCCTTCCACCCAGCGTTCCCCCACGTCTCCCGATAAAAATGATACCTCACTTGAGTGGGTAGGCCTAGCGCCCGCGACAGGAAACGCCCCAAAGCACAACGTGGACACATCCATTTTTTGGAAAGAAAACAGAGCTGTTTTTTGCAAAGTGCCTACCTGTAGATTTTGGCCTGTAGCTCAGCCGGCACCTAGAGAAACCTATTAAACCTGTGCATTTCTGAAAACTAGAGACCTAGGGGAATCCAAGATGGTGTGACTTGTGTGGCTCGGACCAGGTTCTGTTACCCAGAATCCTTTGCAAACCTCAAAATGTGGCTTAAAAAACACATGTTCCTCACATTTCTGTGGCAGAAAGTTCTGGAATCTGAGAGGAGCCACAAATCTCCTTCCACCCAGCGTTCCCCCAAGTCTCCCGATAAAAATGATACCTCACTTGTGTGGGTAGGCCTAGCGCCCGCGACAGGAAACACCCCAAAGCGCAACGTGGACACATCCAAATTTTTGAAAGAAAACAGAGGTGTTTTTTGCAAAGTGCCTACCTGTGGATTTTGGCCTCTAGCTCAGCCGGCACCAAGGGAAACCTACCAAACCTGTGCATTTCTGAAAACTAGAGACCTAGGGGAATCCAAGATGGGGTGACTTGTGTGGCTCAGACCTGGTTCTGTTACCCAGAATCCTTTGCAAACCTCAAAATGTGGCTTAAAAAACACATGTTCCTCACATTTCTGTGGCAGAAAGTTCTGGAATCTGAGAGGAGCCACAAATTTCCTTCCACCCAGCGTTTCCCCAAGTCTCCCGATAAAAATGATACCTCACTTGTGTGGGTAGGCCTAGCGCCCGCGACAGGAAACACCCCAAAGCGCAATGTGGAAACATCCAATTGTTTGAAAGAAAACAGAGGTGTTTTTTGCAAAGTGCCTACCTGTAGATTTTGGCCTGTAGCTCAGCCGGCACCTAGAGAAACCTATTAAACCTGTGCATTTCAGAAAACTAGAGACCTAGGGGAATCCAAGATGGTGTGACTTGTGTGGCTCGGACCAGGTTCTGTTACCCAGAATACTTTGCAAACCTCAAAATTAGGCAAAAAAAACACATGTTCCTCACATTTCTGTGGCAGAAAGTTCTGGAATCTGAGAGGAGCCACAAATTTCCTTCCAACCAGCACTCCCCCATGTCTCCCGATAAAAATGATACCTCATTTGTGTGGGTAGGCCTAGCGCCCGCGACAGGAAACGCCCCAAAGCGCAACGTGGACACATCCAATTTTTTGAAAGAAAACAGAGGTGTTTTTTGCAAGGTGCCTACCTGTAGATTTTGGCCTCTAGCTCAGCCGGCACCTAGGGAAACCTACCAAACCTGTGCATTTCTGAAAACTAGAGTCCTAGGGGAATCCAAGATGGGTTGACTTGTGTGGCTCGGACCAGGTTCTCTTACCCAGAATACTTTGCAAACCTCATAATTTGGCTTAAAAAACACACGTTCCTCACATTTCTGTGGCAGAAAGTTCTGAAATCTGAGAGGAGCCACTAATTCCATTCCACCCAGCGTTCCCCCAAGTCACCCGATAAAAATGATACCTCACTTGTGTGGGTAGGCCTAGCGCCCGCGACAGGAAACACCCCAAAGCGCAACGTGGACACATCCAATTTTTTTAAAGAAAACAGAGGTGTTTTTTGCAAAGTGCCTACCTCTAGATTTTGGCCTGTAGCTCAGCCGCCACCTAGGGAAACCTACCAAACCTGTGCATTTCTGAAAACTAGAGACCTAGGGGAATCCATGATGGGGTGACTTGTGTGGCTCTGACCAGGTTCTGTTACCCAGAATCCTTTGCAAACCTCAAAATTTGGCTTAAAAAACACATGTTCCTCACATTTCTGTGGCAGAAAGTTCTGGAATCTGAGAGGAGCCACAAATTTCCTTCCACCCAGCGTTCCCCCACGTCTCCCGATAAAAATGATACCTCACTTGTGTGGGTAGGCCTAGCGCCCGCGACAGGAAACGCCCCAAAACACAACGTGGACACATCCATTTTTTGGAAAGAAAACAGAGCTGTTTTTTGCAAAGTGCCTACCTGTAGATTTTGGCCTGTAGCTCAGCCGGCACCTAGGGAAACCTATTAAACCTGTGCATTTCTGAAAACTAGAGACCTAGGGGAATCCAAGATGGTGTGAGTTGTGTGGCTCGGACGAGGTTCAGTTACCCAGAATCCTTTGCAAACCTCAAAATTTGGCTAAAAAAACACATGTTCCTCACATTTCTGTGGTAGAAAGTTCTGGAATCTGAGAAGAGCCACAAATCTCCTTCCACCCAGCGTTCCCCCAAGTCTCCCTATAAAAATGATACCTCACTTGTGTGGGTAGGCCTAGCGCCCGCGACAGGAAACGCCCAAAAGCACAACGTGGACACATCCATTTTTTTGAAAGAACACAGAGCTGTTTTTTGCAAAGTGCCTACCTGTAGATTTTGGCCTCTAGCTCAGCCGGCACCTAGGAAAACCTACCAAACTCGTGCATTTCTGAAAACTAGAGACCTAGGGGAATCCAAGATGGGGTGACTTGTGTGGCTCGGACCAGGTTCTGTTACCCAGAATCCTTTGCAAACCTCAAAATTTGGCTAAAAAAACACATGTTCCTCACATTTCTGTGGCAGAAAGTTCTGGAATCTGAGAGGAGCCACAAATTTCCTTCCACCCAGCGTTCCCCCAAGTCTCCCGATAAAAATTATACCTCACTTGTGTGGGTAGGCCTAGCGCCCGCGACAGGAAACGCCCCAAAGCACAACGTGGACACATCCATTTTTTGGAAAGAAAACAGAGGTGTTTTTTGCAAAGTGCCTACCTGTAGATTTTGGCCTGTAGCTCAGCCGGCACCTAGAGAAACCTATTAAACCTGTGCATTTCTGAAAACTAGAGACCTAGGGGAATCCAAGATGGTGTGACTTGTGTGGCTCGGACCAGGTTCTGTTACCCAGAATCCTTTGCAAACCTCAAAATTTGGCTAAAAAAACACATGTTCCTCACATTTCTGTGGTAGAAAGTTCTGGAATCTGAGAGGAGCCACAAATCTCCTTCCACCCAGCGTTCCCCCAAGTCTCCCGATAAAAATGATACCTCACTTGTGTGGGTAGGCCTAGCGCCCGCGACAGGAAACACCCCAAAGCGCAACGTGGACACATCCAAATTTTTGAAAGAAAACAGAGGTTTTTTTGCAAAGTGTCTACCTGTGGATTTTGGCCTCTAGCTCAGCCGGCACCAAGGGAAACCTACCAAACCTGTGCATTTCTGAAAACTAGAGACCTAGGGGAATCCAAGATGGGGTGACTTGTGTGGCTCAGACCTGGTTCTGTTACCCAGAATCCTTTGCAAACCTCAAAATGTGGCTTAAAAAACACATGTTCCTCACATTTCTGTGGCAGAAAGTTCTGGAATCTGAGAGGAGCCACAAATTTCCTTCCACCCAGCGTTTCCCCAAGTCTCCCGATAAAAATGATACCTCACTTGTGTGGGTAGGCATAGCGCCCGCGACAGGAAACACCCCAAAGCGCAATGTGGAAACACCCAATTTTTTGAAAGAAAACAGAGGTGTTTTTTGCAAAGTGCCTACCTGTAGATTTTGGCCTGTAGCTCAGCCGCCACCTAGGGAAACCTACCAAACCAGTGCATTTCTGAAAACTAGAGACCTAGGGGAATCCAAGATGGGGTGACTTGTGTGGCTCTGACCAGGTTCTGTTACCCAGAATCCTTTGCAAACCTCAAAATTTGGCTAAAAAAACACATGTTCCTCACATTTCTGTGGCAGAAAGTTCTGGAATCTGAGAGGAGACACAAATTTCCTTCCACCCAGCGTTCCCCCACATCTCCCGATAAAAATGATACCTCACTTGTGTGGGTAGGCCTAGTGCCCGCGACAGGAAACGCCCCAAAGCACAACGTGGACACATCCATTTTTTTGAAAGAACACAGAGCTGTTTTTTGCAAAGTGCCTACCTGTAGATTTTGGCCTCTAGCTCAGCCGGCACCTAGGGAAACCTACCAAACTCGTGCATTTCTGAAAACTAGAGACCTAGGGGAATCCAAGATGGGGTGACTTGTGTGGCTCGGACCAGGTTCTGTTACCCAGAATCCTTTGCAAACCTCAAAATTTGGCTAAAAAAACACATGTTCCTCACATTTCTGTGGCAGAAAGTTCTGGAATCTGAGAGGAGCCACAAATTTCCTTCCACCCAGCGTTCCCCCAAGTCTCCCGATAAAAATTATACCTCACTTGTGTGGGTAGGCCTAGCGCCCGCGACAGGAACGACCCAAAGCTCAAAGTGGACACATCCACATTTTTGATAGAAAACAGAGGTGTTTTTTGCAAAGTGCCTACCTGTAGATTTTGGCCTCTAGCTCAGCCGGCGCCTAGGGAAACCTACCAAACCTGTGCTTTTTTGAAAACTAGAGACCTAGGGGAATCCAAGATGGGGTGACTTGTGTGGCTCAGACCAGGTTCTGTTACCCAGAATACTTTGCAAACCTCAAAATTAGGCAAAAAAAACACATGTTCCTCACATTTCTGTGGCAGAAAGTTCTGGAATCTGAGAGGAGCCACAAATTTCCTTCCAACCAGCACTCCCCCATGTCTCCCGATAAAAATGATACCTCATTTGTGTGGGTAGGCCTAGCGCCCGCGACAGGAAACGCCCCAAAGCGCAACGTGGACACATCCAATTTTTTGAAAGAAAACCGAGGTGTTTTTTGCAAGGTGCCTACCTGTAGATTTTGGCCTCTAGCTCAGCCGGCACCTAGGGAAACCTGCCAAACCTGTGCATTTCTGAAAACTAGAGTCCTAGGGGAATCCAAGATGGGTTGACTTGTGTGGCTCGGACCAGGTTCTCTTACCCAGAATCCTTTGCAAACCTCATAATTTGGCTTAAAAAACACACGTTCCTCACATTTCTGTGGCAGAAAGTTCTGGAATCTGAGAGGAGCCACAAATTTCCTTCCACCCAGCGTTCCCCCAAGTCACCCGATAAAAATGATACCTCACTTGTGTGGGTAGGCCTAGCGCCCGCGACAGGAAACACCCCAAAGCGCAACGTGGACACATCCAAATTATTGAAAGAAAACAGAGGTGTTTTTTGCAAAGTGCCTACCGGTAGATTTTGGCCTCTAGCTCAGCCGGCACCAGGGGAAACCTACCAAACCTGTGCATTTCTGAAAACTAGAGACCTAGGGGAATCCAAGATGGGGTGACTTGTGTGGCTCAGACCAGGTTCTGTTACCCAGAATCCTTTGCAAACCTCAAAATTTGGCTTAAAAAACACATGTTCCTCACATTTCTGTGGCAGAAAGTTCTGGAATCTGAGAGGAGCCACAAATTTCCTTCCACCCAGCGTTCCCCCACGTCTCCCGATAAAAATGATACCTCACTTGTGTGGGTAGGCCTAGCGCCCGCGACAGGAAACGCCCCAAAACACAACGTGGACACATCCATTTTTTGGAAAGAAAACAGAGCTGTTTTTTGCAAAGTGCCTACCTGTAGATTTTGGCCTGTAGCTCAGCCGGCACCTAGGGAAACCTATTAAACCTGTGCATTTCTGAAAACTAGAGACCTAGGGGAATCCAAGATGGTGTGACTTGTGTGGCTCGGACCAGGTTCAGTTACCCAGAATCCTTTGCAAACCTCAAAATTTGGCTAAAAAAACACATGTTCCTCACATTTCTGTGGTAGAAAGTTCTGGAATCTGAGAGGAGCCACAAATCTCCTTCCACCCAGCGTTCCCCCAAGTCTCCCGATAAAAATGATACCTCACTTGTGTGGGTAGGCCTAGCGCCCGCGACAGGAAACACCCCAAAGCGCAACGTGGACACATCCAAATTTTTGAAAGAAAACAGAGGTGTTTTTTGCAAAGTGCCTACCTGTGGATTTTGGCCTCTAGCTCAGCCGGCACCAAGGGAAACCTACCAAACCTGTGCATTTCTGAAAACTAGAGACCTAGGGGAATCCAAGATGGTGTGACTTGTGTGGCTCGGACCAGGTTCTGTTACCCAGAATCCTTTGCAAACCTCAAAATTTGGCTAAAAAAACACATGTTCCTCACATTTTTGTGGCAGAAAGTTCTGGAATCTGAGAGGAGCGACAAATTTCCTTCCACCCAGAGTTCCCCCATGTCTCCCGATAAAAATGATACCTCACTTGTGTGGGTAGGCCTAGCGCCCGCGACAGGAAACACCCCAAAGCGCAACGTGGACACATCCAATTTTTTTAAAGAAAACAGAGTTTTTTTTTGCAAGGTGCCTACCTGTAGATTTTGGCCTCTAGCTCAGCCGTTACCTAGGGAAACCTACCAAACCTGTACATTTCTGAAAACTAGAGACCTAGGGGAATCCAAGATGGGGTGACTTGTGTGGCTCAGACCAGGTTCTGTTACCCAGAATCCTTTGCAAACCTCAAAATTTGGCTTAAAAAACACACGTTCCTCACATTTCTGTGGCAGAAAGTTCTGGAATCTGAGAGGAGCCACAAATTTTCTTCCACCCAGCGTTCCCCCAAGTCACCCGATAAAAATGATACCTCACTTGTGTGGGTAGGCCTAGCGCCCGCGACAGGAAACACCCCAAAGCGCAACGTGGACACATCCAAATTATTGAAAGAAAACAGAGGTGTTTTTTGCAAAGTGCCTACTGGTAGATTTTGGCCTCTAGCTCAGCCGGCACCAGGGGAAACCTACCAAACCTGTGCATTTCTGAAAACTAGAGACATAGGGGAATCCAAGATGGGGTGACTTGTGTGGCTCAGACCAGGTTCTGTTACCCAGAATCCTTTGCAAACCTCAAAATTTGGCTTAAAAAACACATGTTCCTCACATTTCTGTGGCAGAAAGTTCTGAAATCTGAGAGGAGCCACTAATTCCCTTCCACCCAGCGTTCCCCCAAGTCTCCCGATAAAAATGATACCTCACTTGTGTGGGTAGGCCTAGCGCCCGCGACAGGAAACACCCCAAAGCGCAACGTGGACACATCCAATTTTTTTAAAGAAAACAGAGGTGTTTTTTGCAAAGTGCCTACCTGTAGATTTTGGCCTGTAGCTCAGCCGGCACCTAGGGAAACCTATTAAACCTGTGCATTTCTGAAAACTAGAGACCTAGGGGAATCCAAGATGGTGTGACTTGTGTGGCTCGGACCAGGTTCTGTTACCCAGAATCCTTTGCAAACCTCAAAATTTGGCTAAAAAAACACATGTTCCTCACATTTCTGTGGTAGAAAGTTCTGGAATCTGAGAGGAGCCACAAATCTCCTTCCACCCAGCGTTCCCCCAAGTCTCCCGATAAAAATGATACCTCACTTGTGTGGGTAGGCCTAGCGCCCGCGACAGGAAACACCCCAAAGCGCAACGTGGACACATCCAAATTTTTGAAAGAAAACAGAGGTGTTTTTTGCAAAGTGCCTACCTGTGGATTTTGGCCTCTAGCTCAGCCGGCAACAAGGGAAACCTACCAAACCAGTGCATTTCTGAAAACTAGAGACGTAGGGGAATCCAAGATGGGGGGACTTGTGTGGCTCAGACCAGGTTCTGTTACCCAGAATCCTTTGCAAACCTCAAAATGTGGCTTAAAAAACACATGTTCCTCACATTTCTGTGGCAGAAAGTTCTGGAATCTGAGAGGAGCCACAAATTTCCTTCCACCCAGCGTTTCCCCAAGTCTCCCGATAAAAATTATACCTCACTTGTGTGGGTAGGCCTAGCGCCCGCGACAGGAAACACCCCAAAGCGCAATGTGGAAACATCCAATTTTTTGAAAGAAAACAGAGGTGTTTTTTGCAAAGTGCCTACCTGTAGATTTTGGCCTGTAGCTCAGCCGCCACTGGGGAAACCTACCAAACCAGTGCATTTCTGAAAACTAGAGACCTAGGGGAATCCCAGATGGGGTGACTTGTGTGGCTCGGACCAGGTTCTGTTACCCAGAATCCTTTGCAAACCTCAAAATTTGGCTAAAAAAACACATGTTCCTCACATTTCTGTGGCAGAAAGTTCTGGAATCTGAGAGGAGATACAAATTTCCTTCCACCCAGCGTTCCCCCACATCTCCCAATAAAAATGATACCTCACTTGTGTGGGTAGGCCTAGCGCCCGCGACAGGAAACGCCCCAAAGCACAACGTGGACACATCCATTTTTTTGAAAGAACACAGAGCTGTTTTTTGCAAAGTGCCTACCTGTAGATTTTGGCCTCTAGCTCAGCCGGCACCTAGGGAAACCTACCAAACTCGTGCATTTCTGAAAACTAGAGACCTAGGGGAATCCAAGATGGGGTGACTTGTGTGGCTCGGACCAGGTTCTGTTACCGAGAATCCTTTGCAAACCTCAAAATTTGGCTAAAAAAACACATGTTCCTCACATTTCTGTGGCAGAAAGTTCTGGAATCTGAGAGGAGCCACAAATTTCCTTCCACCCAGCGGTCCCCCAAGTCTCCCGATAAAAATTATACCTCACTTGTGTGGGTAGGCCTAGCGCCCGTGACAGGAACGACCCAAAGCTCAAAGTGGACACATCCAAATTTTTGATAGAAAACAGAGGTGTTTTTTGCAAAGTGCCTACCTGTAGATTTTGGCCTCTAGCTCAACCGGCACCTAGGGAAACCTACCAAACCTGTGCTTTTCTGAAAACTAGAGACCTAGGGGAATCCAAGATGGGGTGACTTGTGTGGCTCAGACCAGGTTCTCTTACCCAGAATCCTTTGCAAACCTCAAAATTTGGCTTAAAAAACACACGTTCCTCACATTTCTGTGGCAGAAAGTTCTGGAATCTGAGAGGAGCCACAAATTTCCTTCCACCCAGCATTCCCCCAAGTCACCCGATAAAAATGATACCTCACTTGTGTGGGTAGGCCTAGCGCCCGCGACAGGAAACACCCCAAAGCGCAACGTGGACGCATCCAAATTATTGAAAGAAAACAGAGGTGTTTTTTGCAAAGTGCCTACCGGTAGATTTTGGCCTCTAGCTCAGCCGGCACCAGGGAAAACCTACCAAACCTGTGCATTTCTAAAAACTAGAGACCTCGGGGAATCCAAGATGGGGTGACTTGTGTGGCTCAGACCAGGTTCTGTTACCCAGAATCCTTTGCAAACCTCAAAATTTGGCTTAAAAAACACATGTTCCTCACATTTCTGTGGCAGAAAGTTCTGGAATCTGAGAGGAGCCACAAATTTCCTTCCACCCAGCGTTCCCCCACGTCTCCCGATAAAAATGATACCTCACTTGTGTGGGTAGGCCTAGCGCCCGCGACAGGAAACGCCCCAAAGCGCAACGTGGACACATCCAAATTTTTGAAAGAAAACAGAGGTGTTTTTTGCAAAGTGCCTACCTGTGGATTTTGGCCTCTAGCTCAGCCGGCACCAAGGGAAACCTACCAAACCTGTGCATTTCTGAAAACTAGAGACCTAGGGGAATCCAAGATGGGGTGACTTGTGTGGCTCAGACCTGGTTCTGTTACCCAGAATCCTTTGCAAACCTCAAAATGTGGCTTAAAAAACACATGTTCCTCACATTTCTGTGGCAGAAAGTTCTTGAATCTGAGAGGAGCCACAAATTTCCTTCCACCCAGCGTTTCCCCTTGTCTCCCGATAAAAATGATACCTCACTTGTGTGGGTAGGCCTAGCGCCCACGACAGGAAACACCGCAAAGCGCAATGTGGAAACATCCAATTTTTTGAAAGAAAACAGAGGTGTTTTTTGCAAAGTGCCTACCTGTAGATTTTGGCCTGTAGCTCAGCCGGCACCTAGAGAAACCTATTAAACCTGTGCATTTCTGAAAACTAGAGACCTAGGGGAATCCAAGATGGTGTGACTTGTGTGGCTCGGACCAGGTTCTGTTACCCAGAATCCTTTGCAAACCTCAAAATTTGGCTAAAAAAACACATGTTCCTCACATTTCTGTGGTAGAAAGTTCTGGAATCTGAGAGGAGCCACAAATCTCCTTCCACCCAGCGTTCCCCCAAGTCTCCCGATAAAAATGATACCTCACTTGTGTGGGTAGGCCTAGCGCCCGCGACAGGAAACACCCCAAAGCGCAACGTGGACACATCCAAATTTTTGAAAGAAAACAGAGGTGTTTTTTGCAAAGTGCCTACCTGTGGATTTTGGCCTCTAGCTCAGCCGGCACCAAGGGAAACCTACCAAACCTGTGCATTTCTGAAAACTAGAGACCTAGGGGAATCCAAGATGGGGTGACTTGTGTGGCTCAGACCTGGTTCTGTTACCCAGAATCCTTTGCAAACCTCAAAATGTGGCTTAAAAAACACATGTTCCTCACATTTCTGTGGCAGAAAGTTCTGGAATCTGAGAGGAGCCACAAATTTCCTTCAACCTAACATTTCCCCAAGTCTCCCGATAAAAATGATACCTCACTTGTGTGGGTAGGCCTAGCGCCCGCGACAGGAAACACCCCAAAGCGCAATGTGGAAACATCCAATTTTTTGAAAGAAAACAGAGGTGTTTTTTGCAAAGTGCCTACCTGTAGATTTTGGCCTGTAGCTCAGCCGCCACCTAGGGAAACCTACCAAACCAGTGCATTTCTGAAAACTAGAGACCTAGGGGAATCCAAGATGGGGTGACTTGTGTGGCTCTGACCAGGTTCTGTTACCCAGAATCCTTTGCAAACCTCAAAATTTGGCTAAAAAAACACATGTTCCTCACATTTCTGTGGCAGAAAGTTCTGGAATCTGAGAGGAGACACAAATTTCCTTCCACCCAGCGT
Organism: Pleurodeles waltl; assembly: GCF_031143425.1. Classification (NCBI taxonomy): domain Eukaryota; kingdom Metazoa; phylum Chordata; class Amphibia; order Caudata; family Salamandridae; genus Pleurodeles; species Pleurodeles waltl. Next base: position 759,467,262 of record NC_090442.1, read on the forward strand.
TCCCCCACATCTCCCGATAAAAATGATACCTCACTTGTGTGGGTAGGCCTAGCGCCCGCGACAGGAAACGCCCCAAAGCACAACATGGACACATCCATTTTTTTGAAAGAACACAGAGCTGTTTTTTGCAAAGTGCCTACCTGTAGATTTTGGCCTCTAGCTCAGCCGGCACCTAGGGAAACCTACCAAACTCGTGCATTTCTGAAAACTAGAGACCTAGGGGAATCCAAGATGGGGTGACTTGTGTGGCTCGGACCAGGTTCTGTTACCCAGAATCCTTTGCAAACCTCAAAATTTGGCTAAAAAAACACATGTTCCTCACATTTCTGTGGCAGAAAATTCTGGAATCTGAGAGGAGCCACAAATTTCCTTCCACCCAGCGTTCCCCCAAGTCTCCCGATAAAAATTATACCTCACTTGTGTGGGTAGGCCTAGCGCCCGCGACAGGAACGACCCAAAGCTCAAAGTGGACACATCCACATTTTTGATAGAAAACAGAGGTGTTTTTTGCAAAGTGCCTACCTGTAGATTTTGGCCTCTAGCTCAGCCGGCGCCTAGGGAAACCTACCAAACCTGTGCTTTTCTGAAAACTAGAGACCTAGGGGAATCCAAGATGGGGTGACTTGTGTGGCTCAGACCAGGTTCTGTTACCCAGAATACTTTGCAAACCTCAAAATTAGGCAAAAAAAACACATGTTCCTCACATTTCTGTGGCAGAAAGTTCTGGAATCTGAGAGGAGCCACAAATTTCCTTCCAACCAGCACTCCCCCATGTCTCCCGATAAAAATGATACCTCATTTGTGTGGGTAGGCCTAGCGCCCGCGACAGGAAACGCCCCAAAGCGCAACGTGGACACATCCAATTTTTTGAAAGAAAACAGAGGTGTTTTTTGCAAGGTGCCTACCTGTAGATTTTGGCCTCTAGCTCAGCCGGCACCTAGGGAAACCTGCCAAACCTGTGCATTTCTGAAAACTAGAGTCCTAGGGGAATCCAAGATGGGTTGACTTGTGTGGCTCGGACCAGGTTCTCTTACCCAGAATCCTTTGCAAACCTCATAATTTGGCTTAAAAAACACACGTTCCTCACATTTCTGTGGCAGAAAGTTCTGGAATCTGAGAGGAGCCACAAATTTCCTTCCACCCAGCGTTTCCCCAAGTCTCCCGATAAAAATGATACCTCACTTGTGTGGGTAGGCCTAGCGCCCGCGACAGGAAACACCCCAAAGCGCAATGTGGAAACATCCAATTTTTTGAAAGAAAACAGAGGTGTTTTTTGCAAAGTGCCTACCTGTAGATTTTGGCCTGTAGCTCAGCCGCCACTGGGGAAACCTACCAAACCAGTGCATTTCTGAAAACTAGAGACCTAGGGGAATCCCAGATGGGGTGACTTGTGTGGCTCTGACCAGGTTCTGTTACCCAGAATCCTTTGCAAACCTCAAAATTTGGCTAAAAAAACACATGTTCCTCACATTTCTGTGGCAGAAAGTTCTGGAATCTGAGAGGAGACACAAATTTCCTTCCACCCAGCGTTCCCCCACATCTCCCAATAAAAATGATACCTCACTTGTGTGGGTAGGCCTAGCGCCCGCGACAGGAAACGCCCCAAAGCACAACGTGGACACATCCATTTTTTTGAAAGAACACAGAGCTGTTTTTTGCAAAGTGCCTACCTGTAGATTTTGGCCTCTAGCTCAGCCGGCACCTAGGGAAACCTACCAAACTCGTGCATTTCTGAAAACTAGAGACCTAGGGGAATCCAAGATGGGGTGACTTGTGTGGCTCGGACCAGGTTCTGTTACCCAGAATCCTTTGCAAACCTCAAAATTTGGCTAAAAAAACACATGTTCCTCACATTTCTGTGGCAGAAAGTTCTGGAATCTGAGAGGAGCCACAAATTTCCTTCCACCCAGCGGTCCCCCAAGTCTCCCGATAAAAATTATACCTCACTTGTGTGGGTAGGCCTAGCGCCCGCGACAGGAACGACCCAAAGCTCAAAGTGGACACATCCAAATTTTTGATAGAAAACAGAGGTGTTTTTTGCAAAGTGCCTACCTGTAGATTTTGGCCTCTAGCTCAACCGGCACCTAGGGAAACCTACCAAACCTGTGCTTTTCTGAAAACTAGAGACCTAGGGGAATCCAAGATGGGGTGACTTGTGTGGCTCAGACCAGGTTCTCTTACCCAGAATCCTTTGCAAACCTCAAAATTTGGCTTAAAAAACACACGTTCCTCACATTTCTGTGGCAGAAAGTTCTGGAATCTGAGAGGAGCCACAAATTTCCTTCCACCCAGCGTTCCCCCAAGTCACCCGATAAAAATGATACCTCACTTGTGTGGGTAGGCCTAGCGCCCGCGACAGGAAACACCCCAAAGCGCAACGTGGACGCATCCAAATTATTGAAAGAAAACAGAGGTGTTTTTTGCAAAGTGCCTACCGGTAGATTTTGTCCTCTAGCTCAGCCTGCACCAGGGGAAACCTACCAAACCTGTGCATTTCTAAAAACTAGAGACCTAGGGGAATCCAAGATGGGGTGACTTGTGTGGCTCAGACCAGGTTCTGTTACCCAGAATCCTTTGCAAACCTCAAAATTTGGCTTAAAAAACACATGTTCCTCACATTTCTGTGGCAGAAAGTTCTGGAATCTGAGAGGAGCCACAAATTTCCTTCCACCCAGCGTTCCCCCACGTCTCCCGATAAAAATGATACCTCACTTGTGTGGGTAGGCCTAGCGCCCGCGACAGGAAACGCCCCAAAGCACAACGTGGACACATCCATTTTTTGGAAAGAAAACAGAGCTGTTTTTTGCAAAGTGCCTACCTGTAGATTTTGGCCTGTAGCTCAGCCGGCACCTAGGGAAACCTATTAAACCTGTGCATTTCTGAAAACTAGAGACCTAGGGGAATCCAAGATGGTGTGACTTGTGTGGCTCGGACCAGGTTCTGTTACCCAGAATCCTTTGCAAACCTCAAAATTTGGCTAAAAAAACACATGTTCCTCACATTTCTGTGGTAGAAAGTTCTGGAATCTGAGAGGAGCCACAAATCTCCTTCCAGCCAGTGTTCCCCCAAGTCTCCCGATAAAAATGATACCTCACTTGTGTGGGTAGGCCTAGCGCCCGCGACAGGAAACACCCCAAAGCGCAACGTGGACACATCCAACTTTTTGAAAGAAAACAGAGGTGTTTTTTGCAAAGTGCCTACCTGTGGATTTTGGCCTCTAGCTCAGCCGGCACCAAGGGAAACCTACCAAACCTGTGCATTTCTGAAAACTAGAGACCTAGGGGAATCCAAGATGGGGTGACTTGTGTGGCTCAGACCTGGTTCTGTTACCCAGAATCCTTTGCAAACCTCAAAATGTGGCTTAAAAAACACATGTTCCTCACATTTCTGTGGCAGAAAGTTCTTGAATCTGAGAGGAGCCACAAATTTCCTTCCACCCAGCGTTTCCCCTTGTCTCCCGATAAAAATGATACCTCACTTGTGTGGGTAGGCCTAGCGCCCGCGACAGGAAACACCGCAAAGCGCAATGTGGAAACATCCAATTTTTTGAAAGAAAACAGAGGTGTTTTTTGCAAAGTGCCTACCTGTAGATTTTGGCCTCTAGCTCAGCCGGCACCTAGAGAAACCTATTAAACCTGTGCATTTCTGAAAACTAGAGACCTAGGGGAATCCAAGATGGTGTGACTTGTGTGGCTCGGACCAGGTTCTGTTACCCAGAATCCTTTGCAAACCTCAAAATTTGGCTAAAAAAACACATGTTCCTCACATTTCTGTGGTAGAAAGTTCTGGAATCTGAGAGGAGCCACAAATCTCCTTCCACCCAGCGTTCCCCCAAGTCTCCCGATAAAAATGATACCTCACTTGTGTGGGTAGGCCTAGCGCCCGCGACAGGAAACACCCCAAAGCGCAACGTGGACACATCCAAATTTTTGAAAGAAAACAGAGGTGTTTTTAGCAAAGTGCCTACCTGTGGATTTTGGCCTCTAGCTCAGCCGGCACCAAGGGAAACCTACCAAACCTGTGCATTTCTGAAAACTAGAGACCTAGGGGAATCCAAGATGGGGTGACTTGAGTGGCTCAGACCTGGTTCTGTTACCCAGAATCCTTTGCAAACCTCAAAATGTGGCTTAAAAAACACATGTTCCTCACATTTCTGTGGCAGAAAGTTCTGGAATCTGAGAGGAGCCACAAATTTCCTTCCACCCAGCGTTTCCCCAAGTCTCCCGATAAAAATGATACCTCACTTGTGTGGGTAGGCCTAGCGCCCGCGACAGGAAACACCCCAAAGCGCAATGTGGAAACATCCAATTTTTTGAAAGAAAACAGAGGTGTTTTTTGCAAAGTGCCTACCTGTAGATTTTGGCCTGTAGCTCAGCCGCCACCTAGGGAAACCTACCAAACCAGTGCATTTCTGAAAACTAGAGACCTAGGGGAATCCAAGATGGGGTGACTTGTGTGGCTCTGACCAGGTTCTGTTACCCAGAATCCTTTGCAAACCTCAAAATTTGGCTAAAAAAACACATGTTCCTCACATTTCTGTGGCAGAAAGTTCTGGAATCTGAGAGGAGACACAAATTTCCTTCCACCCAGCGTTCCCCCACATCTCCCGATAAAAATGATACCTCACTTGTGTGGGTAGGCCTAGCGCCCGCGACAGGAAACGCCCCAAAGCACAACGTGGACACATCCATTTTTTTGAAAGAACACAGAGCTGTTTTTTGCAAAGTGCCTACCTGTAGATTTTGGCCTCTAGCTCAGCCGGCACCTAGGGAAACCTACCAAACTCGTGCATTTCTGAAAACTAGAGACCTAGGGGAATCCAAGATGGGGTGACTTGTGTGGCTCGGACCAGGTTCTGTTACCCAGAATCCTTTGCAAACCTCAAAATTTGGCTAAAAAAACACATGTTCCTCACATTTCTGTGGCAGAAAGTTCTGGAATCTGAGAGGAGCCACAAATTTCCTTCCACCCAGCGTTCCCCCAAGTCTCCCGATAAAAATTATACCTCACTTGTGTGGGTAGGCCTAGCGCCCGCGACAGGAACGACCCAAAGCTCAAAGTGGACACATCCACATTTTTGATAGAAAACAGAGGTGTTTTTTGCAAAGTGCCTACCTGTAGATTTTGGTCTCTAGCTCAGCCGGCGCCTAGGGAAACCTACCAAACCTGTGCTTTTCTGAAAACTAGAGACCTAGGGGAATCCAAGATGGGGTGACTTGTGTGGCTCAGACCAGGTTCTGTTACCCAGAATACTTTGCAAACCTCAAAATTAGGCAAAAAAAACACATGTTCCTCACATTTCTGTGGCAGAAAGTTCTGGAATCTGAGAGGAGCCACAAATTTCCTTCCAACCAGCACTCCCCCATGTCTCCCGATAAAAATGATACCTCATTTGTGTGGGTAGGCCTAGCGCCCGCGACAGGAAACGCCCCAAAGCGCAACGTGGACACATCCAATTTTTTGAAAGAAAACAGAGGTGTTTTTTGCAAGGTGCCTACCTGTAGATTTTGGCCTCTAGCTCAGCCGGCACCTAGGGAAACCTGCCAAACCTGTGCATTTCTGAAAACTAGAGTCCTAGGGGAATCCAAGATGGGTTGACTTGTGTGGCTCGGATCAGGTTCTCTTACCCAGAATCCTTTGCAAACCTCATAATTTGGCTTAAAAAACACACGTTCCTCACATTTCTGTGGCAGAAAGTTCTGGAATCTGAGAGGAGCCACAAATTTCCTTCCACCCAGCGTTCCCCCAAGTCACCCGATAAAAATGATACCTCACTTGTGTGGGTAGGCCTAGCGCCCGCGACAGGAAACGCCCCAAAACACAACGTGGACACATCCATTTTTTGGAAAGAAAACAGAGCTGTTTTTTGCAAAGTGCCTACCTGTAGATTTTGGCCTGTAGCTCAGCCGGCACCTAGGGAAACCTATTAAACCTGTGCATTTCTGAAAACTAGAGACCTAGGGGAATCCAAGATGGTGTGACTTGTGTGGCTCGGACCAGGTTCAGTTACCCAGAATCCTTTGCAAACCTCAAAATTTGGCTAAAAAAACACATGTTCCTCACATTTCTGTGGTAGAAAGTTCTGGAATCTGAGAGGAGCCACAAATCTCCTTCCACCCAGCGTTCCCCCAAGTCTCCCGATAAAAATGATACCTCACTTGTGTGGGTAGGCCTAGCGCCCGCGACAGGAAACACCCCAAAGCGCAACGTGGACACATCCAATTTTTTTAAAGAAAACAGAGTTTTTTTTTGCAAGGTGCCTACCTGTAGATTTTGGCCTCTAGCTCAGCCGTTACCTAGGGAAACCTACCAAACCTGTGCATTTCTGAAAACTAGAGACCTAGGGGAATCCAAGATGGGGTGACTTGTGTGGCTCAGACCAGGTTCTGTTACCCAGAATCCTTTGCAAACCTCAAAATTTGGCTTAAAAAACACACGTTCCTCACATTTCTGTGGCAGAAAGTTCTGGAATCTGAGAGGAGCCACAAATTTCCTTCCACCCAGCGTTCCCCCAAGTCACCCGATAAAAATGATACCTCACTTGTGTGGGTAGGCCTAGCGCCCGCGACAGGAAACACCCCAAAGCGCAACGTGGACACATCCAAATTATTGAAAGAAAACAGAGGTGTTTTTTGCAAAGTGCCTACCGGTAGATTTTGGCCTCTAGCTCAGCCGGCACCAGGGGAAACCTACCAAACCTGTGCATTTCTGAAAACTAGAGACCTAGGGGAATCCAAGATGGGGTGACTTGTGTGGCTCAGACCAGGTTCTGTTACCCAGAATCCTTTGCAAACCCCAAAATTTGGCTTAAAAAACACATGTTCCTCACATTTCTGTGGCAGAAAGTTCTGAAATCTGAGAGGAGCCACTAATTCCCTTCCACCCAGCGTTCCCCCAAGTCTCCCGATAAAAATGATACCTCACTTGTGTGGGTAGGCCTAGCGCCCGCGACAGGAAACGCCCCAAAGCACAACGTGGACACATCCATTTTTTTGAAAGAACACAGAGCTGTTTTTTGCAAAGTGCCTACCTGTAGATTTTGGCCTCTAGCTCAGCCGGCGCCTAGGGAAACCTACCAAACCTGTGCTTTTCTGAAAACTAGAGACCTAGGGGAATCCAAGATGGGGTGACTTGTGTGGCTCAGACCAGGTTCTGTTACCCAGAATACTTTGCAAACCTCAAAATTAGGCAAAAAAAACACATGTTCCTCACATTTCTGTGGCAGAAAGTTCTGGAATCTGAGAGGAGCCACAAATTTCCTTCCAACCAGCACTCCCCCATGTCTCCCGATAAAAATGATACCTCATTTGTGTGGGTAGGCCTAGCGCCCGCGACAGGAAACGCCCCAAAGCGCAACGTGGACACATCCAATTTTTTGAAAGAAAACAGAGGTGTTTTTTGCAAGGTGCCTACCTATAGATTTTGGCCTCTAGCTCAGCCGGCACCTAGGGAAACCTGCCAAACCTGTGCATTTCTGAAAACTAGAGTCCTAGGGGAATCCAAGATGGGTTGACTTGTGTGGCTCGGACCAGGTTCTCTTACCCAGAATCCTTTGCAAACCTCATAATTTGGCGTAAAAAACACACGTTCCTCACATTTCTGTGGCAGAAAGTTCTGGAATCTGAGAGGAGCCACAAATTTCCTTCCACCCAGCGTTTCCCCAAGTCTCCCGATAAAAATGATACCTCACTTGTGTGGATAGGCCTAGCGCCCGCGACAGGAAACACCCCAAAGCGCAATGTGGAAACATCCAATTTTTTGAAAGAAAACAGAGGTGTTTTTTGCAAAGTGCCTACCTGTAGATTTTGGCCTGTAGCTCAGCCGCCACTGGGGAAACCTACCAAACCAGTGCATTTCTGAAAACTAGAGACCTAGGGGAATCCCAGATGGGGTGACTTGTGTGGCTCTGACCAGGTTCTGTTACCCAGAATCCTTTGCAAACCTCAAAATTTGGCTAAAAAAACACATGTTCCTCACATTTCTGTGGCAGAAAGTTCTGGAATCTGAGAGGAGACACAAATTTCCTTCCACCCAGCGTTCCCCCACATCTCCCAATAAAAATGATACCTCACTTGTGTGGGTAGGCCTAGCGCCCGCGACAGGAAACGCCCCAAAGCACAACGTGGACACATCCATTTTTTTGAAAGAACACAGAGCTGTTTTTTGCAAAGTGCCTACCTGTAGATTTTGGCCTCTAGCTCAGCCGGCACCTAGGGAAACCTACCAAACTCGTGCATTTCTGAAAACTAGAGACCTAGGGGAATCCAAGATGGGGTGACTTGTGTTGCTCGGACCAGGTTCTGTTACCCAGAATCCTTTGCAAACCTCAAAATTTGGCTAAAAAAACACATGTTCCTCACATTTCTGTGGCAGAAAGTTCTGGAATCTGAGAGGAGCCACAAATTTCCTTCCACCCAGCGGTCCCCCAAGTCTCCCGATAAAAATTATACTTCACTTGTGTGGGTAGGCCTAGCGCCCGCGACAGGAACGACCCAAAGCTCAAAGTGGACACATCCAAATTTTTGATAGAAAACAGAGGTGTTTTTTGCAAAGTGCCTACCTGTAGATTTTGGCCTCTAGCTCAACCGGCACCTAGGGAAACCTACCAAACCTGTGCTTTTCTGAAAACTAGAGACCTAGGGGAATCCAAGATGGGGTGACTTGTGTGGCTCAGACCAGGTTCTCTTACCCAGAATCCTTTGCAAACCTCAAAATTTGGCTTAAAAAACACACGTTCCTCACATTTCTGTGGCAGAAAGTTCTGGAATCTGAGAGGAGCCACAAATTTCCTTCCACCCAGCGTTCCCCCAAGTCACCCGATAAAAATGATACCTCACTTGTGTGGGTAGGCCTAGCGCCCGCGACAGGAAACACCCCAAAGCGCAACGTGGACGCATCCAAATTATTGAAAGAAAACAGAGGTGTTTTTTGCAAAGTGCCTACCGGTAGATTTTGGCCTCTAGCTCAGCCGGCACCAGGGGAAACCTACCAAACCTGTGCATTTCTGAAAACTAGAGACCTAGGGGAATCCAAGATGGGGTGACTTGTGTGGCTCAGACCAGGTTCTGTTACCCAGAATCCTTTGCAAACCTCAAAATTTGGCTTAAAAAACACATGTTCCTCACATTTCTGTGGCAGAAAGTTCTGGAATCTGAGAGGAGCCACAAATTTCCTTCCACCCAGCGTTCCCCCACGTCTCCCGATAAAAATGATACCTCACTTGTGTGGGTAGGCCTAGCGCCCGCGACAGGAAACGCCCCAAAGCACAACGTGGACACATCCATTTTTTGGAAAGAAAACAGAGCTGTTTTTTGCAAAGTGCCTACCTGTAGATTTTGGCCTGTAGCTCAGCCGGCACCTAGGGAAACCTATTAAACCTGTGCATTTCTGAAAACTAGAGACCTAGGGGAATCCAAGATGGTGTGACTTGTGTGGCTCGGACCAGGTTCTGTTACCCAGAATCCTTTGCAAACCTCAAAATTTGGCTAAAAAAACACATGTTCCTCACATTTCTGTGGTAGAAAGTTCTGGAATCTGAGAGGAGCCACAAATCTCCTTCCAGCCAGTGTTCCCCCAAGTCTCCCGATAAAAATGATACCTCACTTGTGTGGGTAGGCCTAGCGCCCGCGACAGGAAACACCCCAAAGCGCAACGTGGACACATCCAAATTTTTGAAAGAAAACAGAGGTGTTTTTTGCAAAGTGCCTACCTGTGGATTTTGGCCTCTAGCTCAGCCGGCACCAAGGGAAACCTACCAAACCTGTGCATTTCTGAAAACTAGAGACCTAGGGGAATCCAAGATGGGGTGACTTGTGTGGCTCAGACCTGGTTCTGTTACCCAGAATCCTTTGCAAACCTCAAAATGTGGCTTAAAAAACACATGTTCCTCACATTTCTGTGGCAGAAAGTTCTTGAATCTGAGAGGAGCCACAAATTTCCTTCCACCCAGCGTTTCCCCTTGTCTCCCGATAAAAATGATACCTCACTTGTGTGGGTAGGCCTAGCGCCCGCGACAGGAAACACCGCAAAGCGCAATCTGGAAACATCCAATTTTTTGAAAGAAAACAGAGGTGTTTTTTGCAAAGTGCCTACCTGTAGATTTTGGCCTCTAGCTCAGCCGGCACCTAGAGAAACCTATTAAACCTGTGCATTTCTGAAAACTAGAGACCTAGGGGAATCCAAGATGGTGTGACTTGTGTGGCTCGGACCAGGTTCTGTTACCCAGAATCCTTTGCAAACCTCAAAATTTGGCTAATCCTCACATTTCTGTGGTAGAAAGTTCTGGAATCTGAGAGGAGCCACAAATCTCCTTCCACCCAGCGTTCCCCCAAGTCTCCCGATAAAAATGATACCTCACTTGTGTGGGTAGGCCTAGCGCCCGCGACAGGAAACACCCCAAAGCGCAACGTGGACACATCCAAATTTTTGAAAGAAAACAGAGGTGTTTTTTGCAAAGTGCCTACCTGTGGATTTTGGCCTCTAGCTCAGCCGGCACCAAGGGAAACCTACCAAACCTGTGCATTTCTGAAAACTAGAGACCTAGGGGAATCCAAGATGGGGTGACTTGTGTGGCTCAGACCTGGTTCTGTTACCCAGAATCCTTTGCAAACCTCAAAATGTGGCTTAAAAAACACATGTTCCTCACATTTCTGTGGCAGAAAGTTCTGGATTCTGAGAGGAGCCACAAATTTCCTTCCACCCAGCGTTTCCCCAAGTCTCCCGATAAAAATGATACCTCACTTGTGTGGGTAGGCCTAGCGCCCGCGACAGGAAACACCCCAAAGCGCAATGTGGAAACATCCAATTTTTTGAAAGAAAACAGAGGTGTTTTTTGCAAAGTGCCTACCTGTAGATTTTGGCCTGTAGCTCAGCCGCCACCTAGGGAAACCTACCAAACCAGTGCATTTCTGAAAACTAGAGACCTAGGGGAATCCAAGATGGGGTGACTTGTGTGGCTCTGACCAGGTTCTGTTACCCAGAATCCTTTGCAAACCTCAAAATTTGGCTAAAAAAACACATGTTCCTCACATTTCTGTGGCAGAAAGTTCTGGAATCTGAGAGGAGACACAAATTTCCTTCCACCCAGCGTTCCCCCACATCTCCCGATAAAAATGATACCTCACTTGTGTGGGTAGGCCTAGCGCCCGCGACAGGAAACGCCCCAAAGCACAACGTGGACACATCCATTTTTTTGAAAGAACACAGAGCTGTTTTTTGCAAAGTGCCTACCTGTAGATTTTGGCCTCTAGCTCAGCCGGCACCTAGGGAAACCTACCAAACTCGTGCATTTCTGAAAACTAGAGACCTAGGGGAATCCAAGATGGGGTGACTTGTGTGGCTCGGACCAGGTTCTGTTACCCAGAATCCTTTGCAAACCTCAAAATTTGGCTAAAAAAACACATGTTCCTCACATTTCTGTGGCAGAAAGTTCTGGAATCTGAGAGGAGCCACAAATTTCCTTCCACCCAGCGTTCCCCCAAGTCTCCCGATAAAAATTATACCTCACTTGTGTGGGTAGGCCTAGCGCCCGCGACAGGAACGACCCAAAGCTCAAAGTGGACACATCCACATTTTTGATAGAAAACAGAGGTGTTTTTTGCAAAGTGCCTACCTGTAGATTTTGGCCTCTAGCTCAGCCGGCGCCTAGGGAAACCTACCAAACCTGTGCTTTTCTGAAAACTAGAGACCTAGGGGAATCCAAGATGGGGTGACTTGTGTGGCTCAGACCAGGTTCTGTTACCCAGAATACTTTGCAAACCTCAAAATTAGGCAAAAAAAACACATGTTCCTCACATTTCTGTGGCAGAAAGTTCTGGAATCTGAGAGGAGCCACAAATTTCCTTCCAACCAGCACTCCCCCATGTCTCCCGATAAAAATGATACCTCATTTGTGTGGGTAGGCCTAGCGCCCGCGACAGGAAACGCCCCAAAGCGCAACGTGGACACATCCAATTTTTTGAAAGAAAACAGAGGTGTTTTTTGCAAGGTGCCTACCTGTAGATTTTGGCCTCTAGCTCAGCCGGCACCTAGGGAAACCTGCCAAACCTGTGCATTTCTGAAAACTAGAGTCCTAGGGGAATCCAAGATGGGTTGACTTGTGTGGCTCGGACCAGGTTCTCTTACCCAGAATCCTTTGCAAACCTCATAATTTGGCTTAAAAAACACACGTTCCTCACATTTCTGTGGCAGAAAGTTCTGGAATCTGAGAGGAGCCACAAATTTCCTTCCACCCAGCGTTCCCCCAAGTCACCCGATAAAAATGATACCTCACTTGTGTGGGTAGGCCTAGCGCCCGCGACAGGAAACACCCCAAAGCGCAACGTGGACACATCCAAATTATTGAAAGAAAACAGAGGTGTTTTTTGCAAAGTGCCTACCGGTAGATTTTGGCCTCTAGCTCAGCCGGCACCAGGGGAAACCTACCAAACCTGTGCATTTCTGAAAACTAGAGACCTAGGGGAATCCAAGATGGGGTGACTTGTGTGGCTCAGACCAGGTTCTGTTACCCAGAATCCTTTGCAAACCTCAAAATTTGGCTTAAAAAACACATGTTCCTCACATTTCTGTGGCAGAAAGTTCTGGAATCTGAGAGGAGCCACAAATTTCCTTCCACCCAGCGTTCCCCCACGTCTCCCGATAAAAATGATACCTCACTTGTGTGGGTAGGCCTAGCGCCCGCGACAGGAAACGCCCCAAAACACAACGTGGACACATCCATTTTTTGGAAAGAAAACAGAGCTGTTTTTTGCAAAGTGCCTACCTGTAGATTTTGGCCTGTAGCTCAGCCGGCACCTAGGGAAACCTATTAAACCTGTGCATTTCTGAAAACTAGAGACCTAGGGGAATCCAAGATGGTGTGACTTGTGTGGCTCGGACCAGGTTCAGTTACCCAGAATCCTTTGCAAACCTCAAAATTTGGCTAAAAAAACACATGTTCCTCACATTTCTGTGGTAGAAAGTTCTGGAATCTGAGAGGAGCCACAAATCTCCTTCCACCCAGCGTTCCCCCAAGTCTCCCGATAAAAATGATACCTCACTTGTGTGGGTAGGCCTAGCGCCCGCGACAGGAAACACCCCAAAGCGCAACGTGGACACATCCAATTTTTTTAAAGAAAACAGAGTTTTTTTTTGCAAGGTGCCTACCTGTAGATTTTGGCCTCTAGCTCAGCCGTTACCTAGGGAAACCTACCAAACCTGTGCATTTCTGAAAACTAGAGACCTAGGGGAATCCAAGATGGGGTGACTTGTGTGGCTCAGACCAGGTTCTGTTACCCAGAATCCTTTGCAAACCTCAAAATTTGGCTTAAAAAACACACGTTCCTCACATTTCTGTGGCAGAAAGTTCTGGAATCTGAGAGGAGCCACAAATTTCCTTCCACCCAGCGTTCCCCCAAGTCACCCGATAAAAATGATACCTCACTTGTGTGGGTAGGCCTAGCGCCCGCGACAGGAAACACCCCAAAGCGCAACGTGGACACATCCAAATTATTGAAAGAAAACAGAGGTGTTTTTTGCAAAGTGCCTACCGGTAGATTTTGGCCTCTAGCTCAGCCGGCACCAGGGGAAACCTACCAAACCTGTGCATTTCTGAAAACTAGAGACCTAGGGGAATCCAAGATGGGGTGACTTGTGTGGCTCAGACCAGGTTCTGTTACCCAGAATCCTTTGCAAACCCCAAAATTTGGCTTAAAAAACACATGTTCCTCACATTTCTGTGGCAGAAAGTTCTGAAATCTGAGAGGAGCCACTAATTCCCTTCCACCCAGCGTTCCCCCAAGTCTCCCGATAAAAATGATACCTCACTTGTGTGGGTAGGCCTAGCGCCCGCGACAGGAAACGCCCCAAAGCACAACGTGGACACATCCATTTTTTTGAAAGAACACAGAGCTGTTTTTTGCAAAGTGCCTACCTGTAGATTTTGGCCTCTAGCTCAGCCGGCGCCTAGGGAAACCTACCAAACCTGTGCTTTTCTGAAAACTAGAGACCTAGGGGAATCCAAGATGGGGTGACTTGTGTGGCTCAGACCAGGTTCTGTTACCCAGAATACTTTGCAAACCTCAAAATTAGGCAAAAAAAACACATGTTCCTCACATTTCTGTGGCAGAAAGTTCTGGAATCTGAGAGGAGCCACAAATTTCCTTCCAACCAGCACTCCCCCATGTCTCCCGATAAAAATGATACCTCATTTGTGTGGGTAGGCCTAGCGCCCGCGACAGGAAACGCCCCAAAGCGCAACGTGGACACATCCAATTTTTTGAAAGAAAACAGAGGTGTTTTTTGCAAGGTGCCTACCTATAGATTTTGGCCTCTAGCTCAGCCGGCACCTAGGGAAACCTGCCAAACCTGTGCATTTCTGAAAACTAGAGTCCTAGGGGAATCCAAGATGGGTTGACTTGTGTGGCTCGGACCAGGTTCTCTTACCCAGAATCCTTTGCAAACCTCATAATTTGGCGTAAAAAACACACGTTCCTCACATTTCTGTGGCAGAAAGTTCTGGAATCTGAGAGGAGCCACAAATTTCCTTCCACCCAGCGTTTCCCCAAGTCTCCCGATAAAAATGATACCTCACTTGTGTGGGTAGGCCTAGCGCCCGCGACAGGAAACACCCCAAAGCGCAATGTGGAAACATCCAATTTTTTGAAAGAAAACAGAGGTGTTTTTTGCAAAGTGCCTACCTGTAGATTTTGGCCTGTAGCTCAGCCGCCACTGGGGAAACCTACCAAACCAGTGCATTTCTGAAAACTAGAGACCTAGGGGAATCCCAGATGGGGTGACTTGTGTGGCTCTAACCAGGTTCTGTTACCCAGAATCCTTTGCAAACCTCAAAATTTGGCTAAAAAAACACATGTTCCTCACATTTCTGTGGCAGAAAGTTCTGGAATCTGAGAGGAGACACAAATTTCCTTCCACCCAGCGTTCCCCCACATCTCCCAATAAAAATGATACCTCACTTGTGTGGGTAGGCCTAGCGCCCGCGACAGGAAACGCCCCAAAGCACAACGTGGACACATCCATTTTTTTGAAAGAACACAGAGCTGTTTTTTGCAAAGTGCCTACCTGTAGATTTTGGCCTCTAGCTCAGCCGGCACCTAGGGAAACCTACCAAACTCGTGCATTTCTGAAAACTAGAGACCTAGGGGAATCCAAGATGGGGTGACTTGTGTTGCTCGGACCAGGTTCTGTTACCCAGAATCCTTTGCAAACCTCAAAATTTGGCTAAAAAAACACATGTTCCTCACATTTCTGTGGCAGAAAGTTCTGGAATCTGAGAGGAGCCACAAATTTCCTTCCACCCAGCGGTCCCCCAAGTCTCCCGATAAAAATTATACCTCACTTGTGTGGGTAGGCCTAGCGCCCGCGACAGGAACGACCCAAAGCTCAAAGTGGACACATCCAAATTTTTGATAGAAAACAGAGGTGTTTTTTGCAAAGTGCCTACCTGTAGATTTTGGCCTCTAGCTCAACCGGCACCTAGGGAAACCTACCAAACCTGTGCTTTTCTGAAAACTAGAGACCTAGGGGAATCCAAGATGGGGTGACTTGTGTGGCTCAGACCAGGTTCTCTTACCCAGAATCCTTTGCAAACCTCAAAATTTGGCTTAAAAAACACACGTTCCTCACATTTCTGTGGCAGAAAGTTCTGGAATCTGAGAGGAGCCACAAATTTCCTTCCACCCAGCGTTCCCCCAAGTCACCCGATAAAAATGATACCTCACTTGTGTGGGTAGGCCTAGCGCCCGCGACAGGAAACACCCCAAAGCGCAACGTGGACGCATCCAAATTATTGAAAGAAAACAGAGGTGTTTTTTGCAAAGTGCCTACCGGTAGATTTTGGCCTCTAGCTCAGCCGGCACCAGGGGAAACCTACCAAACCTGTGCATTTCTGAAAACTAGAGACCTAGGGGAATCCAAGATGGGGTGACTTGTGTGGCTCAGACCAGGTTCTGTTACCCAGAATCCTTTGCAAACCTCAAAATTTGGCTTAAAAAACACATGTTCCTCACATTTCTGTGGCAGAAAGTTCTGGAATCTGAGAGGAGCCACAAATTTCCTTCCACCCAGCGTTCCCCCACGTCTCCCGATAAAAATGATACCTCACTTGTGTGGGTAGGCCTAGCGCCCGCGACAGGAAACGCCCCAAAGCACAACGTGGACACATCCATTTTTTGGAAAGAAAACAGAGCTGTTTTTTGCAAAGTGCCTACCTGTAGATTTTGGCCTGTAGCTCAGCCGGCACCTAGGGAAACCTATTAAACCTGTGCATTTCTGAAAACTAGAGACCTAGGGGAATCCAAGATGGTGTGACTTGTGTGGCTCGGACCAGGTTCTGTTACCCAGAATCCTTTGCAAACCTCAAAATTTGGCTAAAAAAACACATGTTCCTCACATTTCTGTGGTAGAAAGTTCTGGAATCTGAGAGGAGCCACAAATCTCCTTCCAGCCAGTGTTCCCCCAAGTCTCCCGATAAAAATGATACCTCACTTGTGTGGGTAGGCCTAGCGCCCGCGACAGGAAACACCCCAAAGCGCAACGTGGACACATCCAAATTTTTGAAAGAAAACAGAGGTGTTTTTTGCAAAGTGCCTACCTGTGGATTTTGGCCTCTAGCTCAGCCGGCACCAAGGGAAACCTACCAAACCTGTGCATTTCTGAAAACTAGAGACCTAGGGGAATCCAAGATGGGGTGACTTGTGTGGCTCAGACCTGGTTCTGTTACCCAGAATCCTTTGCAAACCTCAAAATGTGGCTTAAAAAACACATGTTCCTCACATTTCTGTGGCAGAAAGTTCTTGAATCTGAGAGGAGCCACAAATTTCCTTCCACCCAGCGTTTCCCCTTGTCTCCCGATAAAAATGATACCTCACTTGTGTGGGTAGGCCTAGCGCCCGCGACAGGAAACACCGCAAAGCGCAATCTGGAAACATCCAATTTTTTGAAAGAAAACAGAGGTGTTTTTTGCAAAGTGCCTACCTGTAGATTTTGGCCTCTAGCTCAGCCGGCACCTAGAGAAACCTATTAAACCTGTGCATTTCTGAAAACTAGAGACCTAGGGGAATCCAAGATGGTGTGACTTGTGTGGCTCGGACCAGGTTCTGTTACCCAGAATCCTTTGCAAACCTCAAAATTTGGCTAATCCTCACATTTCTGTGGTAGAAAGTTCTGGAATCTGAGAGGAGCCACAAATCTCCTTCCACCCAGCGTTCCCCCAAGTCTCCCGATAAAAATGATACCTCACTTGTGTGGGTAGGCCTAGCGCCCGCGACAGGAAACACCCCAAAGCGCAACGTGGACACATCCAAATTTTTGAAAGAAAACAGAGGTGTTTTTTGCAAAGTGCCTACCTGTGGATTTTGGCCTCTAGCTCAGCCGGCACCAAGGGAAACCTACCAAACCTGTGCATTTCTGAAAACTAGAGACCTAGGGGAATCCAAGATGGGGTGACTTGTGTGGCTCAGACCTGGTTCTGTTACCCAGAATCCTTTGCAAACCTCAAAATGTGGCTTAAAAAACACATGTTCCTCACATTTCTGTGGCAGAAAGTTCTGGATTCTGAGAGGAGCCACAAATTTCCTTCCACCCAGCGTTTCCCCAAGTCTCCCGATAAAAATGATACCTCACTTGTGTGGGTAGGCCTAGCGCCCGCGACAGGAAACACCCCAAAGCGCAATGTGGAAACATCCAATTTTTTGAAAGAAAACAGAGGTGTTTTTTGCAAAGTGCCTACCTGTAGATTTTGGCCTGTAGCTCAGCCGCCACCTAGGGAAACCTACCAAACCAGTGCATTTCTGAAAACTAGAGACCTAGGGGAATCCAAGATGGGGTGACTTGTGTGGCTCTGACCAGGTTCTGTTACCCAGAATCCTTTGCAAACCTCAAAATTTGGCTAAAAAAACACATGTTCCTCACATTTCTGTGGCAGAAAGTTCTGGAATCTGAGAGGAGACACAAATTTCCTTCCACCCAGCGTTCCCCCACATCTCCCGATAAAAATGATACCTCACTTGTGTGGGTAGGCCTAGCGCCCGCGACAGGAAACGCCCCAAAGCACAACGTGGACACATCCATTTTTTTGAAAGAACACAGAGCTGTTTTTTGCAAAGTGCCTACCTGTAGATTTTGGCCTCTAGCTCAGCCGGCACCTAGGGAAACCTACCAAACTCGTGCATTTCTGAAAACTAGAGACCTAGGGGAATCCAAGATGGGGTGACTTGTGTGGCTCGGACCAGGTTCTGTTACCCAGAATCCTTTGCAAACCTCAAAATTTGGCTAAAAAAACACATGTTCCTCACATTTCTGTGGCAGAAAGTTCTGGAATCTGAGAGGAGCCACAAATTTCCTTCCACCCAGCGTTCCCCCAAGTCTCCCGATAAAAATTATACCTCACTTGTGTGGGTAGGCCTAGCGCCCGCGACAGGAACGACCCAAAGCTCAAAGTGGACACATCCACATTTTTGATAGAAAACAGAGGTGTTTTTTGCAAAGTGCCTACCTGTAGATTTTGGCCTCTAGCTCAGCCGGCGCCTAGGGAAACCTACCAAACCTGTGCTTTTCTGAAAACTAGAGACCTAGGGGAATCCAAGATGGGGTGACTTGTGTGGCTCAGACCAGGTTCTGTTACCCAGAATACTTTGCAAACCTCAAAATTAGGCAAAAAAAACACATGTTCCTCACATTTCTGTGGCAGAAAGTTCTGGAATCTGAGAGGAGCCACAAATTTCCTTCCAACCAGCACTCCCCCATGTCTCCCGATAAAAATGATACCTCATTTGTGTGGGTAGGCCTAGCGCCCGCGACAGGAAACGCCCCAAAGCGCAACGTGGACACATCCAATTTTTTGAAAGAAAACAGAGGTGTTTTTTGCAAGGTGCCTACCTGTAGATTTTGGCCTCTAGCTCAGCCGGCACCTAGGGAAACCTGCCAAACCTGTGCATTTCTGAAAACTAGAGTCCTAGGGGAATCCAAGATGGGTTGACTTGTGTGGCTCGGACCAGGTTCTCTTACCCAGAATCCTTTGCAAACCTCATAATTTGGCTAAAAAAACACACGTTCCTCACATTTCTGTGGCAGAAAGTTCTGGAATCTGAGAGGAGCCACAAATTTCCTTCCACCCAGCGTTCCCCCAAGTCACCCGATAAAAATGATACCTCACTTGTGTGGGTAGGCCTAGCGCCCGCGACAGGAAACACCCCAAAGCGCAACGTGGACACATCCAAATTATTGAAAGAAAACAGAGGTGTTTTTTGCAAAGTGCCTACCGGTAGATTTTGGCCTCTAGCTCAGCCGGCACCAGGGGAAACCTACCAAACCTGTGCATTTCTGAAAACTAGAGACCTAGGGGAATCCAAGATGGGGTGACTTGTGTGGCTCAGACCAGGTTCTGTTACCCAGAATCCTTTGCAAACCTCAAAATTTGGCTTAAAAAACACATGTTCCTCACATTTCTGTGGCAGAAAGTTCTGGAATCTGAGAGGAGCCACAAATTTCCTTCCACCCAGCGTTCCCCCACGTCTCCCGATAAAAATGATACCTCACTTGTGTGGGTAGGCCTAGCGCCCGCGACAGGAAACGCCCCAAAACACAACGTGGACACATCCATTTTTTGGAAAGAAAACAGAGCTGTTTTTTGCAAAGTGCCTACCTGTAGATTTTGGCCTGTAGCTCAGCCGGCACCTAGGGAAACCTATTAAACCTGTGCATTTCTGAAAACTAGAGACCTAGGGGAATCCAAGATGGTGTGACTTGTGTGGCTCGGACCAGGTTCAGTTACCCAGAATCCTTTGCAAACCTCAAAATTTGGCTAAAAAAACACATGTTGCTCACATTTCTGTGGTAGAAAGTTCTGGAATCTGAGAGGAGCCACAAATCTCCTTCCACCCAGCGTTCCCCCAAGTCTCCCGATAAAAATGATACCTCACTTGTGTGGGTAGGCCTAGCGCCCGCGACAGGAAACACCCCAAAGCGCAACGTGGACACATCCAATTTTTTTAAAGAAAACAGAGTTTTTTTTTGCAAGGTGCCTACCTGTAGATTTTGGCCTCTAGCTCAGCCGTTACCTAGGGAAACCTACCAAACCTGTGCATTTCTGAAAACTAGAGACCTAGGGGAATCCAAGATGGGGTGACTTGTGTGGCTCAGACCAGGTTCTGTTACCCAGAATCCTTTGCAAACCTCAAAATTTGGCTTAAAAAACACACGTTCCTCACATTTCTGTGGCAGAAAGTTCTGGAATCTGAGAGGAGCCACAAATTTCCTTCCACCCAGCGTTCCCCCAAGTCACCCGATAAAAATGATACCTCACTTGTGTGGGAAGGCCTAGCGCCCGCGACAGGAAACACCCCAAAGCGCAACGTGGACACATCCAAATTATTGAAAGAAAACAGAGGTGTTTTTTGCAAAGTGCCTACCGGTAGATTTTGGCCTCTAGCTCAGCCGGCACCAGGGGAAACCTACCAAACCTGTGCATTTCTGAAAACTAGAGACCTAGGGGAATCCAAGATGGGGTGACTTGTGTGGCTCAGACCAGGTTCTGTTACCCAGAATCCTTTGCAAACCTCAAAATTTGGCTTAAAAAACACATGTTCCTCACATTTCTGTGGCAGAAAGTTCTGAAATCTGAGAGGAGCCACTAATTCCCTTCCACCCAGCGTTCCCCCAAGTCTCCCGTTAAAAATGATACCTCACTTGTGTGGGTAGGCCTAGCGCCCGCGACAGTAAACACCCCAAAGCGCAACGTGGACACATCCAATTTTTTTAAAGAAAACAGAGGTGTTTTTTGCAAAGTGCCTACCTGTGGATTTTGGCCTCTAGCTCAGCCGGCAACAAGGGAAACCTACCAAACCAGTGCATTTCTGAAAACTAGAGACCTAGGGGAATCCAAGATGGGGTGACTTGTGTGGCTCAGACCTGGTTCTGTTACCCAGAATCCTTTGCAAACCTCAAAATGTGGCTTAAAAAACACATGTTCCTCACATTTCTGTGCAGAAAGTTCTGGAATCTGAGAGGAGCCACAAATTTCCTTCCACCCAGCGTTTCCCCAAGTCTCCCGATAAAAATGATACCTCACTTGTGTGGGTAGGCCTAGCGCCCGCGACAGGAAACACCCCAAAGCGCAATGTGAAACATCCAATTTTTTTAAAGAAAACAGAGGTGTTTTTTGCAAAGTGCCTACCTGTAGATTTTGGCCTGTAGCTCAGCCGCCACTGGGGAAACCTACCAAACCAGTGCATTTCTGAAAACTAGAGACCTAGGGGAATCCCAGATGGGGTGACTTGTGTGGCTCTGACCAGGTTCTGTTACCCAGAATCCTTTGCAAACCTCAAAATTTGGCTAAAAAAACACATGTTCCTCACATTTCTGTGGCAGAAAGTTCTGGAATCTGAGAGGAGACACAAATTTCCTTCCACCCAGCGTTCCCCCACATCTCCCAATAAAAATGATACCTCACTTGTGTGGGTAGGCCTAGCGCCCGCGACAGGAAACGCCCCAAAGCACAACGTGGACACATCCATTTTTTTGAAAGAACACAGAGCTGTTTTTTGCAAAGTGCCTACCTGTAGATTTTGGCCTCTAGCTCAGCCGGCACCTAGGGAAACCTACCAAACTCGTGCATTTCTGAAAACTACAGACCTAGGGGAATCCAAGATGGGGTGACTTGTGTGGCTCGGACCAGGTTCTGTTACCCAGAATCCTTTGCAAACCTCAAAATTTGGCTAAAAAAACACATGTTCCTCACATTTCTGTGGCAGAAAGTTCTGGAATCTGAGAGGAGCCACAAATTTCCTTCCCCCCAGCGGTCCCCCAAGTCTCCCGATAAAAATTATACCTCACTTGTGTGGGTAGGCCTAGCGCCCGCGACAGGAACGACCCAAAGCTCAAAGTGGACACATCCAAATTTTTGATAGAAAACAGAGGTGTTTTTTGCAAAGTGCCTACCTGTAGATTTTGGCCTCTAGCTCAACCGGCACCTAGGGAAACCTACCAAACCTGTGCTTTTCTGAAAACTAGAGACCTAGGGGAATCCAAGATGGGGTGACTTGTGTGGCTCAGACCAGGTTCTCTTACCCAGAATCCTTTGCAAACCTCAAAATTTGGCTTAAAAAACACACGTTCCTCACATTTCTGTGGCAGAAAGTTCTGGAATCTGAGAGGAGCCACAAATTTCCTTCCACCCAGCGTTCCCCCAAGTCACCCGATAAAAATGATACCTCACTTGTGTGGGTAGGCCTAGCGCCCGCGACAGGAAACACCCCAAAGCGCAACGTGGACGCATCCAAATTATTGAAAGAAAACAGAGGTGTTTTTTGCAAAGTGCCTACCGGTAGATTTTGGCCTCTAGCTCAGCCGGCACCAGGGGAAACCTACCAAACCTGTGCATTTCTGAAAACTAGAGACCTAGGGGAATCCAAGATGGGGTGACTTGTGTGGCTCAGACCAGGTTCTGTTACCCAGAATCCTTTGCAAACCTCAAAATTTGGCTTAAAAAACACATGTTCCTCACATTTCTGTGGCAGAAAGTTCTGGAATCTGAGAGGAGCCACAAATTTCCTTCCACGCAGCGTTCCCCCACGTCTCCCGATAAAAATTATACCTCACTTGTGTGGGTAGGCCTAGCGCCCGCGACAGGAAACGCCCCAAAGCACAACGTGGACACATCCATTTTTTGGAAAGAAAACAGAGCTGTTTTTTGCAAAGTGCCTACCTGTAGATTTTGGCCTGTAGCTCAGCCGGCACCTAGGGAAACCTATTAAACCTGTGCATTTCTGAAAACTAGAGACCTAGGGGAATCCAAGATGGTGTGACTTGTGTGGCTCAGACCAGGTTCTGTTACCCAGAATCCTTTGCAAACCTCAAAATTTGGCTAAAAAAACACATGTTCCTCACATTTCTGTGGTAGAAAGTTCTGGAATCTGAGAGGAGCCACAAATCTCCTTCCAGCCAGTGTTCCCCCAAGTCTCCCGATAAAAATGATACCTCACTTGTGTGGGTAGGCCTAGCGCCCGCGACAGGAAACACCCCAAAGCGCAACGTGGACACATCCAAATTTTTGAAAGAAAACAGAGGTGTTTTTTGCAAAGTGCCTACCTGTGGATTTTGGCCTCTAGCTCAGCCGGCACCAAGGGAAACCTACCAAACCTGTGCATTTCTGAAAACTAGAGACCTAGGGGAATCCAAGATGGGGTGACTTGTGTGGCTCAGACCTGGTTCTGTTACCCAGAATCCTTTGCAAACCTCAAAATGTGGCTTAAAAAACACATGTTCCTCACATTTCTGTGGCAGAAAGTTCTTGAATCTGAGAGGAGCCACAAATTTCCTTCCACCCAGCGTTTCCCCTTGTCTCCCGATAAAAATGATACCTCACTTGTGTGGGTAGGCCTAGCGCCCGCGACAGGAAACACCGCAAAGCGCAATGTGGAAACATCCAATTTTTTGAAAGAAAACAGAGGTGTTTTTTGCAAAGTGCCTACCTGTAGATTTTGGCCTGTAGCTCAGCCGCCAGCTAGGGAAACCTACCAAACCTGTGCATTTCTGAAAACTAGAGACCTAGGGGAATCCAAGATGGGGTGACTTGTGTGGCTCTGACCAGGTTCTGTTACCCAGAATCCTTTGCAAACCTCAAAATTTGGCTAAAAAAACACATGTTCCTCACATTTCTGTGGCAGAAAGTTCTGGAATCTGAGAGGAGACACAAATTTCCTTCCACCCAGCGTTCCCCCACGTCTCCCGATAAAAATGATACCTCACTTGTGTGGGTAGGCCTAGCGCCCGCGACAGGAAACGCCCCAAAGCTCAACGTGGACACATCCATTTTTTTGAAAGAACACAGAGCTGTTTTTTGCAAAGTGCCTACCTGTAGATTTTGGCCTCTAGCTCAGCCGGCACCTAGGGAAACCTACCAAACTCGTGCATTTCTGAAAACTAGAGACCTAGGGGAATCCAAGATGGGGTGACTTGTGTGGCTCGGACCAGGTTCTGTTACCCAGAATCCTTTGCAAACCTCAAAATTTGGCTAAAAAAACACATGTTCCTCACATTTCTGTGGCAGAAAGTTCTGGAATCTGAGAGGAGCCACAAATTTCCTTCCACCCAGCGTTCCCCCAAGTCTCCCGATAAAAATGATACCTCACTTGTGTGGGTAGGCCTAGCGCCCGCGACAGGAACGACCCAAAGCTCAAAGTGGACACATCCAAATTTTTGATAGAAAACAGAGGTGTTTTTTGCAAAGTGCCTACCTGTAGATTTTGGCCTCTAGCTCAGCCGGCACCTAGGGAAACCTACCAAACCTGTGCTTTTCTGAAAACTAGAGACCTAGGGGAATCCAAAATGGGGTGACTTGTGTGGCTCAGACCAGGTTCTGTTACCCAGAATACTTTGCAAACCTCAAAATTAGGCAAAAAAAACACATGTTCCTCACATTTCTGTGGCAGAAAGTTCTGGAATCTGAGAGGAGCCACAAATTTCCTTCCACCCAGCGCTCCCCCATGTCTCCCGATAAAAATGATACCTCACTTGTGTGGGTAGGCCTAGCGCCCGCGACAGGAAACGCCCCAAAGCGCAACGTGGACACATCCAATTTTTTGAAAGAAAACAGAGGTGTTTTTTGCAAGGTGCCTACCTGTAGATTTTGGCCTCTAGCTCAGCCGGCACCTAGGGAAACCTGCCAAACCTGTGCATTTCTGAAAACTAGAGTCCTAGGGGAATCCAAGATGGGTTGACTTGTGTGGCTCGGACCAGGTTCTGTTACCCAGAATCCTTTGCAAACCTCAAAATTTGGCTAAAAAAACACATGTTCCTCACATTTCTGTGGCAGAAAGTTCTGGAATCTGAGAGGAGCCACAAATTTCCTTCCACCCAGCGTTCCCCCAAGTATCCCGACAAAAATGATACCTCACTTGTGTGGGTAGGCCTAGCGCCCGCGACAGGAAACACCCCAAAGCGCAACATGGACATATCCAATTTTTTGAAAGAAAACAGAGGTGTTTTTTGCAAAGTGCCTACCTGCAGATTTTGGCCTCTAGCTCAGCCGGCACCTAGGGAAACCTACCAAACCTGTACATTTCTGAAAACTAGAGACCTAGGGGAATCCAAGATGGGGTGACTTTTGTGGCTCGAACCAGGTTCTGTTACCCAGAATCCTTTGCAAACCTCAAAATTTGGCTAAAAAAACACATGTTCCTCTCCTTTCTGTGGCAGAAAGTTCTGGAATCTGAGAGGAGCCACAAATTTCCTTCCATCCAGCGTTCCCCCACGTCTCCCGATAAAAATGATACCTCACTTGTGTGGGTAGGCCTAGCGCCCGCGACAGGAAACACCCCAAAGCGCAACATGGACACATCAATTTTTTTGAAAGAAAACAGAGGTGTTTTTTGCAAAGTGCCTACCTGTAGATTTTGGCCTGTAGTTCAGCAGGCACCTAGGGAAACCTACCAAACCTGTGCATTTCTGAAAACTAGAGACCTAGGGGAATCCAAGATGGGGTGACTTGTGTGGCTCGGACCAGGTTCTGTTACCCAGAATCCTTTGCAAACCTTAAAATTTGGCTAAAAAAACACATGTTCCTCACATTTCTGTGGCAGAAAGTTCTGGAATCTGAGAGGAGCCACAAATTTCCTTCCACCCAGCGGTCCCCCAAGTCTCCCGATGAAAATGATACCTCACTTGTGTGGGTAGGCCTAGCGCCCGCGACAGGAAACGCCCCAAAGCACAACGTGGACACATCCAATTTTTTGAAAGAAAACAGAGGTGTTTTTTGCAAAGTGCCTACCTGTAGATTTTGGCCTCTAGCTCAGCGGGCACCTAGGGAAACCTACCAAACCTGTGCATTTCTGAAAACTAGAGACCTAGGGGAATCCAAGATATGGTGACTTGTGTGGCTCGGACCATGTTCTGTTACCCAGAATCCTTTGCAAACCTCAAAATTTGGCTAAAAAAACACATGTTCCTCACATTTCTGTGGCAGAAAGAACTGGAATCTGAGAGGAGCCACAAATTTCCTTCCACCCAGCGTTCCCCCAAGTCTCCTGATAAAAATGATACCTCACTTGTGTGGGTAGGCCTAGCGGCCGCGACAGAAGACACCCCAACACACAACGTGGACACATCACATTTTTTTCATTGAAAACAGTGCCTACCTGTAGATTTTGGCCTCTAGCTCAGCCGGCACCTAGGGAAACCTACCAAACCTGTGCATTTCTGAAAACTAGAGACCTAGGGGAATCCAAGATGGGGTGACTTTTGTGGCTCGAGCCAGGTTTTGTTACCCAGAATCCTTTGCAAACCTCAAAATTTGGCTAAAAAAACACATGTTCCTCTCATTTCTGTGGCAGAAAGTTCTGGAATCTGAGAGGAGCCACAAATTTCCTTCCACCCAGCGTTCCCCCACGTCTCCCGATAGAAATGATACCTCACTTGTGTGGGTAGGCCTAGCGCCCGCGACAGGAAACGCCACAGCGCAACATGGACACATCCATTTTTTTGAAAGAAAATAAAGGTGTTTTTTGCAAAGTGCCTACCTGTAGATTTTGGCCTGTAGCTCAGCCGGCACCTAGGGAAACCTACCAAACCTGTGCATTTCTGAAAACTAGAGACCTAGGGGAATCCAAGATGGGGTGACTTGTGTTGCTCGGACCAGGTTCTGTTACCCAGAATCCTTTGCAAACCTCAAAATGTGGCTAAAAAAACACATGTTCCTCACATTTCTGTGGCAAAAAGTTCTGGAATCTGAGAGGAGCCACAAATTTCCTTCCACCCAGCGGTCCCCCAAGTCTCCCGATAAAAATGATACCTCACTTGTGTGGGTAGGCCTAGCGCCCACGACAGGAAACGCCCCAAAGCACAACGTGGACACATCCAATTTTTTGAAAGAAAACAGATGTGTTTTTTGCAAAGTGCCTACCTGTAGATTTTGGCCTCTAGCTCAGCTGGCACCTAGGGAAACCTACCAAACCTGTGCATTTCTGAAAACTAGAGACCTAGGGGAATCCAAGATAGGGTGACTTGTGTGGCTCGGACCAGGTTCTGTTACCCAGAATCCTTTGCAAACCTCAAAATTTGGCTAAAAAAACACATGTTCCTCACATTTCTGTGGCAGAAAGTTCTGGAATCTGAGAGGAGCCACAAATTTCCTTCCACCCAGCGTTCCCCCAAGTCTCCTGATAAAAATTATACCTCACTTGTGTGAGTTGGCCTAGCGGCCACGACAGGAGACGCCCAAAACACAACGTGGATACATCAAATTTTTTTCATTGAAAACAGTGCCTACCTGTAGATTTTGGCCTCTAGCTCAGCCGGCACCTAGGAAAACCTACCAAACCTTTGCATTTTTGAAAACTAGATACCTTGGGGAATCCAAGATGGGGTGACTTGCGGGGCTCTGACCAGGTTCAGTTACCCAGAATCCTTTGCAAACCTCAAATTTTGGCTAAAAAACGCATTTTCCACACATTTCGGTGACAGAAAGTTCTGGAATCTGAGAGGAGCCACAAATTCCTTTCCACCCAGCGTTCCCCCAAGTCTCCCGATAAAAATGATACCTCACTTGTGTGGGTGGGCCAGGTGCCTGCAACAGAATAAGGCCCAAAACTTGTAGAGATAGAGGGGATAGCACAGCGAGTTTATAAGGACATTTTCTTTTATACATCTTTAGACTGACTCTGCTTTGGGGACCCACATAAGTGAGGTGTCATTTTACTTGGGAGACTGAGGGGAACACTGGAGAGTAGGAATTTTGTGCTGGAGTGGTGATCCTACGAAGAAAAGTCAGGAAAATATGCTTTTTTAAGCAAATTTTGAGGTTTACAGAGGAGTCTGGGTAAGAAAATGTTGGGGGATCCACGCAAGCCACACCTCCCTGGACTCCTTGGGGTGTCTAGTTTTAAAAAATGTCTGGGTTTGGTAGATTTCCCTAGATGAAGGCCGCACACAGGACCAAAAACATAGGTGCCCTCTCCCCCCCAAACACAGGTAGTTTTGTAATATATCGTTTTGATGTGTCCACATACGTCCGTGATGTGCCAAACACTAAAATTTTGAAAAGAAACGCACTTAGGTTATGTGAAAAAGACCCCTCACCCACCAACCAAGTTGGTGGCATGCTTTATCATCGGGGTCCCACCTGAGGCACCTAGCGTGTCACAGGTGTGCTGCGATGCCTGATTACAGCGGAGCAGGTTTTGTCATTTTTACCACACATACTGGTTGGATTTGGCACGAGGGTAAGTGATGGTTCAGTGGATCAAATTTTACTAACAAGACCTTTCACAAAAATGAAATGCACTGTTATTAACTGAAAGGCAAAAAACTGAACCAATGACTCACAGCTCGTGAGCTGTAAAGCCGCGACAAGGCACCAACCTCTTTACAGTCCATTCACACAACTTTCATACATGACACACACAAGACCATTCACACGGGCCATTCACACGGGCCCAGCACATTACAACACTCACATGGACAGACAGCGCCACTCAAGGGCCCATCACTTACATACGCCCACATGCCTAATACAACAATCACACCAGCTGATGGGAGTGTGTGGACTGGTGTTTGGCTGGCAGTGTGTTGCAGTAGCCAACAGCAAGTCAATATGTACACTCTCAGCCAAGCCCCACTACACACACAATGGCATCATTTTTTTTTTTTTAAACAGAGGAACCCCTAACTAAGTAGAAAGAATTACAAAACTACAAACACAAAAGCTCTAACTAAGAACATGACAGACATGCTAACCATGAAACTGAACACATGAAAATACAAAACAGACATGAGTTTACACTCATTGTTGTTCCCAGAAATTCTTCTGGGTGTGGTAATTCTTAGAACAACCACCGACACACAGCCCAGGCTTTGAAGGACAATCTGGGCAGTACATTCGAGTCTCCCTCCGGATACCTCTTCAAAAACACACTCTACATTTCCTAGCTGGAAAGTCTTTTTTGGGTGTGGGAGGAATGTGCTCAGCAAAGTGGCGATCTTTCAATCTAGCCACATCCTCCACCACTGCTTCTCTAGGAACTCTGGCCTGTTCCACCACAATAAGGCTCTCTATCACTGACTCCTGAAATTTCACAAATGTCATCTTTGACTCTGGAGACCTATCCCTAAACACAATAAAAGCATTGAAGGTTGCTAAGTGGAAGAGGTGAAGTGCTAACTTCTTATACCACACGTAAGACTTACGAATAGCAGTATAAGGTTCCAACCTCTGGTCAACTCTATCTACACCTCCCATGTGGTTATTATAATCTAAAATGCACACAGTTTTGCGCACTTCAGCAACCTGGCCCCAAACAGTCACGGGGGAAGTACTCTCATCATGGATGGTACTTAGCATGTAGACATCCCTCTTGTCTGAAAATGTCAAAGCTAGCAGCTCCTCGTTCCGCAAGGCACAGCACTGTCCCCTCTCAAGTTTTTTACAGACAAGCTCCCTTGGCCTTGCCTTTCCGGTTAGAACGGATTGTGCCACAAGCAACTGTGTCCACTCTAAACAATTCCTTGAACAACTGCACACCAGTGTAGAAGTTATCTACATACAAATGGTGACCTTTGTTGAACAGTCGTCTACCAAGATCCCACACAATTTTCTCAGTAACTCCAAAAGTGGGAGGATAACCAGGGGGGTCAATATTGGAATCCCTACCAGTGTACACACAGAAACTATACACATATCCTGTCCTACTTTCAGACAGCATATACAATTTAATTCCATATCGTGCCCTTTTGCTAGGAATGTACTGCCTAAAAACCAAACAACCCTTGAAGAGGACCAAAGACTCGTCCACACTTAACTCTTTGCCTGGAACATAGACCTCCGAAAACTGATCTACAAAATGATCAAGGACAGGCCTAACCTTAAAAAGATGGTCAGAATCTGGGTGATCTCGTGGCAAGGCTAATGCATTGTCATCAAAATGCAGCATCCTAAGAAGAAGCAAATACCGATTACGACTCATGGTCGCAGGAAATATAGCTGTTGCCATCAAGGGACTAGTAGACCAATAAGAAGCCAGTGACGGCTTCCTTATCAACCCCATCAAAAAAGTCAAACCCAAAAACTTTTTTATCTCCTCCAAATTTGTGGGAATCCACTGGGCAGCTCTAGAGTGTGGCCTAAGTCTAGCAGCGTTGTCCCTCAAATGCTGCTCCGCATACAAATTAGTCTGCTCAACAATCTCTTCCAAAAACATATCATCCATGAATAACTCAAAGAAATTGATAGGCAAAAAGTTCTCTGTATTGGCGTTACACCCCGGGAGACCAGTAAAGGCAGGCAACTCTGGCTGCTCCATGTTTGGGGCAACCCAGACATCAGGTCTTATAACTGGAAACCTTTCAGCCCCAGGTTGCTGCACTATTGGCACATCAATGTCCTCCTCTAAAACAGGCCCTTCATCTGCACTGAGTGTGGCTTCATCATCAGAAGATTCCCCTCCAATAGAAACATCACTGCCAGAATCTCTGACTTCCTCCTCTGCCTCAGATGCAGAGTCTGTCTCATAGTCATGATCAGACTGTGACTCAAAAAGCATACCAACCACCTGCTGAGCGGTCATCCTGCGGCTAGCCATGATCTCTCCTGCTAAAATTAACTGGACATATTCACCACCAACAACCAGCACTGTGTAAGACAAGTAACAAAGTGTAGCTTTGTTAGTAAGAGTTATAAACTCAAAAACTATACCGCTCACTTGCCTGAAAAAGCTTGATTCACCAGCAACTACACAGCAATCACCAATGATATCCCACTAAAAAGAAAGAAAGAAAGGCAAATTAGAAATAAGACAAAACAAATATCATTGTGCACAAACCTAAGGACAATTTCACACACAATCCTGCATTTAGTACACCCCCTACAAACATGTCATGCATGCATGGCAACAATACTCCTTTGGAGTAAATTGTTTTTACTTACCTAAAACATGCAACTGTGCAAACTGCAGGTCAACCACCGCCAAAACCGCAAGGAGCCACAGCAAATAAAGCAAAAGCTTTGAACTAGAACAAAAAGGAGGAAAACATTTTTTATCACAAATGCAAAGACTTCTTCAGTTGACAAACACTCCACCATCAAACATTTAGAGATTGGTGCCTAAGTGGATTCTGCCATAGGGGCAGATTGGCCTACTAAAAAATAGGTCTGTCTGCCCCAAGGAAGCCAGAAAATACCTTTAGTAGTGTGTCCCCATGGAGAGCGACCCTTGCCAAAGGGGACAGCCCTCAAACGAAAAAAAACAAAAAAACACGCATAACACTATCCCTGGTGCCTAAGTGGCTTCTGCCCCCTTGGGGGCAGATCAGCCTAAACATAATAGGCTGATCTGTCTCAAAGGGGTGCAGAAATGGCCTGGGTACATGTGCCCCCAAAGTGGGGGGCGACCCTTGCCCAAGGCCCCCCCCATCCACTAACATACACACACACACACACACGCTATCCCTGGTGTCTAAGTGGCTTCTGCCCCCCTTGGTGGCAGGTGGGCCTAAAAAAATAGGCCCATCTGCCCCCAGGGGGTGCAGAAATGGCCAACAGGTCAATGCCCCCCTTGGGCGGGCGCCCCGTGACCAAGGGGATGCCCCCCACCCCAAAAAAAACAAATAAAAAAAAACCTGGCGTTCTAGTGGTTTCTGCCCCCCTTGGGGGCAGATCAGCCTAAAATGAATAGGCTGATCTGTCTCCAAGGGGTGCAGATATGGCCTGGGTACATGTGCCCCCAAAGTGGGGGGCGACCCTTGCCCAAGGCCCCCCCCATCCACTAACACACACACTATCCCTGGTGTCTAAGTGGCTTCTGCCCCCTTTGGGGGCAGGTGGGCCTACAAAAATAGGCCCATCTGCCCCCAGGGGGTGCAGAAATGGCCAACAGGTCAATGCCCCCATTGGGGGGGCGCCCCATGACCAAGGGGACGCCCCCCCCACCACAAAAATAAACATATAAAAAAACTCCCTGGCGTTCTAGTGGTTTCTGCCCCCCTTGGGGGCAGATCAGCCTAAAAATAATAGGCTGATCTGGCTCCAAGGGGTGCAGAAATGGCCTGGGTACATGTGCCCCCAAAGTGGGGGGCGACCCTTGCCCAAGGCCCCCCCCCATCCACTAACACACACACACACACAGACTATCCCTGGTGTCTAAGTGGCTTCTGCCCCCCTTGGGGGCAGGTGGGCCTAAAAAAATAGGCCCATCTGCCCCCATGGGGTGCAGAAATGGCCAACAGGTCAATGCCCCCGTTGGGGGGGCGCCCCGTGACCAAGGGGACGCCCCCCCCTCAAAAATAAACAATTAAAAAAATCCCTGGCGTTCTAGTGGTTTCTGCCCCCCTTGGGGGCAGATCAGCCTAAAAATAATAGGCAGATCTGTCTCCAAGGGGTGCAGAAATGGCCTGGGTACATGTGCCCCCAAAGTGGGGGGTGACCCTTGCCCAAGGCCCCCCCATCCACTAACACACACACACACACACACACACACACACTATCCCTGGTGTCTAAGTGGCTTCTGCCCCCCTTGGGGGCAGGTGGGCCTAAAAAAATAGGCCCATGGGCAGAAATGGCCAACAGGTCAATGCCCCCCTTGGGGGGGCGCCCCGTGACCAAGGGGACGCCCCCCCATCCCCACAAAAATAAACAAATAAAAAAAATCCCTGGCGTTCTAGTGGTTTCTGCCTCCCTTGGGGGCAGATCAGCCTAAAAATAATAGGCTGATCCATCTCCAAGGGGTGCAGAAATGGCCTCGGTACATGTGCCCCTAAAGTGGGGGGCGACCCTTGCCCAAGGCCCCCCCCCCATCCACTAACACACACACACACTATCCCTGGTGCCTAAGTGGCTTCTGCCCCCCTTGGGGGCAGGTGGGCCTAAAAAAATAGGCCCATCTGCCCCCAGGGGGGGGCAGAAAAGCCAACATGTCAATGCCCCCCTTGGGGGGGTGCCCCGTGCCCAAGGGGACGCCCCCCCCCACAAAAATAAACACATTAAAAAAAATCCCTGGTGTTCTAGTGGTTTCTGCCCCCCTTGGGGCAGATCAGCCTAAAAATAATAGGCCCCAAGGGGGGCAGAAATGGCCCCAAAAGACATGCCCCCCAAAGGGGGCGACCCTTGCCCAAGGGGCCAGCCCCCCATCCACTACACACACAATCCCTGGTGCCTAAGTGGCTTCTGCCCCCCTTGGGGGCAGATGGACCTAAAATAAAAAGGCTGATCTGCCCCCAAGGGGGGCAGAAAAGGCCAACAGTTCTATGCCCCCTTGGGGGGCCGCCCATTGCCCAAGGGGGCACCCCCCCACTTATATAAACAAATATATAAAAATCCCTGGTGATCTAGTGTTTTCTGCCCCCCTTGGGGGCAGATCTGCCTAAAAATTAGGCCAATCTGCCCCCAAGGGGGGCAGAAATGGCCGTCAATAATTGCCCCCACAAGGGGAGTGACCCTTGCCCAAGGGGCCGCTCCCCGCAAGTCACAAACACTAAACAAATAAAAAATAAAAAAATCCCTGGTGTCTAGTGGGCATTCCTGCTGCCCGATCGCAATGCGATCGAGCAGCAGGAATGCTCAAAGAGACACCGGGGGAAAGGAAAAGCCTTTCCTTTCCCCCGGTGCCTCTTTAGCCCAAACCCCCCACCCACCGGGAAGAGGAACTCACCTCTTCTCCGCTCGCCACACAGGAAGCAAATGGCTTCCTGTGCGGCGAGATCCCCATAATGAAGTCAGCGCGCGATTGCGCGCTGACGTCATTATGGGGGGTGGGGAGGTCGGGGGTGGAAAGGGAAGGGCTTCCCCTTCCATTCCTGACTTTGGGGGGTGGGGGGAAGCACACAGAGGGAGTGAGAGCGCTCCCTCTGGGCTGTGTGCCGAGGACGTAGTGGTTACGTCCTCGGCACAGCAGCACTGTGCCGAAGGACGTAACCGCTACGTCCTCGGCACAGAAGGGGTTAAAAGCACAACCTAAAATTCCCAAGCAGGGAAGTAAGGCCTTGGTGGGTAGGCATATTCGGAGTTCAGGTGCTCAGGCTCACCTAGTGGGGGGCCTGCAGGTGGAGCCACCAAGAGTAGGAAGACCCCTGAAGTCAACAAAGCAAGGCAGAAGTGTGCAGATAACACCAACCCTGAAATCGTACTTTAGAGGTAAGTCTGGGGACAATATTAACACCACGAACCACTGTCAATCGAAGAGAGGACCCCTGAGATGGAAACAAGAAAAACCAGTGACCTCAGAGAAAATATGGAGAGACTTAGGAAGATCAATCCAGGAGGGGTGGGTGAAGTGATAACATCTGAAATCCCCTTAAAAAAACACTTCAGTCCCCTCACGGAAAGTTGAGCAGAAAAGCAAGAGTGTCCTGAAGGGGGAGAACCACGGAATCTTGGAGACAGCCCAAATCCAGTGAGGAATTAAGACAAGGGGGTCCACCAGGGTTTCAAAATCAGGAAGGAAACCCTCAAGAGTCACCAAAGGAGAGAAAGGGAAGTCAGCAAACAATACAGGGGATGATAGCTGTGCTCTTAGCAGAGATCAAGGACCATTTCACAGTTTCAGAAGCTAATTAAAGGGACATTCAAGTAGCTTGTACTAAGCTGGAAGGGAAGATTAATAGATTAACAAGGTCCACAGAAGCATTAGAGAAGATAGCCCAAGATTTTAGCTTGGAAAGTGGGGTGAATGCAAAGGAGATAAAATAATTGAAACAGAGGAGGAAATATGTAGAAGAGTAATTGGAAAGGTTGGAAAATGATGCTAGAAGGAATAACATCAGAACCTTTATTGTTCCTGAAAGGGCAGATGTGAATGATTTGAAATATTTTGTGGTGAAGTTATCGATCTATGCTCAGAAATACAGAGAATACATAGAGATC
The DNA here is from genome assembly GCF_031143425.1 of Pleurodeles waltl. NCBI lineage: Eukaryota > Metazoa > Chordata > Amphibia > Caudata > Salamandridae > Pleurodeles > Pleurodeles waltl. The sequence continues at coordinate 759,502,102 of NC_090442.1, forward strand.
CCTTCAGGCTTAGTTCAGGGTGGAAGAAACTGCATAAAATCTTGGTTAATTTCCTGTTGTATTCAGCCAAAGAGAAAATCCTAACTTCTGCTTTAAGGGAGAAAAACCTCAAGGTACAAGGCACTCCATCTGCATTAGGTCAGACCTCTTCTTTTCTATTCTAGACAGGCAATGGGAACGGGGTAAGTGGATGAAGGAATTTTAGAACGTAGGTGAAACTGCTCAGCTCAAGTTCCCAGCGCTGTTGGTGGTTATGAGTAACAATAAAATGTATAATTTTTCTAAACCTGAAGATGTAGAGGAGTGTTTGCAAAATTTGAATTCAGGCAAGGAAGGAACTTAATGAATAGAGTGTTATAACATGACAGCTGGTGGAAGGGGAGCTCAAAATATGCGCTTCTTATGCCCAAGCTTTCAGAAGGGAGGGTTCTCATGGGTGGTCTAGGTTTGGGGGGATTGCACTAGGTGGGGAGCATGAGAGAAAAAATTTAAAAAACAGAGTCAGCTTTTTAAGGTTATAAATAGTATGGAGTACCAAAATATCTTTTTTAGTCCAGTCGGGTGGGATGGGGGTATGTGAAAGAAAGGGGGGGGGCACCAAAAGCCAGTGCTACAGATGTCTTGGAAGGAAGCAAGTCCAGATTTTGAGTTATTTGAAAGATAGTGGTGCTAAGGTTATGCTCTTGCAAGAAACTCGCTTATTGAGGTTGGAGACTAGAAAGCTATTGCTGAAGCAGAGCTGGGTTGGCCATGTGGTGGCAACAGACCATCTATGTTGAGCAAAGGGGGTGGCTATTGTTATAAGGGCAAATGTGGGTATAAAGTTGGTGGGGATTAGGGTTGATGAAGAAGGGCACTGGACTATTGCTAAGATCAGGATACAGAAGGAGCAGCTCACAATAGCTAGCTATTGTGGGCGTAATAAAGATGAAGAAATGCGCTTATGGCAATTGTTTGCTGCTTTACTGGATTTTCACTCCCCATTATTCCTAGGGGGAGATTTCAATATTGTTTTAGACAATGTATTACATAGGTCATCAGTGCGATCACAGAACTACTCCCCAAGAACACGTGACCTTCTTCTCTCTGTGATGGAGGACCTGAATCTTTGTGATGCATAGCGAGGAGGGGAAGGAAATGAACGAATTATACGTCCCTGAGTAAGCAGTATGGTCATTACTCGAGATTTGATTTCTTTGCGGTAGAAAGGGGCAGCATGAATAAATTACATAAATTGGAACATCTCCCCATTCAACTTTCTGACAACAGCTATAATTATGCATGTTGCTTTGATGGGTAAAGAAAAGACTGTGAAATTGACACTAGATAGGAAGGTTTTACTTCACACAGATTTATTATTGGAGGTCCTGGGGATTTTTTTTATTTCAATAAAGGAGTGCCAAGATTAGATATTGTATGGGATGCATACAAAGCTCACTTGAGAGGATAATACAATGTTTAGTGGTGTCCAAGAACAGAAAAGAGAAAAGTGAACATGAATTCTGCAGGGTTGGATGCAGAGAATAAGAGCAGAACAGAAAAAGAGTTATGCCAGTGCCAGGCATAATTTAGCCCAAGAATTGAGAGCGCAGAGAGGGAGAGATGGGAAGCCAGTAGAGTGAGGAATTTTGAATATGGAGAATGCTGTGGAAAAATATATTATGGATAGCCAAAAAGATAGAAATGTACCACAGGTATACAAGAGGAAGGAACTAAAGTTTTGTTATCAGATGACACTGGGATTGAAGAAACATTTGTGAGTTTCTTTCAAAGTTTATACTCCGAATCCACTATGTTAGGCCATGTAAGAGAATGGCTGGAGACAAGAGGGTTGTCATCGATTCCATTAAAAGCCCAGGTGTTTTCGAATCAAGAGGTCAGTGGGTCGGAGATATTATCTACTAACAAGAGACTAAAAAGGGTGAAGTTGGCTGCCCCGAATGGGATTTTTAAATGAGGCTTATATCACTCTTGTAGACAACATAGTCCTGTTCTGGGTAATTTTGTTTAATTTGATTCTGTTGGAAGGTTTTCCTATCCCCTTCATGGAATAAGGCAACAATCTCTCTGATTTTGAAGTTGGGAAAGAATCCAAGAGAGTACCAGTCATACCGATCAATATGCCTTTTGAACTGTGGCTTTCAAGTCTTTGTGAATATTCTAGCCAATTGACTGAATAAAGTAATTGACAGTGTCAATTATCAAGATCAAAGGGGTTTTCTGCCTGGAGGACAACTGAAGGAATTAACACACAGCCTGTTTGGCACCATTGAGCTATCTTTACCCTTGGCCATTCTTACTTTTGATGCAGCCGAAGCCTTCAACCAAGATAATTGGGAATATTGAATGCTTCAGCAACTGGGGGTCGGAGGTGTCACAGGTGAGGTGATATGGGAAACTTACTCCTCTCCTATGGCAAAAGCTTTGGTTAATGGCTCTCTATTTACTTCATTCAACATCATGAGAGGAACTTGGCAGGCCTGCTTCTATTCCCACTCCTGTTTGCATTATACATAGAACCTCCTATCAAAGTTTAGGATTGAACACAAAAATAGTTCCTTTCAGGCATGGGTGAGTGCACAGGAAGGTAGCGCAATACACGGATGATTTGATGTGGGGCACCTCTGACGTTACCCAATCATTACCATACATAGAACAGGAGCTGGCCTATTTTGGGAATTTTTCAGGACATTAAGTTAACAAGGCTGACTCTTTGATAATGCTGTGGAACATGGTTTGGGAATGTGGAAATATCAAGGAATCCATCAAATATCTGGGAAATAGCGCATGACCATGATAGTCTTATCAACGAGAATTTGGAGCGGGTGAGGAAAGAAGTGGACAAGTTGATGGTCAAGTAGCAGTCTTTACCCATTATGACTTATGGGTGTGTTACACTTGTGAAAATGACACAAATTCACTTTTTTATTGATAATATCCCACTTACCCTTGGGAGAAATATCCTAAATAGGAGATAGGGGAGAATGTCATCCTTTTTCTGGGCTTCAAAAGGTATCCGGTTATCCTGGAAAAAGCTAAGAAGAAAACTAGGCCAAGGATGTCTTACACTCCCCGATATCCAGCTGTATTTTGCTTGCGTTTGGCTGCCAGACTATGGCCCTCATTATGACCAAGCTGGCGGTGAAGACCACAATATTAAGACCACAGCGGTGATCCCTCCCATGTACAGCCAATAGACCTCTTGAGCCACCAGTGCGGTCCGGCCACCGACCATGGCAGTTGCCAACTTCAGACTGGTGGAACACTATTCACTGCCCACCATATTATGACATAGCAGACCACTAGGGTTTCCGGGGCACTCACCTCCAGGTTCACAGAGGAGTCCACGGCCTCCATGGAACCCAAACTGGAATTCCTGACGATGCTGTACCATGTGATGGGAGTTCAGGATCAGCAACGTCAACTAAAATGATGATGGTAAGTACAGTGGCCTAGCACACAAGGGAGGGAGGGGAGAGTGACAGACGCACAACACACACCATACACACATACCACACACGGAGAACAATCCACTGAAAATTACAACAACAGTAGAAGCCAGAAGTAAAAAAAGCCAGGACAAGTACATTCGGTCCAACCACTGTATTCCGGTGGAACTAGCGATCACATGATAATTGTTGAACTGTATACACAGAGGGCCACTGGCCAGTCCAAAAGTGTCTGTGCCACTACACATGGCAACGTGAGAGGTACCGCTTGACTCTTGACAGCCCCAGTGACTCCACTGGGCAGGGACATCAGTGTGGTAGACAGGCACCTCAGGTGGAATGGGGGGGCGGAGGGGCTTTTCTGTGAAGGGGGGGTCCTTGGATTTGGGCCTAGGAGGTGGTGGGCCTTTGCTCCTCTGTTTAGGGGGCGGAGGAGTGTGCTCGGAGTGGGGGTGGGAGGGGCTGTTCTGTGCTCCGTAGAAGGAGGTTTTTTAGCAGGGGAGGGACATGTGTAACACCAGGAGGGCCATGAGAGGACTGGGAGCTGGAGATACTGTGTTGGGGAAGGGGAACTTCCTTTTCCTGACAACACAGGGTGGGTCAGGAGAAGGGAAGTGGTCAAGGTGGGCAACAAAACGTTTTTTAGGTACAGTGGGGTGGAGTGTGGGAGGAGGTTTAGAAGTGGAGGTAGAGGTAGTCGGTGTAGGAGAAGTAGGTGTGCTGGACTGGGTTGCAGGTGCATGTACAGTGTACTTGTGAGGTGGATGGCTGTTGAGTGTCTGGGTGAGACTGTTTATGTGTTTTTGGAGGGGGGTGCAGACAGGGTGGGAGAGGACAAACAGGTTGTGTGCATGTATGGTGTGGTGGTGTCTGCAAGTGAGGTGGGCGTGCTGAATGTGGTTGTGATGGTGGTGGTGGTGGTGACTGCGCATGTGGTGAATGGTGTGCAAGTCTGCTGTAGTGGTGACTGTGGGCAAGGCTGTACAGGTGGCAGGATTTGGGACTGAGGATGCAGTACATGCAGGTGAGTGTTAATGTGACTGTGAGGGAGGAGGAAGAGGGGAAGAAAGTGGAGGCAGTAGCTGTTGTTGTGTGTGCACCTGGGTGTTGGCTGTGTGTTTGCTCGTGGTGTAATCTGTGTTGCCTGTGCTTTGCTTTGCGAGTCCTGTCTGTTGTCTTGGGTGTATGCTGGTCTGATTGTGTGCTTGGGATGGGTGGGGGGAGAGAGCACTGGGTCTGTGACAGGTAGTTGGATGGGGGACGGAAGAACCAGGGACACTGGCTGCTGTCAAAGAGGAGGCTGGAGCCTGAAACGATCTCTGTAGGGAAGCCAAGCCACTGTGAATGCCCTCCAGGTGGGCATTGCATTGCTGGATCTAGGATGCTAGCCCCTGGATGGCATTCACTAGGGTTGACTGCCCTACAGAGATTGATCTCAGGAGGTCAATAGCCTCCTCAGTGAGGGCAGCAGGGCTGACTGGGGCCGGGGCTGAGGTGTCTGTGGTGAAGGAGACGTGGTGAAGGAGACGCCCACCCTCCTGAGTGAGCTGGAGGGACCCATCCCAGGGACATTAAGGTAAGTTCCGGTAAGTATTTTAAATTTTTTATTTTGTGGCATAGGGGGGCCTGATTTGTGCCCCCCTACATGCCACTATGCCCAATGACCATGCCCAGGGGACAGAAGTCCCCTGGGCATGGCCATTGGGCAAGGGGGCATGACTCCTGTCTTTGATAAGACAGGAGTCATTTCTATGGGGGTTGGGAGTCCAAAAAAATGGCGCAAATCGGGTTGAGGCAAAAAATTTGCCTCAGCCTGACTTGCCCCATTTTTTGGCGCCCAAGCTCCATATCCCCCTACGCCGGCGCTGCCTGGTGTACGTCCTTTTTTTCCACGCACACCAGGCAGCGCCGGCGGCTAACGTCATTGATTAAATACGGCGCCCGCATGGCGCTTCAGAATGGCGTTAGCCGGCGCTAATTTTTTTGACGCAAAACTGCGTTAGCGCAGTTTTGCGTCAAAAAGTATAAATATGGCCCTATGAGTTAACAACCACAATACCAAACCATTGCCTGGGAACAACAGCAGAAATGAACTCAGACACTACCATCTGCACACCAACTGGGACTCACCAAGCCATGTCTGCCTGTTGACAAAGGCATAGCTATGCAATTCTGATAAAGTGACTGCACAACATGCAATTGCCAGGTAACACCACTTAGGCAGTGGACATCAGAGCATCACAACAACACTGGTGAGTCAGGATGTAGGTCTCAAATGAAGATGGAATACCAGATAATTGCCAATACCAAATGTCCATACCGCTCACCATAGCTAAGCAGGACTCTATAAGATTAGCTACATGGGAATAGTGGGCCATTCACAGACTAACACCTTGCACCCAAACACCATGCCAGGAATCAGGAAAGAATCCCACACAGTGTGTACTCACCCCCTTTTGGCTGCTGTGCTGTCTTCAAGCGCCCATCCAACTCCAGATTGGCCACCGCCAGTATGCAGGCCATTAGGGGGTCAGGGTCCGACAGGCACCCCTCCCTCGTTGGGAGGAAGCCCCCAGCTGGGTCTCCGCGGTCTTCCGGGCCCAGCATCGCAGGTCCACCGACCTCTTTCTGCAGTGGGTACTCCATTGGATATGTACCCCCAAGGTCCACACTTCCTTGGCGATGGCACACCATAACCTTTTCTTCTGATGGGCGATGACCAGCATAGGGAAGACAGACAGAAGGATACCATGAACTCCACAGTACATTCTGTTATAGCAATGGCTTACATACTGCATAGATCCCACATTAACCTTACACATTACTCGTACCTCTGCGTACACATTGCCTGCAGCAAACATACACTCCCCAAATGACACACTGCCTGCCCACAGATACATCTACATATATCCAGGTTGCATCCAAATTACCCAAAAGGTGCTCACCTGTTGATTTGGAGGCCCATGCAACTGTCCTAACAAAGGTAGGACCCCATCCACAAGCTTCTCAAGTTCTTCAGATGTGAAGGCCGGGGCCCTATCCCCTGTAGCACATTCCATTGTGGGTTCTAGGACACAGCAGCAGGAGAGTCAGAAAATGTCGGTCTAGTCCACGCCGGTGAATACCGTCACCGCTGGCAGTGATCATCATTGGCCCTTCTGCTCCATAGACTTTCATGTTAACCAATGAGAAGTTGCACGGTGGTGCAGACCGCACTCTGCCATGACACCAAATGCCAGTGGAATGAGGTCACTTCCACCTGTACCTGCATGCAGAACAGGTGGTTGCCATTTTCTGATGCTGGTGCTCATGGCGGTCACTTGAATGTGCGTCATAGGTACAGATGGTAGACACCTAGACAATTTCATTCCGCCACATACTTTGGTATGGTTATAGACTTTGGCACTCAAAATAGATCTCATACCAATGCAGTGCTTGCAGATGAGTAGTTGACAGAACATGTCAAATGGGATGCTACAAATCACGATACACGACTCTGACTACATCTGTGAGACACATTGGCAAATGATTAGCATGTATTATCAAATAAGTCCGTTCACATGTAGAGGACACCAGTGCAAATTACAATCATTGGTTCTGTGAATTGGATGAGACTGCTCTGTATACTGTGATGTTGTGTGCCCATCCTTCCTGTTGTCACATACTTCTGATGTTTCCTTGAATTAGATACCAACCACTATTTAGGAGGGGGAGGCATGCACCCGTGTACAGACCCCTAGTCGACTTGGCTATACTGGAGGAACACCATATTATACTCACCTATCATCTGGACAGGGCCACAATCACTGAACTCTGTCGACAATTGGAACCAGATCTCATTCCTGCTATTTGTAGTCCTACAGCAATACCCCCGGCAGCACAGGTGCTGTCAGTGCACCACTTCCTGGCCAGTGGCTCTTTCCAGGTGACTGTGGGTTTGGCTGCAGGTATGTCACAGCCAATGTTTTGTATTGTGCTGAGTAGAGGTTTGGCCTCCTTGCTGAAACACATGAACAGCTATATCTCATTCCCCCACAGTAATGATTTGCCCACTGTGAAGGCTGCATTCTACACAATGGGACACATTCCACATGTGATTGGGGCCACTGATGGGACCCATATTGCCTTGGTCCCTTCCAGGACAAATGAACAGGTGTACAGAAATAGAAAGAATTGCCTTTCAATAAATGTCCAGATGGTTTGCCTGCTGATCAGTTCATTTCCCACGTTACAGTTATGTTTCCACGATCTGTGCATGATGGCTATGTATTGAGGAACAGCAGCGTCCCACAGATGACGGCAAACTACAGAGAGAGAGAGAGTGTGGCTCATAGGTGAACTTGACCTTTCACACAGTGTAAGTCACTGTATGCCACCTGGAGTTGTCCTGTGTGCTATTGTACATTAGTAATGTGTGTCTCTCACTACTCCAGGTGATTCCGGCTACCTAAACCTATCATGGCTGTTGACACCAGTGAGGAATCCGAGGACAGGGCCAGAAAATCTTTACAATGAGGCACGTGGTCAGACCAGAAGAGTAGCCGAAAGGACTTTTTGGCTACTGAAAGCCAGGTTCAGTTGCCTCCATATATCTGGTGGATCCCTACTATATGCCCCTGGGAAGGTCTGCCAGATAGTGGTGGCCTGCTGCCTGTTGCAAAATTTGGCCCTCAGACGCAATGTGCCTTTCCTGCAGGAGGAGGGGGGAGAAAATGCACCTGTGGTAGCAGAGGACACTGAAGACAGTGATGAGGATGGGGAGGGGGAGGATGTGGACCACAGGGCACATCTGATACAGCAGTACTTTCAATGACACTCAGGTAAGACTGCACTTCTGTTCATACCTCCTTTGCAATTGAGTGCTATGTGGCTGCTGTGTTGTACCAAGCACAAATGTGTGCAATATGTCACCTGACACTGTTCCATCTGTGGTCAATCATGCCAGTGGCATGGTGATAGTGATAAAGCTTATTCAGCCAATGCAATGTATCAGTAGTTTAATATTTTCAATGACATGCCCACCGCAAACTGTGTCCTCATTTCATACAGTACTTAGCATTAGTTGCTGGGAATGTTATGTGAGTTACAATGTGCTTACACAACTGCTCTGTGACTTCAATTTCCTTGACAGTGTGGCCTAGACTAGGTGGTCCAGAGTGGGACTGGCATACTGACACCATGGCATAGCTAATACTGTGATAGCTTGTGTGATGGCCTGAAATGAGTTCTTTCTCCTCACTTATGGTGTTTGGCGTCAATTGCTATGCACATTTCTTAGTTGTATTGACCAGATGAATGTAGGCTGTTATGTTACAGGGGCTCATGTTGCTCTACGTCCTTTAATTCTCATTTGAATGTTATTAATGGTTTCCCTTTTTGCAGATGTTGGTGTGGTCACTACTGTGAACTCATGTGATGCCTACAGGCTGCTTTCACACAGTTTGGAGGATGGTGACTTGTGGCATGCTCTCACACTAGTTATACGTACCCCAAAATGACTGTCCATTGAATGGATTCACACTTTACGTTACATTTGCACAGGATGATTAAGGTCAAGTCATTGCATATTGTTGTAATTAAAGCACAACACCTTCAGTTGTGTTTAAGTGTGTTTATTGAATTGACAAAAAGGTAGGGATAGTGCAGTAGAGTGGGGTGATGGTGGGCAAAATCTTCAGTGCTGTGGCCCAGTTGGTTTGTAGCACAGGTCCAGATTCCATGGGGCCATAGGAAAAGGAACAATGGCAGTCCAAAGTAAACAATGTGTCTCAGTGACTTACAAGGGAGACATTTAAGAGGGGATCACTTTCTCCCAGTGGTTTGGGTCATGGCTACAGTCTCTGGTGGCAGTCTGGGTCACAGGGAACATTTGTGGGGTGTTTTTTCTGCTGCAGAGGGAGGGGTGCTGGTGGCCTGTGAGGCCTGTGGCAGGTCCTCCTGTCCACTAGCTGCAGCAGATGCAGAGGGCTGGTCAATACACTGGCTAGTGGAAGGGGCCCATTGGTGTGCTGTGTACTCACGCATGATGGTAGCCATATCACTCTGCAGTGGAAGCCATGTTGGCATTTAAGGCCTGCAACTGCTGACCTCCTGGTGGTGTTCCCCCTGCAGCGTCTGGTTCCCCTGCAAGATGGTAAGTACCAGTCCAATCTGTCCTGGGATTTCTGGTATGCTCCCAGGACATGTCAGAGTGCCTGCTGGGCAGTCAGTTCCCTGGTTTGGCCTGCCCCTTGGTGCACAGCTATCCTCCCACTGGCCCTGGTCCCCTGTGCCTGTGTCCTCTGAACTGTATGCCCACTCCCACTGACACCAGGACCTTCATCGTCTTGCCTGTGTGGTGTCAACTCGGTCCCTGTACAGGTGGGCACACTGTTGATTGAAGTGTCCTCAGGACAGAAGTTTGGGGATGTCGGGTGCTTGCTGTGGTATTGGAGTCCAATGTGGGGTGCTCTGTGGTGGACTGGGTGTTGTCTGTGGAGTTCGACTGACCAGTGGTCCCAGAAATTCCAGGGAGATCATCCAGTTCCAGACATGCAGAGTTGCTGTCATCACTGGAGCCTTCTTCTGGTGGAGGACTGGGTTGACGTGGCACATGCTGGCCGCTGACATTCGCTGAGGTAACTGTGGACATGTATGAGATTTGTTACAGTCATTGTCAGTTACATATTCAGCATTTCTGGCTTTCCCTTTGGGATGGGTGTTATTCTCCCACCTTTGGTTTGTGTCTGGTGATGGATTTTGGGATTAGTAGTGCTACTTCCTGCCCATGCATTACTGTTGTGTGTGCATGCTGAGCTTGGAGGGGTGTACTTGCAGTGGGTACACAGTTGACAGTGGTTCTCTCTTTGGGATGGAGTGGGGTGAAGGGAGTCAGGGTGATGGGATGACATGCCTTGCAGGTATCAGTGGTGGTGGAGTAGTAATAGTGACTTACCAGTTTCCAGCCCTACAGTGATTCCAGTGAGGCCCTCTGGATGTAGGATAACCAAGACTTTCTCCTCCCATGTTCTCAATTGTGGGAGAGGAGGTGGGGTTCCACCACCAGTCTTCCTGACGGCAATGTGGTGCCTGGATGCTATTGTACGCGTATTCCCCGTAGGTCATTCCACCTCTTTCTTGTGTCATTCCTTGTAGTGGATAGGTTCACATGGAGTTCACCTTGTCCACAATCCTCCACCATAGCTCCATCTTCCTGGCAATGGATATCTGCTGGATCTGTGCACCGAACAGCTGTGGCTCAATCCTTGCGATTTCATCTACCATCACCTGCAACTCCTCATCAGTGAAACAGGGGTTCTTTTGTGGGAACATGCCTATTGTGTAGTGGGTGTAGTGTGTGTTGTGCAGAGGGTGAAATGTTTTTTCGGGATGCAGGGTGTGTGTGTATGTGGGATGCTGTGGAGTAGTGATTGTATCCAGTGTTGTTTTGTGTTAGGTGTTGAGGCATGGTATGTGTTGTGTGATACGTGACAGGTGTATAGGTGGTTGTGGTTTGTGTGTGCAGTTCTGTAAATGTTTGGGCTAGCAACGTGTAGGTCTATTTTAGCTTTTTCAAAGACTTGTGTGTTGTGTGGGGGTGTGTTTTATAATGCTGTTGGTGGGTATGTACAGTGTGTCTATATGTGTCAGGTGTGGGTTTTTCAATCTGGCCAATGTTGGCTTCTGTTGGTGTGGAGTGGGCAAATCGACTGCAGTGGTCCGCACCGCCAATAGGTAACTGCCGTTGAGTGACCGCTGTGGTGATTCGTGGGTCATTATTTGGAGGATGGTGTGTTGCAGGCATGACAGGGAGGGTGGTGGGACTGACTGTTTTTTGCCTTCATGAGGTCTGGCGGGATTGTTGTTTTGGCTGCTTTCTGGAAGTTTTGTGTTTGTGAGTCATAATCTGGCAGGTGGATTGCCACCTCCGTGGTGGTCTGTTGGTGGCCGTCACCACTGCGGTCTTCTGAAAAGACCACCAAATTTATAATGAGGGCCTATTTGCTGATGTTAGACTGTTACTAGAGATCCTGTATTATTACAAACTGTCACCAATTTGGGACTCCCCTGGGACTCCTGAGTACCTGAAGGATGTCTTAGCCGGCTCTTCGTGGAATGCACGGATTACGAGTTGGGGACAGGTAACAGTGGGAGACAAGCTAATGCCATGGGATGATTGGTCAAGGATTGTAAAATCGGGCATGTCCAGATTCAAGTATTCCCAGTTGAACAACTGGTTTAGGACAAAAGACTGGACAAACTGAGATCGTCTTGGTATTACTGATATAGAGTTGCATGAAACTAAGGTCTAGAAGAAGGAAGTAGCTAAATGGTATCAACATCTAACACTGGCAGACAAGAAGAATCTGAGATCGGCATATAGTATATGGGAAGACATCATGCCTCAAGAGGAACTACATGATCTTTTGCAATTATCCTTTAATTTACTTTATCCTTCAATAAAATCTTACCCTCTCAAGAAAAATTACTTGTTCACTCTTCACAGAATTTATTGGTCACCTAAGAAACTGGTGAAGACCAACGATAACAGAGACTCGAGGTGTAGAAGATGTGGAAGTTTGGATGCTGATGATCTCCATATGTTTGTTAGTTGTTTGGCTCTGGCATACTTCTGGCACCTAGTGGGTAAAACATTGCAAATATCTTTGGACCGGTGATGGAGGTAAGCCCAAAGCTGATTTTATTTAGAGCACTGGAGGGCAATGCAGAGCGGGCCTGATTTTGAAAAAGTATGCTTTATCTTGCTCCTCTTGGCAAGGAGAGAGATTTGCAGAAGATTATCCCACTTAGAGCCTCCTACTTCGTTAGACTGGTGGCACTCAGTGGTACATATATATTTGTAAGATCGAAAAGAAAATGGCAGGTAGGGAAAACCTTTCAGCCAGTCTATATTTGATCCTATAGGTAGACAGTTGGAAACTGGTAAGGTCCTGTGATTATGCCTCTATGGCTGAAATCAGTGTCATGGCTCTGGGTACCGTTTCGAGACTACTGGCCTTGGATTTAAACCTGATGAGCACTGGAAATGGTATTGCTGTCTGCATGCTCATATGAGGACTCAAGAAAAGGGCTGGTGCTTGCCCGCCAACAGTGTGTCCTCCCTCTGCAGGTTTCACGGATGGTAGGGCATGTGGCAAGGCACTGTGAGTGAGCAGGATGCTGGGTCACCAGCTGCCCTTGTTTCTGACAAGGATCACACTCAAACTTTGTTCCATTAGGTGAAGAAGTTAGGGCAGAGAAGATCAAAAGTACAAAAGAAAATTGACTGAAGACCAAGATAAATGGTAGCAGAGCAGATAGGATTCAAAGTGTGTACCTCCAGAAATGTCTACATTGACAATCTACTCACGTTCTTCAACCAGGGTAGTGGTAGCAATGGCGTTTGGAAAGATAAAAAGGGATCTGATATATGTGTATGTCTACTTGTACATTTAAAGACTTCAAAACCATCAGCTTGAGACTATAAATCTGAACAGGGAGCTTCCCAGCATTTTACTTACTTTACTCACTTTATCTTGTCTGTTTTTGTCTTATCCTACAGTTGACCTACTCTTTGAATTCAGGTTGTGTTCATCTCCCTCATGATGGCACGTGCTAGCAAGAAGAAATGTGTCCAGGCAGGGACCAGTGAACATACATACTGGGACAGGGGAACATACATGCAGAGGGACTGGTGGAGGACGAAGGATCAGGAAGAGTATAAGGTAGCATATGTGACACGGACTCTTTCTAAAACCCACAAGCTACTTCTCAGTCCACTGATCAAATCACCTATCAGTCCTAAAAAAACACTCCGGTCTGTTGACAACAAACTACAAAATCTAGTTTTGTAAATTGAGCAAACAAATATGCAAAGCAAAATGGTCATTTAATTACAACCACTTTAATTATTTCAGCAATCTCACCTAATATGATCAACACACATATCTCTGAACTATAGAGTCAATTTACGGCTGTGATGACTTTCCCACAAAAGTGTTAATTACACCACTTGTGTTAGACCTGTGATCCTAAAGGTGGTCTTCCCCTAAACCGTTCGCCTTCACCATTCCGATTCTTGCTGATCTTGTTTTGCTGGTCTTAAGGCTGTGCATTTCACTACTGCTAACCAATGCTAGAGTGCATGTGCTCCCTCTTTAAAACACAGTAACAGCTTACCCTCAAAATACAAATTTAATTTACCTATAACTCCCAAGTAAAATGGTACTTCATGTACCCAAGGCCTGTACATAAAAAGCTGCTAGTGGGCCTGTAGCACTTATTGTGGAGCCCACTTAAGTAGCCTTTTCAAACATGTCTCAAGTCTACAAATGCAACCTGTGTGTACAGTGTTAAACTGCCATTTCGACCTGGCAAAATAAACCTTTTGCTAGGCCCATACTTTCCTTTTAATTCATATAAGTCATCCCCGTGGTAAGCCCAGCACAGCCCAGAGGGCAGGGTCCAATATATTTAAAAAGTTGTATATGTACTTTTAAGTTTTGCATGTTGTGGTAGTGAAACCTCTTAGATTAATTTCTCACTACTGCAAGGATTGCCTCTTTCTATAGGACAACATTATTACATTTAATAAGATGAAACTAACAAATGGGAACAGGTAACAAGTTCATGTTTGGTGTCTTTACAATTATAATGAAAACAACACTTTTATGGTGAGGTCAGATTTAAAAATGCAATTTTGAAAATTCCACTTTTAGAAAGATGGCATTTTCCTGCCTTAGCTATTTAGTGCCTACGTTGTGTCTTTGGGTCACGTGACTGGGTGTAGCTGACAGTGGGCTTTGTGTATTCTTTCTGGACAGCCACACACAATAGAGAGCTTAGGTGTGCCTGGATGGGCCATCACTGGCAGGATGGGAGGGCTGACCTGGGCAGAGCCCTACTTTCATTTGAATAGGTTGTATCTTAATTCCATTCAAAGGGCTGCATACCCTCTAAGTTATTCTGGAGCCAGGGAAGGCAGGACACCTGTGGACTGCAAAACGAAACATCAAGCAGCTTCTCTTACTTCAAAGGATGGTCCAAGTATATATATTGGACCCCAGCCACCAACTCTTCAGTATACATCTGGATCTGTGGATACTCTGTCAGGAAGAAGGACTGCCTTGTTGCTGAAAGGAATGCTGATCTGCTAGACAGCTGCTCTGAAGGCCTGTTGCCCTGCTGTGTTGACCTGCTACCTTCCTGCCTGGGTATGAAAGACTGGCCCTACATCTGTGGAACCCAAGACACCAGAGTGACTCTAAGGGCTAGCTGGCTGACCAACTAACTAAATCCTCAGGGCCAGAAAGCTCCAATAACCATTAACCCAGTGCCTAGATTCTGCCATCTGTGTGTCCTACCCTGCCAAGGGGTGCTGCACCAGTCCTGGACCTTGGAAGTGGGCCTGAATATGCTCTGCCAGCCCATCTGTGAACCCAGCAGGATCAACACTGCTGCGCCATCTAAAGCAAAACCAACACATCACCTCTGCTGTGAGTATTCTATGAGTGGAAGGACTTCACATTGATCTTGCTGCCCACATCAGAACCATCACCTGTGCGAAGCTTTCCTTATGCAGGCACTCTCAGTGCAAATTTCTTGTCAACGGCAGCCTCTACGATGCAGGTTCAGGCATCACAGCCTTACAGCTACTCGGAAACAACGTATTGCCTTGACTAGGAGACGCATCCCGGACTCCAGATTTCACTTCGCAAGCCCTCATCAATGGGGTTTCAGGACTGACTCATTGCCTTCGCTGTGCAACACATTCCTCTGCACAGGACCTCGCACTGCTCCTCAACCTGGATATAAGGTACTCTTGTTCAGCAAGCCTCAGTGGGTCCCTGTAGCCAGGCCACGCTCCATCGCAATCATGCTAAAACTGATGAGTTTGTCCCGGTCTAGCGCAACCAGATTTCCACTATTCTCACTGAAATCTTTAAAATTGCCTATATCTGTTTCTACTGATTCAATTTTTGTAATTTTGGTCTCATTTTATTTATTAAAGAATAATATATTTTGTTTTAAATCTGGTTTGTGTTCCTTTTCTGGTGTGTTTTCACTGTGTTACTGTTTGAATTTTTGTTCAAATACTTTACACATTGCCTCTGAGTTAAGCCGGACTGACCTGTGCCAAGCTAGCAGGTTGCTGAGCACAGGTTAATTTAGGGTTTGATTGTGACTTCAACCTGACAAGAATTTGTAGTCCCTGCTTCAGTAGTGTTTCACCCCTCTCAACCGTTTCTTACAATGAGTTTCTCTTTAGTTCTGTCACCTCATTCAGGCAATCACAGCACTCTAGCCTTCAACCTCTACATGAATGATTCTTTCACATTTCAGCTTCATTAGCAACCATAGCTGAACTTGAGGCACTCTCCTTTAACAAAAGAGACCCTAATATAATTAGTGCATCAAAAATTACTCTCAGTAATTCATTTCCTCTAAAATTTAGAGCCAGTTTCTGCTGCTGCTGCCTTGTGTCGTGACCCTTACAACAATATACCACCATCACTTCCCATCTTAACTACCATGGGTGCCATTTCTGCACCTGGACTGAATTGAGTCACACATTGTTATTTCACTTCTATTTTTTAAGCAATCATTGTTCATTCTGTCCGCAATCAAGTGATGCAGTTGAATAATAACTTTTGAGAAATTACATAAAGGAGGCATAGCATACTCCGTTTTGATAGCCTACATGACAAAATACATCTTCTACTTGCTAAAATTGGGTCTATGTTAAGCAAGTTTGCCACAGAAGGAGTTAACACCTTTGCAACCTGAGCAAGTCAATACAAAAACAACTACAGTCTGCACTGGTTTTTACAATCTTACGGCAAATTAGCTGCTCTTTCCAGTTCCAATTGCGACTATGAGTCCCATGCAGAGCTCATGCTGCAGGATTCGTTTTTGGAAGTCCATCTTCCTGGACTCCTGAAGCAGAAAACCCATGGCCCTTCTCAGCCATACACATGCAAACTTCTAGATTTAATAAACTTAGAAAACTGAATAAAAATGTCAAAACTGATATTTTGTCTGTTTGTACTTCATTGCTGAAACCTTATCCTGTGTTTTTTAATGTGACTGGGTGGAGCAATGTTCATCTAAAGACTAACTGAGAGCCTGAAACACGTTGCACCTCAACTGTGGGGTAATTTTGGTATAAACGATAATCGTGAGTTGACAATTACAACAACAGATATGAAAATCAGTTTATCAATGAAAGAAAATGCATTAGACAAAAACAAAAATAGTTTATCCATATTAATTCCCAATCATAATGGCAATTCAGCTGACATATATGATCAAAATGAGCCTACATAGTCGAAAAATCATCCGATCTACAGACTGAACAAAATGCCAGTGGGAATGACCACTTT
The DNA here is from genome assembly GCF_031143425.1 of Pleurodeles waltl. Classification (NCBI taxonomy): domain Eukaryota; kingdom Metazoa; phylum Chordata; class Amphibia; order Caudata; family Salamandridae; genus Pleurodeles; species Pleurodeles waltl. Next base: position 759,518,912 of record NC_090442.1, read on the forward strand.
CCTAACAAAACATAAACAGTCCAATAAAGTACCATGATGAGTGGTGTGAGGGCGTCTGACTTTATTGATTTCTTCATGTTAGTCGATAAGTGGACGCGTTCAACGGTCAATAGACTTTTTGACTTGTTTAAGATGTTCACACCCTAAATACGTACATATCATAATTATCATCAAAACAACTAATACAATTCTTTGGAGTCACTAACTTTCACACACCAGGACCCATTAGGTCAGGAATAACCACACCTTTAGTATCAGTTAGAAAATGTATTTCCCTATATTAACAATGCTAGTATCACGTAAATTAGTCTCAAAACGACATAATATAAGTATAAAAACAACACTGGTTGACCGAATCTTCTAAAGAATCTCTACTTAACTAAAGCATTAATAACTAATCCCTCTAAAACCAAAGTACAAATCAACAATAAGAGTAAATGCGCAATGTAAATAACGTACATTTGAATTCAGCAAATTGAGTAACATCAAATAGCAATATAGTTGGAGGTAGGAAATCTCTCTAACTTCAGATTACTTTAGCATGTTGGGGCTTTATGCAAAAGATTTTAGTAAACATACATTCGGAAAACATCTAACTATGGCGCTATCAAAAGCAGCGGTTGGTACCTAGAAACAAAAGACAAATCAACAGTAAAGGCATTATCAAATTTTATATACCTTTCCTTATGGATCCGCAAGCTGCAATAATTTTTGTCAGTGGGCATCAGTTTGATCAGCAATCGGCAATGGGACATGAAAGGGGGTAATGGTTCAGAATCGTGGACTCTTAGCTCTCCGAACCATTAGAAAGAAGTGTCTAAGGTAGGCAGCAATTAGCATTAAAAGCCTAGCAAAATAAGTTAAATATCAAAATTCTCTAAGTAAGAGAATGATCAAAGGCACATCAAGCTCTGAGCATCGAATGCAAAGGTGAGCACCAGCATTACGCATGGAGCACAAAAGAGGTGAGAGATGGGGAGAGATTGTCCTGAGAACTCTTAGGGCAGTGCAGTTAAGTTAAAATTGTCCCACATTGTCATTGGTCAAAGAATCATGCGATAGCCATTAGTAGAATAATATTATTACACATTGATGATTGGCTTCTCTTCGTCTATGCACATCATTTGACTTGTCAAGAAACAATTTAAAGATCCTTCCGTCAGTACATCCATTGTTAGTTCCTAGGAACATCTCTTTTTCACACGCTTCAAGTTTATATTTGTAACAGTTTGGAAGATTCAGGTTTCTACACACATTTCCTCACAAGAAAACATTTTGCTACTACTATGATTTGGTCAACCTTCAGTTAGCACAGTACATCATTATTATTCAGAAAACATGAGATCATATTTTATTCTGACATTGTATTTTTTCAATATGAGGCTGTGTAATACTAAGGCTTAGACCTCGCTAACTTGAGGCCTACAGTTAATTTAAACGAACATATGGCATTTAATCGTAAGTATAGCATACTACTACAATTTTCACATTCATATAAGTTCTAAATATACATTAATATGCTTTTAATAAAACACTACATAGTATGTGGCAGCCATTCAAGTGGGCACATTTTCAAGTTGCACATTATTTTATGTGTGAATTAATTTTTTTTGCAGATTCAAAATACAGGATACATGAAATATTTATTAGTACTAATTTCAGCGCTCACAATCCCTCCTCTGATGACTAAATACGTCATAACACTTACATTCCCCCCATTTTTTTTCTTTTGTCTGTTCAAAATTCGGTCTCTTTTATATTTTTATTTAATCCTTTTTCAATTCTTTCATTTTATTCACATTATACAATTTACATATTCCCCATACTCCAATTAGGCAAATCACAATAATCAGAATCACTTGCATAATCTTCATTGATATCCTTTTTCCCAGGTTGCCAAGCCAATTCCCCACAGAAGTAATTCCTTTGACAACATTTTCCCAGTAACTTATTTCAGTTAGTTCTTTTAAGTCAGCTTTATCTTCGGTTAGATTGTTAAGAAGGTCTCTAATTTTTCTGCTATTAGCATGTATATACGAGCAACAATGTTGTGGACTCAGCAATTTACAAACTCTACCCTCCTTTGCTAAAATGATGTCTAACGCAAGGGGGTTCTGAAGAGTCATAGCTCTTAATGTAGCCATCTCTGTATCCACTAGGATAATGGCTCCTGAATAATCTGTCAACATGTTTTCCACAATAGTAGACAGCTTTCGAATTTTTATAGAATTCAGAACAACTCTTACTGAAGGAATCATTGCTCCAAATATGTCTCCAACTATGCCAGAAACTGATTCTCACTTTTGTCTTTCATGATGTAATTCAGTCATTTTAGTCTTCAAGTTGGCACATTTTGAGGAAAACTATCCTCAAGTAATATGTGCCATACTAGCCTCTAGGAAGATGGTAATATGGATTTGGCACACAGATGTAATAAACTCCTGGAACTGCTGGATCCTGTCCATTCAAAATAAATGGCCATTTATACTGAAACAGAAACACATGCCTGCATTCACTCTTTCCCTCAAACACCTTGTGAACTCTAGATTTAGGCCTATAGACACAAAGCGTTCCTACATGTTGCACATCTAAAGCTAATTTTCCTTGTGTGTTTATGTCACTAAATGCATAATCATTTCCTGGTGTCCTTATTACTAACCCTTTGTCTATTTTCTCTTTTAGTGCCTTTCTCCTGTCATAAGTATGATCTTAAAAGCTCTTTTCTACAGGTGTAAGCAAGCATGTTAAATTGTTTCTATGCACATAAACCATTCCAAATGTTAATGTAGGTTCAAAGAAATCTCTCACTATTACTATGTGATTGCACTTAGCTATTTTATTGAGATCTCTAATCTGGGGACAAACGAAAACACAAAATCATAATTGGAATAAAAATATTGGATATACTCCTGGTTATAAAATCTTGTTAGTAAAAGACTACAACCTATGCCATAAGTAAGGGGCAAACTATGATAGGTTACTCCTTCCTCGTCTGAGGCAGGAATGTGTGTGCAAACATAACACTCTTGCATCCATTGTGTCAACATACTCATGCAATAAGCGTTAGAAAACGTTAGCAGAAAGTTCTCCTTGTGTGTCATCTACGTGCAGATATTTCTCATCTAACCTAAACTTCTCTCTGAGAGTATAGTAGTTGTCTCTATAGCTGAGGTATGGTTGGCCTCAGTCTTGTCAATAATAGTCACACCTACAATCAATACCAGGCACACTATCATGCATACAATTGCCAAACCAATACCCATATATTTACAGCATCTACTCTTTTTACTCTGCTGGTTATGGTTACTCATGGTGTGTAAGGAATCAGAAAGTAGAAGAGAAAACTTATAACTATCCAGCAAAATCAAAAAAAAAAAATTCAGTCTTTCTTCCAGGACCCTTGTCAAAATAGGTAATTTTGCCAAAATCGATTTAGCAGCTTGTCAAATCAGGTTATCAAAATGGACTCTTCCGGTTAATTTCAACAGTCTCTTTTTCTCTTTTCTTAGAATTACAGGTTTACAACAGTTCAGTTCATCAGTTCTCTTCACGTGCCTAAATATTCACCTGGGATATCTCGATCAAAACAAAAGGACAAAAATTATTTCTGCCACTCACTGGCAGATACATATGCCCATTCAATTCTCTTTCTTTTCAGCTTTTGAACTCCAATTAATTCTCCATCACTCAAATCTTCCTTTCTTGTGGTATTGACTTCTTCCTCGATTGTTGTCACTGTAATTGCTTCTTTTCTCTTAACTTGTGACTTTGGCCACTTATCTCCTTTTCAGTGGACCTTCCGTTAACGGCTTTTATCCGCCTCAACTCCTTCCCCGCTAGGGTCAGTCGATTGTTCTTCTCGTCTTTCAAGACAGTCTGCTTCTGGGAGACCTCTCCTCTGATCAGACTCTCCTGTTACTTCAGTTGATGTTTATTCATTGTTACTGTCCTGTATGCCTTCCATTTTGTTTCTCACAGGAGGGTATTCGTTGGATGTGGTCTGTTTAGGTTCAGTCTCTGGTTCGCTTTCTCCTCTCTCCAATCCTGGAGTGTGTCTGGACATTGTTGGTATTCTCAACAACTCTGCTTCCTCATCCAAAGGATTTGGTACTCTCCGAGTGTGGCTGGTGTGAATACTGTTTGGAAGTCCATCACACTTTACAGCTGCTGTTGAGATCAACTCTATCTGGTAGGGGCCTTTCTACCGAGGCTTCAAGCACGACTTCCTCACATGCTTTCTGATCAAAACCCAGTTACCTTCTCTCAGGTTGTGTGCTTGGTCTTGAGACGGTTGCAATGTGGTGGTTTCCACCTGATGAGCGAAAGAGCGAACCACATCAGCCAGGCCATTGTACTAGTCCAACACCATATCATCTGTAATGTTCACTAGAGCATATCCAGGGACCGCCGGCAACCCATTGCTGTCAGGAATACTTCTCATTAACATCAGAACTAACAGTAGTGCGTCAGGCCATTTCAGATTCATGGACTCACACATTTTTTGCCATTTTTGACTTCAAGGTACCATTCATTTATTCCACAAGTCCTGATGCTTCAGGGCGGTAACTACAATACAGTTTCTGCTCAATGTTTAAGGTTGAACATAGCAATTTGATTACTTCATTGTTGAAGAGACTTCCTCTATCTGATTCTAAAGAGACCACAAACCCAAAATGTGGTATCAGTTCCCTAAGCAATAACTTCGCTACTGTAAGGCTGTAATTTCTTTGCGTAGGGTAAGCTTCAATCCAATGACTACAGATACACAGTCACCAACACATATCTCAATCCTCTGCACAAAGGCATCTCAATGAAACCCATTGCAATGTGGCCCATGTAAACTACTGTTCCTTTTCCAACATTCATCTGCTGACAAACAATACACTTATGGCAAATTGCTTTGGCAACCTATCTAAACTTCGGATTGAACCAACATGTTGCTTAAAATTTTGAACCATTGCATCCCTTCCAATATGGGCTTGTCCATGATAATATCTAGCCATTTGAGTTAGCAAACTATTCAGCAAAACCACCTGTCTTTCTTCTGAGATCCATACATCATCCTCCCCCTGAACACATTTCATCTTAATCTATTCCCGCTTTTCATCTTTAGGTACATTGTCCTGCAATGCTTTCAATTCCTCCATGGTATCTACAACATGCAAAGCATAACTAGGATGCATTTCATTGTCATCAGGTAACAGTTCCCATTTCTCTTTGAATGCGATACAGTTCAATGCGCAAACCCTTTCAACTTGATCTGCATATCCATTTGCCATTGAAAAAAAACTTGCGATTTCAGGTGTGTACTGCATTTCACCACAGCAATCTTTTTGGGCAACTGTAACAGTTCATGAATTCTCTCGCCATTTCTTACTGGTGAACCAGAAGAGGGCAAGAAACCTCTCTGCGACACAATTGGCCAAATTCATGGACTATTCCAAACGCATACTGACTGTGTGTGAAAATGGTGACCATAAGCTGTGCGGAAACACGGCATGCTCTAGTAAGCGCTACCAGCTCTGCCACTTGTGCAGAATATACTCCATGAAGCCAGGACGTTTCTAGGATCTCAGAGATAGTACATACAGCATATCCTGCTTTCAATACGTCCGTGTTATCTCTCAGGCAGGAGCCATCAATAAAGACAATTTGATCATTCTCTTCCAAACAAGTATCTCTAATATCGGGTCTTGGTTTTGTGCACAATTCATTTACCTATAGACAGTCATGTTCAATGTCATCCATTTTATCAATTTCAACATTCTCATTTGGAAGTAAAGTTGCTGGGTTAAGCACTGTACACCTTTTGATTAATACATTTGGGGACCCCAGGATTACCGTTTCATATTTGGGTGACCTGGCACTGGTCAAATGCTGGGTCTTGGACCTAGTGAGTAAAACTTCAATGGAGTGAGGGACCATTACAGTTAAAGGGTGTCCAATCACAATGCTCTCGATCTGAGTGAGGCTCTGTTCAACTCCTGCAATGAACCTTAGATTTCCTGGTAAGGCTGCTGCAACTTGGTCCAAAGTAGTTGAAAAATATGCCTCCTTGTGAGTCAGCTTTTGTAAGGGTTTTTAAATGACCGAAAAAATTGGAATTTGGCGGCAGTAGCTCACCATTCCCAAAAACATCTTAACATCTCTCTGAGTGGTTGGAGGATTCATATGCAATATGTCTGCAACTCTTTCTCTGGATATTTTCCGAATTCCTTTCTCAATGACATGACCCAAATATTTCACTTCTTTCTGACAGTACTGCAAATTTGCTGGAGACACTTTATGACCATTCTTCCCTAAATGTTTCATTAAGGCAATAGAATTGTACTTGCATTCTTCCTTTACTTGGATGCAATCAACAAATCATCCATGTACTGTACCAATGTCGACTGGTAAGGCAATTCCAGTGACTCTAAATTCTTTTTCAAGATCTGATTGAAAATGGAAGGTGACTCTGAGAAAACCTGTGGGATTCTACACCAACAGTAGACTCCATTTAAGAATTTGAAACAGAAGAGAAATTGGCTATCCTTATGAAGAGGAACAGAGAAAAATGCTTGTGACAGGTCCACTACTGTGAACCATTCAGAATCGCACGGGATTTGAAACATAATCACTGCAGGATTGGGTACCACCGGGCAACATTTAACCACAATGTTATTTATCTTTCTCAAATCTTGAACAATTCGAAACTTCCCACATGGTCTGCGCAATCCCATTATTGGTGAGTTACATGGACTGCTCAGCACCTCTTTCAAAACACCTTGGTCTACAAATTCTGAAATTATTGGTGCCAAACCTTAATTCCTCTCTTTTGTCATGTGGTACTGAGGAATCTGTGGAAAAAATGCTTTTTGCTTGACTGTAACTTTAACTGACTCAACTCCCTTTATCAGCCCGTTATCTTTTATTAAAAAGTCCCACACTTTCATCTTGACAGTTCCCTGCCTGTAAATCAGAAGGAAGATCTCCCACAATGAAAACTGGAAATAAACTAATCAGAGGATATTCCTCAGTCACTGTGTCACAATTTGTCTCTGTTAGTGAGTCATCTTCATCAACACTGTTTGTCTGAATTTCAGTTCTGTCATTTGAGCAAGTAATTGAGCATTTAGTTTTGCACAACAAATCCCTTCCCAGTAGGGACACAAGGCTCGAGTCACAAACTACGAATTTGTGCAATCCCCTGAAATTGGCAATTTTGACCGGGACTGTTTTTGTAATTGGGTTTGTCAAATATTGGTTTGCAACTCCTACAATCTGAACTGTTTTCCCTGAAAGAGGCAGGTTTGGAACTTCTGCAGTTCTCACTAAACCATCACTTTGCCTTTAACATAGGGACCTTTCTGATTTACCTCTAGTGATGCAGCCAACACGCATTCTTTCTCATCCAAATTTTCAATCACACAGTCATCGTTTATTCCATTCTCACTGTGTAGTGTAAATTGTTGTACAGTTTTATTACTCTGTTTAAACCTTTGACCTGTCACCGGCTGAGAAAGCTTCACTTGCTGCTGTTCCCTAGGTGCTTGAGGTATTTGAATTTGTTGTCTAGGCACCATTCGGACTTGAGGTTGCATCTGTTGTGTCTAGGGTATTTGAATGGTGGCAACTGCACCTGCTGCATGATCTGGAAACCTTGCATCTGATTCACATTATTTAGAAATTTTGGATTTGGACCTTTCATTCTTGGCCCTCTCATATTTTGGAAAGAATTGACATCACTCATTTGCTGAACAGCACCTCCTTGACTTACCATCGGGCAATCCCATTTCCAATGCCCGAGGCCTCTGCAAGCATGACACTGCAACATTATTTTCATGCCTTGCACATCATTCTTAACCACTACAGTATTAAAATCAGGACTACGATTTACACTTACTCCACGACCTCTACCTCTGCCTTGATTTGAAATGGCTGTTTTTGAAATTTGTAAATTTTGTTGTTGTGGAAAAATTCCCTGTTTGTGCCGTTTTGATCCACATCACCATTGCATTTTCTTTCAACTTTATCTACTTCAACTCAATCTCATCATTACAGTACTTTGCGTTTTGCAACACCTCATCAATCAGCTTTGCTTGCCAGCAAATCAAATGGCTCTTAATCATCTGGCTAATTTCAGGTCTCAGTCCTTCTACAAATCTGAACACAAAATGATTCATGTCCTTCAGCTCAATTGTTTCTGTGCCACTGTAATGCTTAAACGCCTGCAACAATCTCTCATAGTATGCATGTATGGATTCTTTTGCCTCCTGAGCTGTCCTATTTATACGTTGCCAGTCAACGTTTTGGGGCGAAATCCTTGTTTCCTAAAATTCAATAACCTTATAGTAATATTTCATTACTTCAGGAGATGGTGCACCTTTGCTGGATCTCTCTCTGGTTCCTTTGTTGATCAGTCTACACTCCTTTGCATTCCACCAATAAGTCTGCTGAGACTACTATCTCTAACAGAGTGTTTAAGTCTTCCCATAGCCCCAAGTTTCAAAATCCTATCCGTCTGCTGGTACCATTCTACAGGTTTCTCTCTCAGCCAAGGGTAGTCATTTGTAAATAACAGAATGTCTCTTCTGCTCCAAGGGACATGAACAAAGTTCCCTCCTGGAATTTTCCTCATCAGTAACATTTGACTGGGTCCTCAGCCTGCTGCATATTTGCAGGTAGAGTTTCAGAATCCCTTTTCCTTTTATCTCTTTTCTTCACCCATCTGCCTTCCCATTTGTCTAATGCTCTCAATGCTTAGAAGCACTTCTCTAAGGTGTGTTTTCATTCCTGGAGTTCTCATGTGTTCAAAATCTTTTGTGTCAAATTCTAACCTGCAACTTCTCTTCAAATGTTTAGCTTTCTCAGTGTCTATCTCATATTTATCTGCTATGTCTGCTAATTTTTGATGTACTATTCCTGCTCTTTTTGTAATTATTGGGCACAAGTAACACAGCTCATCTTCTGTGTATGACTCAATTCTGTTTACCCCCATTGTTCTTTCAATTAGTTCCTCTGCTTCTATCGCACGTCTAATACATTTTACGTAATTCCCTCCACTAGAATCGCCTCGAGAGCTACTCAGCTTTTCCAGCCATTCGGTTAATTGTTGAGCTGTCAAACTGTGTAATGAAAGGTTGTTGGACTTAGCATTTGGCAACTACTGGAAGGTTAGGTTTGGAGTCTATGGTGTCACTAAGCTCAGGTTAGGGCTCATGTATTACCTCACCTCAGTATTTGGAGGAGCTCTGTAAGGATGTAAGTCTATTAACGATCCTGCTCCATCAAGTGTCTGTCTCATAGGGATATTAATCTGGCATTCTCTTCAAGTCTCTTTCCAGATACGTTTTGGCTCATGACTCTGTCCGCTAGTCCCACTATTTCTCTGTGCGAACAATGGTATGACTGGACTGTAACTAGTACTGATACTGCGTCTGGACTTGGTCAGACGTTTGGGTCTCGTGGGTGCATTATTCCTGTATCCTGACTCATCAGTGCAGACATCTCTGTCTGTGATAAGGGTATACCTTGGAATCATCTATGACAGCATTAAAGGCATTAAATTTGGAGCTGACTCTATCTGAACCAATGCTGGTTTGGGTAAACGTGTCCTGCCTGCACTATCAGGTTTATTGCAGTATCTATAATGGGCACATCTGGGTAAACTCTGGGACTGGGACATTAGATTATGAACTACTGAAGTAGTAGGTCCACTAGGACTACTCTGTATCTGACTCTGTTGGTTCAGCTTGTGTCGGTGCTGTAGGGTTTACATTAGTGTTTGAGCCCTCCTTGTGTGTGCCATATGGTGAGGGACAATTTCTTAATAACTGTAAAATGAACTCATCATCATCTGACTCTTCATTGAGAGTCAAAGACTTCTGAGATTCTGTTGATCTCTGCTCTTTGAGCTCAGAAGGACCTGTATCCTTCTTTCTGATAGTTTTGCTGGCTTTGTTTTCATTGTCTTGTGTAATTGCAAGAAACAATTTAATTCCCTGTAAAGTCTCATCTCTCCAAACTTTCTGATCACTGTCCCATCTAGCCTCCACTAGTGTCTTTTCATCCTTTCTCATCCTTCTCTAGAATTTTAACTGCTTTTGCTGTCTACCTACTAGTTACCAGATTGCTAGCGCTTCAAACTGTGCTGGTCTTGGAGGAGGTTTCAAGTTATATAATACCCTCCTTAAATTCTCTAAAATCCTCAGATTAAATGCCCCATGGGAAGGAAACTCTAGACTCCAATCGTTTTCTGTTGCTTTGCACCAATGTTTTAACCAAAGGCATGGCGCAGCATCCTGCTCTTCGAATACAATATATGCGGGTGTACCTTCTGGTGGTTTAGCTTCCCCTATTGTCATTGGAATATACACATCTTCTCTTGGGGCACACTTTAAAGCTTTGAAAAATTTCATTTTTGCAAAATGTACACTACTTTCAATCAAATCAGTAAGTAACTTTTAAGCAAAATCCTTTTCGCCAATCTTCTCAACCAATTGTGCTTCCAGGTTGTCTGCCAATCCACGCTTGATCCTTCTCACTAACCAACCTCTCCCAGCGCAGCTCCAATGACGTCACACTCACACGTACAGCGGCTGACAAAGTCTTGCGGCTCATGCTCCTCAACTCGGATTCATAGCAAACTAATGCAAAATTATTGCGAACACTTCAACAAAATCCAAAAACCCAATTTGTCTGTTTACTACAGGTAGGGTAACACAGTTGCTTCAGAAACCTTACCGATTTTTCACTGACGGCCTTTCAGTCTAGCAGCTACTCTTTCTTTCTCAGTTTCCCTGATTTGCAAGCCAAATTCGACCTGCAAATTTTTCTTTTTGGACTTCGTAATGCCAGAAAACAGTTTTCTCATTAATCGCAACCCTACGATTTATTTATTCCATAGCATTGACTGAACCGGTGTTTCCAAATATTGAATCCCGGGCAATTAAAGAACTGGACGTAAGATATAACTTTGCTATACACTGGCACATATGAAGTTTATATATTATTTGTTATATATTGATAGTACATGTTGGTCTTCTCTGTCCATTTAGGTTCGTAGGTAGATATATAACCTGCCTTTTGAAGCCAGACACGATCTTTTATATTTGAAAATAATACAAGGTATGATCACGTGGTAGCACACTGCACCTTTGACTCTATGGGTGCTTCTGTTATTGGTATTTGAACTCTTGATTTGATCTATTATATAGTTGAGCTTCGCTATTGTTGGACTCTGGCATTGGACTTTTCCCAGTAACTAATAAACTAAGTAAGTCATACATTTAAATATATGCTGATTTATACTTTACTTGGTAGTGGTTTTTCTTTTTGGTTTCACTTATTATATCTTATAAATATGTAAAATAATTTGTTTACGTGGTGTTTTAGTGGACCAATGGCTAACTAGACTTTTTTTCTCCTCATACATCGGAGCTATCATATTTAATAGAATCACCTCTCTACTATCACTATTGGGCCTTTCCTTTCTTTTACACAAGGGTCTTTAATAGAATAAAATTTGTAACAAGAAGTTTGAGCATTTTGGTTTCTAATACTAATCTTTATTCATAATTTAGAGCCCTGAAGAAGTCGTTGGGAACTTCCCCATGACGAAACACGTGTTGGCTCAAAGTTGTTTTTCCATGAACGATGCTGTAAAGTAGAAGACATTTCTAATAAATCTCTGGATTGGAATGGACTGAAAAACGATTTATGTGATACTTTTGACTGCATTTCCTTGAATTGAACTCACTTGAACTTGACCTACTTGTGTCACAACATTTCTCACTTGACTCTTGATTTGGGTTTATTGTACTGAAATAAGTATAACTTGTACCGAGGGGGCCTCACATTGTGTTAAATGTTTTGGTCGGGTTTATTCTAAACCTCGGAGGGATGGGTGTTTTCCCTTGTGGTGGCAACCCCTGAAGTTATATTTGGCAAAGTTTTTTCCTGAGCGCCATTTATCCCCTGTTATTACACCCTCTTCTTTATTTTTATTACCCTTATTTGATGTGCTCACATTCAAACTCAGTCCTGTTTTACTTTATGTGTCTATAGCTCTTCTGCCAAACAAGATCCAAAATCTTGACTTGTTATTCATGCAGTCTACGTGTTTATTGTTATATTTAAAATCCTCTATTCCTTTGTGCAGACTGCAGCTTGATGTTGGATTATCCTCATCATCTCTTTATAAATGCCAGTGAATTCATTTATTCTGTGAGTGAGCTTGTGCTAATAAAGAAACTTTAAATTTGCTGCTTTATATGGAGAAGCACTTTTTTATGTACATATTTCAATTCATATGGTACATATTTCCAACACATTCTTAATTGGTGAGTTACTATCTCTAACGGTATGTCTGCTCTGTCAACATTTGCCTACATACAATTACTAAAGTCAACATTTAAAAATGGTCCTATGGAAGGGACTTCAAGTCTTCAATAAAAATACAAATTCTCTGGTTACATTCAAGACTCCAACACATCCTTTTATACATCATTGTATTATTGTCATATTGCATATGATACTTGCAATAGTCATGTAAGTTTTGTGGTGATCTCGTTTGTAATGTATATTACAACAACCATACATATCATTTGAGTGAGATGGTTGAAATAATGCTGGCTCCAATAACCCTGCATTAAAATAGGGACATTTAGACACAACTTAGCAGTCAGGTCCACAAGATTTCTTTTAACAGGAAGCAGGCAAAAAAGGGCATATTTGGGACCTTTTCTACCTTCATTTCTCAATTAAAAAGTGAACAAGTAGAGGAAAAAATATGTATAAGGGGACAAAGTTAGCCTTTTTGCATTTTAGCTAACTCGTGTTGGATAAAAAGTTGAGGTGAAACCAGTGCTTAACTTTTAAACAAATGCCTGCTGAGGCCCTAATTGTCCTAAGAAGCCCAACAGCTCTGCTGCTGGATGTTGGGGTTGCCGAATACCAAGGCTGTTTAGTCTCTATTTCACCCTATACATCTTTTATCCAACAATATACTCTACCTGCCCCATAGCAAACTCTCATGTGTGCCTTATGTCCCTGATTTCTCCTACCATCACCTCTGTAGTTTTTCTTTCTCTTCCTCCTTCTTCTCTTCGTTCCTTTTTTTCTGCTTTGCCTCCCTTTGTTGTGGGTCAAATTCTGATGATTAAAAATAAGTCCCAGTCCCAACAATGAGTATTGGTGGATCCATTCTGCAACCACAGAACAAATTGAGCACTGGGCAGAACCTCATTGAGTAAGTAGTGAGACAAGAGACGAGCAGTGCCAGAATGAAGGGGGTCTAGCTTGATCCTAGATGTGGCAGCTATATATTGATACAGACTAGGGGTCTGTATGTCCCTAGCGTAACAGGCTGAATGTGTCCCAGTGTAATTTGTCAATACTGGGACACATTTAGCAACAACCTTAGCTACTGCTTCTTGTTCAGAGCAGCAACCTGCAGGTGGTGAAGGGGCTTTCTTATTTTCAAATCCAACTATAACAGCTGAATTTCTATGGCTTTGTGCATCTAAGATTTGCACCCAACTAGAACGTCCTTGTACCCACTGGATTTTAGTGAATTTCTAAGGTTTCTTTATTTAACCACAACATCCCTGTAACCTTTGTTTTTTCATTGAATTTCTAGGTTTTTTTATGTTAAGTAACCTGGCCATCACAATGCACTGGGGAAGAGTTGAACATCAGATCTGGCCTGGCACTTTGCTGCCCCCACACAAGCTTGCTGCTCCTGCCCACCCCTCCTTGCAAGCCATTGTCCAACTCCATACCCCTGCTCACTCATTACAGTCCTGTGTGCCCATTGTTCTGCCACTGCTCTTCCCACCTGCCCTGAACAGTTAGCTTGCTGCCCAATCCACCTCCTCCCTCCCCTCTGTTGTCCATATTCATGCACCACGTCATCCCTGTGTCTCTGATTGGTCTGATTTGCTGCCACTGCCCTCCATTTAGCTTGATGTCTCTGCATACTCATCCTGCCCTCCGTTGCCCAATTCTATGCCCCATCATTGTCCTCCTGGTTAGCCCCTGTGCTTAGCTTGTTGCCCCTACTCTCCTTCCCCATTCCTTCTGATGTCTGTGTGCTTACCCCTACTCCCTCCTTTTTGCTCACCATGTTTAATTGACTTGCCACTACCCCTCCTATCTACTCTGTGTGGTCTGTTGAGCTGCCACTGCCCCTTCCAACTGTCTAGCATGGTAAGATGACTGCTGCCTGTCCCTGCTACCTCCACACTGCCTGTCCAAGTTCCATGCCCCTACCCCTATCCTTCCTGGCCACCATGGTCGATTTTGCTGCCACTCTCTTATGTCCTAAATGCTCTGTGGTGCTGCAACTGCCATCCCTTCTCTCCTCTATGGTCCTTTTGGCATACCCCTGCCCCCCCTCTTTTGTCCGCCATGGCCGTTGTGCCGCCAGTAAACCTCCAGCTTGCCATGAATGGCCTTCTGTGCTTCCCAGCCCCTCCTGCCCTGTGTGGTCAGCTTGCTGCCCCCTCCTACCTTGCCTTAGTTGTCTGTGCGTATGCCATTATAGTCTCACAGTAGCCCTCAATGGTGTGCTGTGCTTCCAGTGCCTATCCCTCTTGCCCTCCCTTATCAGCTTGCTGGTCCAGCCCTCCTGCCCTTCATGGTCTGTTAAATTACAACTGTCCCTCCTGTCTGTGCAGTATGGCCAGCTTGCTGCCCTTGCTTCTTTCTGTCCCCTCCCTATTGCTTTCCGTGGTGTGTTGGCTGCACTGCCACCCCGCTTGCACTGTGTGGTGTATTGGGATGCTGCAACTCCTGACGCCTACCCTGCAAAGTAGGTTTGCTTCCCCTACCCATCTCCCTCCCACCATCTGTTATTCAGGTCCATATCCCTACCCCATTCCTCCTGCCCTCCGTGATGCAATGTACAATACTTGCCAACATTTTGAACTAGGTAAGAGGGGAAGTGGGCAATTGATTTTCCTCATTGTCTTACATTTCAAAATAGGAGATTTTAGGCAGGAGACAGATAACATAAAGCACTCTTGGGCCAAAAAACAATGGAAGTCTCCTGCCTGAATCAGGTCTGTTGGCAAGTATGCTTGTACTGCCACTACCTCTTGCTTCTGTCCTCGGTGGTCTGCTATATTGCCACAGCCTCTCTTGCCAGTCCTGCATGGTTGGTTTGTTGCCCCCGCCCACCTTTACCCTGCCCTCAATGGTCCATTGTACTGGCATTGCCCCTCCAACCTGCCCAATGTGGTCAACTTGTTGCCTCTACACCCTCCTCCCTGCCCTCAGCTATCCGAGTCTGTGCCCCTGACATCTGTCTCCCCACAGTATTCTAATAAACAACTAGGTAGTTAACATTCTATATTTATTACAACCACGTGCCACGCCTGACGTCGCCTGATGTAATCAAAACTGTAATATCTAAAGTATTTCCTTTAACATTAACAAAAATGAGAGGGTCTTATTCCCCTAGAAATTATGGTGAGTGCTCTAAAAAAACTAAAATGAGGACATATTTTCTGAGTTCTCAGCAACAAATCACTTTAAAATTAAAATCCAGTTGATCACTTACTGGCACTTAGGGGAGAGAATGTAGAGACTTTGCAACTGGGGAACCAGGTTAGAGTTTTGGCATCAGCTCGACATCCTGTGATTCTGGGAAAGTGACTGAATCTCCCCATGCCTAAAGCCAAAAACGAATGTCTCCTTGTGTAATGTAACTGATGCACATTTAAAGCACTTCAATACCTTTGGATCAAGTTTGCACTTTATGAAACTGCAAAAAAACAAACAAATTAAGGGACTGGTTTAAGAGCCCCTGGCGCCATCCTAACAACACATAAGCGTCTTTTTTTTTTTACACTAATGTGGCGCTAGATGGCCAAAAATGCAGCCCCATATTTACAAAATGGGGCAATGGGTGCAATGCAGCACTTTATAACCCTTTGCGCTATATTATGCCTGCCTGACCCCTGTTGGGGGAGGGGAGGTGAAAAAATGGTGCAAAGAAATCTAAGAGATTTCTTTGTGTCATTTGTTTGGGCACTTTTAACACCTGCTATGAGCAGGTGTTAAAAGGAAGCACACCATTATTTGTAATGGGCCTCAATCTGCTTTGCAGGATTAGCGTCAACATTTTTTATGCTAATCCTGCAAAATTCAGAACTAGCGTCAAAATGTTTGATGCTAGTTCCCCTAACTACTTCCAAGATATGGTGGCATTAGGGGGCCGCTAAAGGGTGCAAGAAAAGGGGTGCTGCACTGTGTACAATGCCACTTTTCTTAAATCAGGCCCTAAGTGTTTTGCACACTTCTGTCATTGGGCTATACTGAGGCTAAATTTGGGTGATATTTGTGTTTCATTTGGGCTACTTTTGGTTCCCTGGTGGCCATCTTGAGAGAGTTATTTGTTATGAAGCTCCCTAATCATATTTACTGCAGTATCTTCGGTAGAAAATGCTTTCTGTTTTCTACTTCGATTCCATCAAGATGACGGTCCAATGTGCCACACTTTTGGCATACATTTAGAATTTGCATGCTTTACTCTACATGTCCGAATGTTTTAATGAAATAGAAGAGGAAGATGTTTCAGAACTCACTTAAAATGTGTTGTAATTTGTCTTTCTACAGGACTAACCATAATTTCTATGACAAAATAAAACTCCTCATTTTGTTCCTTTCTAAATGAAATATTTTTGGTTCTATATTGTAACCAAATTCTGTTATCATTCTGTTATACGTTCTTTTTTGTGACCTCAAAACATGTCATTCACTACAATGCATTTCAATAGGGTGCTATCATGTACATTGGTCCCCAGATGGCTGCCATCACTTTTTGGTTGAAGTGTGAACGGCTAATCAGATCTCACCATGAGATCTGTGGTTAGGCTCCACCCAGCAATACAAATTTGGATTTCCTTTAATATCTCGAAAACTATGGAAGGGATTTCACCAAATAACAAAAAGTCTGCTTTCTGGACCAATAGCTACCTTCCTGACCCCCCCTCTTTTTCTCGGCCCTTGCTTGACAGATCACCCTGAAACTTTCTATGCACAACAAGATACACAACACTTTTTTAAATAACATTTAATGAAGACTCGTCAAACTGCACCAAAGATATAGCCAAGTCAAAAAATGCTTTTCCTATGTAAATTAGATCAACTATCACTATCTACTGGTGACTGCCAGTAGGTAATTATATATAAATATATGTATATAACCATAGAAAATCAGCAGGTATAGTTATGGTTAGCTCAAGTAACTATATCTCATGCCCTAAGGAAACTATAACCCGCGCCCTCACCATGCAGTTTTGTTCTCAATAATTTTATCACAAATGTTACATTGATATTATCAATGAGGTTATCAAAGATGTCATGAGTGATGTAATATGTGGGGTAATTAGCAGTGTATGGTGAAGGCACGAGTTATAGTTACCTTAGGGCATGATTTATTGCCTCTGTGAGTGAGTGTATGAGTCTCTGAGTGGGTCTGTGAGTGAGTGCATGAGTCTGTGAGTGGGTGCATGAGTAAGTGTGTCTGTGAGTGGGTGTGTGAGTCTGTATGGGTTTGGCAGTAGCTGTGTGAGAGACTCAGCCACTTCTTAGAAGCCCAGGAGGGGGGTCCGCATGGCCCACCTCCATTATTGATAAAAAAAGCCCTGGAGAGTGGTGGTGGTCCCCGGGGCTCAATTGGTCTTAGGAGGGAGCCCAGTGTGCCCCATTCTTTTTTTTTTAAATGCACTCAAGATCTGGCCCACCCAGCGGCTCTATTCAAAACAAGCACTGGCGCCTTTGCTTGTTTTTCTTTTTAATGTTCACTGGATTCATGGCTCCTTCAAGTTTTTCGGTGAAAATAAAAAAAAAATGCTTTTCTGTCTTGGTGAGGTCCCGATTGTATCCTAGCTTTCAATGGTTGTATAATAATTACTGAATCTCTATAAATGAATTAATATTTTGTGACGAGTATCAGAATATATATCTATTAGATTCATTATGTATTTATTCTTTCATTCACTCCAGTAGTTGTTAGAACTGTATGTTATTAGGTTCACCTCTTTATCTGTACTACATTTTATGGATATTTTAGTATGTTGCAAGTGTGGGACGAGTGAGTTAGGTTTTTGTATTTTTTGTCTTAATTTTCATGTCTTTAATATTTTGTAATCAAATTTAATAAAATTATATTTTTTTAATGTCATTCTTATCCTGAAATGCTATATGTTGATAAGTATTTAGCCCAAATCGTTCATTTAGGAGATTTACTCTTATGTGACATATATAATTAAGATTATTGACAGAAATTGTGATATTGTTTTTGAGGAATATCCATCCTAATATATTGTTAGTAGCTCATAACTTTGATTCACTTTACAGCCTCAGCCTTTCCCATCAAACCCACATCACACCCCACCTCAGGCAACTCCACTGGCTCTGCGTACTGAAGAGATGCCAGTTCAAGCTGCTGACTAACGCACACAACGCTCTATACAACCAAGAGCCCGTGTACATTAACCACTGCCTGAACTTCCGATAACTGTCAAGAAGCCCAGGCTGTGCCTCCCTTTCACTTGCCCACACTTGCCACATCTGCCAAAGCAGAAGTGGAGGACACACTTTCTCCCACATCGCAGCAAAAACTTGGAACAACCTCCGTACGCACCTCCGGATCATCACCTCACTTCTGGAATTCTGAATGGCCCTCTGGAACCGGCTGTTCGAATAAGCCTCCCGGACCTGCAAGCGACTGGATAACCTATCGGGTGATTAGCCGCACTTTATTAATCCTGATTGATTGATTGAATTACACTAATGTGGACAGGAAACCAGATCATGCTGCTCAGACTGTGCTATTTGTTGTTTGGTGTAAATCCATTGAGAAGTTTACAGTATTTAAAGGAATACCAAATATCACAGAGATCTCATGCTTAGATCTGACTGGCTTCCAACACTTCAACCAGGAAGTGTTGGCAGACATTTTGGGAAAAGGGGGCATGGCAGGAATACCCTGAACCCCCAGCCTTGGTGCTGGGGTCCACCTGCGGCCCTGCCATGGCAAAAAAACAGTTTTTTAAAATGTGCATGGAAAATCGTGGCAGATCCATGAATCAAGTGAAAATTTAAAAAACATGAACGTCTCATGCATTTGCTCACACTTTAGCCCCTGGGTGGGCCAGGTCCTGGGGACATGCGGCACTATGAGTCCCTGGAACTACCACCTTCCTGGGGCTTTTTTAAAATATTAGAGGGGGCCCTTCCTAGCCATATATGGCCCCAGGGACAACCACCTCCCTAGGGCCGGCCTGTGAAATTAAAGGCGAGATCTGTGTGGCACCCCTCCTGGAGCCATTAACAGCCCTGGGGACCGTCAAACCCTAGGGCCAACTCCCACCCTTTGGAGATAGCAGTTTGCTTTTGCTTTGCGGGAGCTGTCAGGGAGAGCATACACTAACCCTGCTCCCAGCAAATGGGAGTGGAAAAACTGAACCTGTTTTCTAGGAGTGCAGTTTTCATCTGTTTCTCTGCCCACTGTCATACAGGCAGAAAAACAGATGAAATGGTTGTTCCCACTTGTAAGGAGCTGCATTTCTTGAAACTCCCTGCATGCTGGAGAAACGCCAGCTCCTGCAGGAGGCAGGGAGGCAGCTGGGACTGTGGAGGCAATGAGACTCCCCTACAATCCCCTTCAATGAACACTGGGGGCCCCAGGTGTGGCCAAGACACCGAGGTACAAGTGGCCAGTCCCAGGAGGATGGGGTCCCTTGGCTCAAAATTGATCCAAGGAGGGGGGTTGTGTGGCTCCCCTCCCTTATCAATAATTGACCAGGCCCCAGAGATGGGGTACCCGAGGCCAAAATTAGCCCAGGGAGGGGGTCTGCATTGCCCCCCTCCATTTTAATGATTGGCCAGGCCCCGGGACGGGGTCCCTTGAGTCAAAATCGGCCCGGGAGGGGGGACCGTGCTGCCCCCTAAACATGGGACTAACAGGGCAGGCCCCAGGGGCTGGGGTCCCCAGTGCCAAAATCAGCCCAGGGAGGGAGCCATATACCCCCCTATTAATGAATGGTTGGGCCATGGGACCCTGGGGCACAAATCGGGCAGGGAAGGGGACCCTTCAGGGGGTTGGCTGCAGGGCCTGGCCTGCAGTGAACCCCAACCACGCACGGCCAAAGGCCTTGCTTGGCACAGGTTTAGGTGCTAATAAGGGGCTGTGCATGGCAGTGGTTGAATTAATGCAAAGTGACTAAATATTACTTAGCCTTAAAAAAACGAGAAAAGCCAAAGCTTACAGAGACGTTATAGTTAGGAAATAGAGATAGAATTTTAAAAAAACATAGACTTTCACTCAAAAAAATTTAAAATAGAAATTCACTCAAAAAATCAAAGGTTACAGGGATGTTATAGTTAGGTTCATATTTTACTCACACAAAACCACAGAAAATTCAGCAGTTATAGTTATCTCAGGTAACTAGAACTTGTGCCCTAAGGTAGCTATAACCTGATCCCTCACAATACATTGCTATCTATCATTATTGACATCTTTCATGACATCATTCATAATATAACTACAACACTTGCAATAAAATTAATGATAAGAGAACTGTGCTTGACGGGGCCCAAATAAGTGTGTATGCATGTATCTATATGTATATATATATATATATATATATATATATATATATATATATATATATATATATATATATATATACACTCTGGATACCTACTGTGGGACTGGTCGAGTCAACACTTCTTTATTAGAAAAACTCTCTGTCAGTGTCTTATGAGGAAGTACTTTAAACGTAATTATGTAAAAGAAGAAATCACAGTTTAAAACAGCCATAACGAAAATAGCTTGAACGATAATGATTGCATAAGAAATTGTTCACCACTCGGAACTTGAAAAGCTTTTAATATTGTTAAACAACTAAAGATTCTTTCTGCCCTGCTATTGGAATGTAGTGTTTTTGTTTCCTGCTTTTATTTGCTTTTACCTCCAAAAATACACACAACCTTTTCCAGTCCCATCGGTAGTCATTCAGTAGGTGTCCTGCATTTGCGACACTCTCCACTCCACATAAACATTTGGGGCTACATGTATCAACCTTTGGTTTTGTGACTCGCAAATTGCGAGTCAGAGCGACTCGCAATTTGCGAGTTGCAAAACAGAATGTTGTATAGTGTCAATGACACTATTTGTGACTCGCAAGGGGGTTGCAAATGCCTACCTCATGAATATTCACGAGGTAGTTCACAATTTGCGACACCCTTGGGAATGACCGCCCTCACAGGGATGGTGGCCTGCTGGAGACAGCAGACCACCATGTCTGTGACTGCTTTTAAATAAACCAGTTTTTTTTTTTAAATGCAGCCCGATTTCCTTAACCCCTTCGCTGCCAGGCCTTTTCCCCTCCTGTGCTGAGCCTTTTTTTGGCTATTTGTGGCAGTTCGCGCTTAGGCCCTCATAACCTTTTGTTCACATAAGGTACCCACGCCAAATTTGCATACTTTTTCTTCCAACATCCTAAGGATTCTAGAGGTACCCAGACTTTGTGGGTTCCCCTGAAGGAGACCAAGAAATTAGCCAAAATACAGCAAAGATTGAGTTTTTTTCAAAGAAATGAAAAAAAAGGGCTGCAGAAGAAGGCTCGTGTTTTTTTTCCCTGAAAATGGCATCAACAAAGGGTTGGCAGTGGTAAAATCACCGTCTTCCCAGTTTTCAGGAACAGGCTGACTTGAATTCGAAAACCCGATTTTTAAACACAATTGTGACATTTTACTGGGACATACACCATTTTTACTATTTTTTGTGCTTTTAGCCTCCTTCCAGTTAGTGACCAAAATGGGTGAGAAACCAATGCTGGATCCCAGAAACCTAAACATTTCTGAAAAGTAGACAAACTTCTGAATTCAGCAAGGGGTCATTTGTGTAGATCCTACAAGTGTTTCCTACAGAAAATAACAGCTGAAATAAAAGAATATTGAAATTGAGGTAAAACAAAACAGCAATTTTTCTCCACGTTTTACTTTGTAACGTTTTCCTGCGATGTCAGATTTTTTAAAGCAATATACCATTACTTCAGCTTGACTCTTCTGGTTGCGGGGATATATAGGGCTTCTAGGTTCATCAAGAACCCTAGGTACCCGGAGCAAAAAAATTAGCTGCACCTTGCAATGGGTTTTCATTCTATACCGGGCATACAACAATTCATTTGCTGAAATATAAAAAGTGAAAAATAGGTATTAAGAAAACCTTTGTAATTCCAAAATGGCCACAAGATAAGGTGTTGAGAAGCAGTGGTAATTTGCACATCTCTGAATTCCTGGGTGCCCATACTAGCATGTGAATTACAGGGCATTTCTCAAATAGACGTCTTTTTTACACACTGTCTTACATTTGGAAGGAAAAAATGTAGAGAAAGACAAGGGGCAATAACACTTGTTTTGCTATTCTGTGTTCCCCCAAGTCTCCCAATAAAAACGGTACCTCACTTGCATGGGTAGGCCTAGTTCCTGTGACAGGAAACACAAAATGGACACATCACATTTTCACAAAGAAAACAGAGCTTTTTTTTTTTAAGTGCCTAGCTGTGGATTTTGGCCTCTAGCTCAGCCTGCACCTGGGGAAACCTGCAAACCTCGAAAGTAGGACAAAAAAAAAACACTTTTTCCTCTCATTTCGGTGACAGAAAGTTCTGGAATCTGAGAGGAGCCACAAATGACCTTCCACCCAATGTTCCTCCAAGTCTCCTGATAAGAATGGTACCTCACTTGTGTGGGTAGGCTTAGCGCCCGCGACAAGAAATGCCCTAAAACATAACATGGACACACCACATTTTCACAAAGAAACCAGAGCTGTTTTGTACAAAGTGCCTAGCTGTGGATTTTGCCTCTAGCTCAGCAGGTACCAGTGGAAACCTAGCAAACCTGCACATTTTTAAAAACTAGACACCTAGGGGAATCCAAGATGGGGTGACCTGTGGGGCTCTGACCAGGTTCTGTTACCCAGAATCCTTTGCAAACCTCAAAATTGGGCCAGAAAAACACTTTTACCTCTCCTTTTGGTGACAGAAAGTTCTGGAATCTGAGAGGAGCCACAAAATTCCTTCCACCCAGCGTTGCCCCAAGTCTCCCGATAAAAATAGTACCTCACTTGTGTGGGTAGGCCTAGCGCCCGTGACAGAAAATGCCCCAAAACACAAGTTGGACACACCACATTTTCAGGAAGAAAACAGCTGTTTTTTACAAAGTGCCTAGCTGTGGATTTTGGCCTCTAGCTCAGCCGGCACCTGGGGAAACCAAGCAAACCTGTGCATTTTTTAAAACTAGACACCTAGGGAAATCCAAGATGGGGTGACTTGTGGGGCTTTGACCAGGTTCTGTTTCCCAAAATCCTTTGCAAACTTTAAAATCTGGCCCAAAAAACACTTTTTCTTCTCATTTCGGTGACAGAAAGTTCTGGAATCTGAGAGGAGCCACAAGTGTCCTTCCACCTAGCGTTGCCCCAATTCTCCCGAGCAAAATGGTACCTCACTTGTGTGGGTAGGCCTAGCGCCCGTGACCGGAAATGCCCCAAAACACAATGTGGACACACCACATTTTCAGAAAGAAAACAGAGCTGTTTTTTACAAAGTGCCTAGCTGTGGATTTTGACCTCTAGCTCAGCCGGCACCTGGGGAAACCTACCAAACCTGCACATTTTTGAAAACTATACACCTAGGGGAATCCAAGATGGGATGACTTGTGGGGCTCTGACCAGGTTCTGTTACCCAGAATCCTTTGCAAACCTCAAAAGTTGGCCAAGAAAACACTTTTTCCTCTCATTTCGGTGACAGAAAGTTCTGGACTCTGAGAGTAGCCACAAACTTGCTTCCACCCAGTGTTCCCCCAAGTCTCCCAATAAAAATGGTACATCACTTGTTTGGGTAGGCCTAGCACCTGCAACAGGAAATGCCCCAAAACACAAAGTGGACACACCACATTTTCCCAAAGAAAACAGAGCTGTTTTTTACAAGTGGGGAAACCTAGCAAACCTGCGCATTTTCAAAAACTAGACCCATAGGGGAATAAAAGATTGGGTGACTTGTGGGGCTCCGACCAGGTTCTGTTTTACAAAGTGCCTAGCTGTGGATTTTGACCTCTAGCTTAGCCGGCACCTCGGGAATCCTACCAAACCTGCACATTTTTTAAAACTAGACACCTAGGGGAATCCAAGATGGGGTGACTTGTGGGCCTCTGACCAGGTTCTGTTACCCAGAATCCTTTGCAAACCTCAAATTTGGCCAAAAAAAACACTTTTTCCTCTCATTTCGGTGACAGAAAGTTCTGGAATCTGAGAGAGCCACAAATATCCTTCCACCCAGCATTCCCCCAAGTCTCCCAATAAAAATGATACCTCACTTGTGTGGGTGGCGCAGGTGCCTGCAATAGAAAAATGCCAACAACCTGTAGAGATTGAAGGAATAGCACAGCGAGTTGATAAGCACATATTTTTCTTTTATACATCTTTTAGGCTGACTCTGCTTTGGGGACCCATGCAAGTGAGGTATCATTGTACTTGGGAGACTAAGGGGAATGCTGGGTGGTAGGACATTTGTGCTGCAGCTGTGATCCTACAAAGAAAAGTTAGGAAAATATGATTTTTTACGCAAATTTTGAGGTTTGTCAAGGAGTCTGGGTAAGAAAATGTTGGGAGATCTAGGCAAGCCACACCTCCTTGGACTCCTTGGGGTGTCTTTTTTTAAAAGATGTCTGGGTTTGATAGGTTTCCCTAGATGAAGGCCACACCCGGGACCAAAACCATTGGTGCCCTCCCAAACACAGGTAGTTTTGCAATAGATCATTTTGGTGTTTCCACATACTTATGTGATGTTCCAAACACTAAAATTGTGAAAATAAATGCACTTAGGTCATGTTAAAAAGACCCCGCACCCACCAACCAAGTTGGTGGCATGCTTCATCATCGGGGTCCCACCTGAGACACGTAGCGTGTTGGATTTAGCACGAGGGTGAGTGATGGTTCAGTGGATCAAATTTTATTAAAAGAGATTTCACAAAAATGAAATGCACTGTTAATAACTGTATGCCAAAAAACTGAACCAATGACTCACAGCTTGTGAGCTGTAAAGCCTCGGCAAGGCACCAACTGCTTTGCAGTCCATTCACACACCTTTCATATATGACATGCACAAGACCATTCACGCCGCCTGCCAAGGGCCCAGAACATTGCAACACTTGCATCGACAGACAGTGCCACTCAAGGGCCCATCACTACATACACCAACATGCCTGATACATCAATCACACCAGCTGACAGGAGTGTCTGGATTGGCGTTTGGCTGGCAGTGTGTTGCAGTAGCCAACAGCAAGTCAATATGTACAACGTCAGCCAAGCGCCACTCCACACAAAATGGCATCACTTTTTTTTGTTTTAAAAACAAAGAAACCACTAACTAATTAGAAATAATTACAAAACTACAAACACAAAAGCTCTAAGTACATGACAGAAATGCCAACCATGAAACTGAACACATGAAAATATAAAACAGGCAGTTTACACTCATGGTAGTTCCCAGTAATTCTTCTAGGTGTGGTAATTCTTGAAACAACCACCCACACACAGCCCAGGCTTTGAAGGACAATCTGAGCAGTACATCCAAGTCTCCCTTCAGATACCTCTTTGAGCACACACTCTACATTTCTTAGCAGGAAAGTCTTTTTTGGGTTTGGTAGGTATGTGCTCAGCAAAGTGGCAATCTTTCCATCTAGCCACATCCTCTACCATTGCTTCTCTAGGCACTCTTGCCTATTCCACCACAATTAGGCTCTCTATCACTGACTCCTGAAATTTCACAAATGTCACCTTTGACTCTGGGGACCTATCCTTAAACACAATAAAAGCATTAAAAGTTGCTAAGTGGAAGAGGTGAATTGCTAACTTCTTACACCAAATGTAAGACTTGTGAATATCAGTATAAGGTTCCACTCTCTGATCAACTCTATCTACACCTCCCATGTGCTTATTATAATCTAAAATGCACACAGTTTTGCACACTTCAGCAACCTGGCCCCAAACAGTCACTGGGGAGGTACTCTCATCATGGATGGTACTTAGCATGTAGACATCCCTCTTGTCTGAAAATTTCAAAGCTAGCAGCTCATCATTCCGCAAGGCACTGCACTGTCCCCTCTCAAGTTTTTTATAGACAAGCTCCCTTGGATAGCCTTTCCGGTTGCAACAAATTGTGTCCACTCTAAACAATTCCTTGAACAACTGCACTCCAGTGTAGAAGTTATCTACATACAAATGGTGACATTTGTTGAACAGTCGTCTACCAAGTTCCCACACAATTTTCTCAGTAACTCCAAAAGTGGGAAGGCAACCAGAGGGGTCAATACTGGAATCCCTACCAGTGTAGACACGGAAACTAAACACATATGCTGTACTACTTTCAGACAGCATATACAATTTAATTCCATATCATGCCCTCTTGCTAGGAATGTACTGCCTAAGTTCCATACGACCCTTGAAGAGGACCAAAGACTCGTCCACAGCTATTTATTTGCCTGGAACATAGACCTCTGAAAAACGATCTACAAAATGATCAAGGACAGGCCTAATCTTAAAAAGACGTTCAGAATCAGGGTGATCTCGTGGCAAGGGTAATGCATTGTCAACAAAATGCAGCATCCTAAGAAGAAGCAAATACAGATTACGACATATGGTTGCAGGAAATATAACTGTTGCCATCAAGGGAGTAGTAGACCAATAAGAAGCAAGTGACAGCTTCCTTATCAACCCCATCACAAGAGTCAAACCCAAAAGCCTTTTCATCTCCTCCAAATTTGTGGGAATCCTTTGTGTAGCTCTAGAGTGTGGCCTAAGTCTAGCAGCGCTGTCCCTCAAATACTGCTCCGCATACAAATTAGTCTGCTCAACAATCACTTCCAAAAACACATAATCCACAAATAACACAAAGAAATTGACAGGCAAAAAGTTTTCTGTATTGACTCTACACCCCAGGAGACCAGTAAAGGCAGGCAACTCTGGCTGCTCCATGTTTGGGGCAACCCAGAGTTCAGGCCTTCTAAAGGGAAACCTTTCAGCCCCAGGTTGCTGCACTAATGGCACATCAGTGTCCTCCTCTAAAACAGGCACTTCATCTGCACTGAGAGCGGCTTCCTCATCAGAAGATTCCTCTCCGACAGAAACTTCACTGCCAGAATCTCTCACTTCCTTCTCTGCCTCAGATGCAGATTCCGTCTAATAATCATGATCAGACAATGACTCAAAAAGCATACCAACCACCTGCTGAGCGGTCATCCTGCGGCTAGCCATGATCTTTCCTACGAAAAGTAACTGGACAAATGCACCACCAACAACCAGCACTGTGTAAGATAAGTAATAAAGTGTAGCTTTATCAGTAAGAGTTATAAACTCAAAAACTATACCGCTCACTTGCCTGAAAAAGCTTGATTCACCAGCAACTACTCTGCACAGACACAGCAATCACCAATTATATTCACTAAAAAGAAAGAAAGAAAAGCAAATTAGAAATAAGACAACACAAATATAATTGTGCACAAATCTAAGGACAATTTCAAACACAATCCTGCATTTAGTACACCACCTACAATCATGTCATTCATGCATGGCAACAATACTCCTTTGGAGTAAATTGTTTTAACTTACCTAAAATATGCAACTATCCAAAACCACAAGGAACCACAGCAAAGAAAGCAAAAGCTTTGAACTAGAACAAAAAGGGGATTTTTTTTTTTTATCACAAATGCAAATACTTTGCCAGTTGACAAACACCCCACCATCAAGCATTTAGAAATGTGTGCCTAAGTGAATTCTGCCCACCATGGGGGCAGATGGGCCTACTAAAAAATAGGCCTATCTGCCCCAAAGGGGGCAGAAAATCCCTTTAGTAGTGTGTCCCTATTGGGGAAAGGCCCTTGCCAGAGGGGGCACCCCCAAAACAAAAACAACACACACACACACACACTATTCCTGGTGCCTAAGTGGCTTCTGCCCCCCTTGGGGGCAATGGCCTAATAAAAATAGGCCCATCTGCTCCCAAGGGGGGCAGAAATGACAAACAGGGGCACCCCTCCACATAAATAAACATATAAAAAAAATCCTTGGTGTTCTAGTGGTTAGTCCCCCTCCCTTGGAAGCAGATCAGCCAAAAAATAATAGACCGATCTGCCCCTAAGGGGGGCAGAAATGGCCTTGATACACGTGCCCCCAAAGGGGATGTGACCCTTGCCCCCCATCCACTAACACACACACTATCCCTGGTGTCTAAGTGGCTTCTGGGGGCAGATGGGCCTAAAAGAAATATGCCCATCTGCCCCCAAGGGGGGCAGAAATGGCCAACAATTCAATGCCCCCCTTGCCCAAAGGGGTGCCCCCCACATAAATACACATTTTGACCAAAATCCCTGGTGTTCTAGTGGTTTCTGCCCCCCTTGGGGGCAGATCAGCCTAAAAATAATAGGCCATGCCCCCCACATGGGAGTGACCCTTGCCCAAGGGGCCACTCCCCGACACAAAAAACATTACATATAAACAACCAAAGAAATCTCTGGCGTCTAGTGGGCATTCCTGCTGCCCGATCACAATGCGATCAGGCAGCAGGAATTCTCAAAGAAACACCGGGGGAAAGGAAAAGCCTTTCCTTTCCCCCGATGCCTCTTTGTATGAAACCCCCCACCCGCCGGAGGAGAAACTCCCTCTTTCTCCTCAATCTCACTGGAAGCAAATGGCTTCCAGTGCGGCCAGCACCCTGTAATGATGTCAGCACGCGATTGCACGCTGGCGTCATTAGGGGGGTTGGGAGCGTGGGTTGAAGGGGAAGGGCTTCCCCTTCCTTCCCTGCCATTACGTCCACGGCACAGAAGGGGTTAAAGGAAAATGAGCTGCATTTCAAAAACAAAAAATGAAACATTTTTGTTTCATTTTTTCAGAGCAGGCAGTGGTCCACAGGACCACTGCCTGCTCTGAAAAAATGTTTTTATTGATATTCACAAAGGGGAAGGGGTCCCATGGGGACTCTTTCCCTTTTGCGAATGGGTTAGCGCCAGTGTGACACTGGTGCTAACTGCGATTGTTTTGCGACGGCATTCGCGGTCACAAAACAATCATACATGGGATTGCGAGTCGCAATTAATAAGGGAACACCCTTTCCTAATTGCGAGTTGCAATCCCTTTTTGCGTTTCGGTAAATAGTTTACTGAATCGCAAAAATGGTTTGGTACATGGGAAAGTGCATTTTGCACACCGCAAACGGCCCGATTCGCTATTTGCGACGTGCAAAAGGTACGTAATTGTGGCCCTTTGTGAAGTAACGTTGCTGCAAAATACTGATGGCTAACGTGCATTTTCATTAAACATATACCGTTCTCCGATTTCTTGCAATTATACCTACATTTGTTTTACCTTCTACATTTCTATACGTTTTAGTGAGGGTGAGATTCATATGCCGTGTGAAAGTGCCAAAATTAGCAGTGTCTTGGTGGGGTGCACATAATGATAATTTATTTTAATTATTTGCTTGTTTGTTATGATGTGATACAGGGCAGGATGGAAGGATTGGATGCAATTTTCTATTTTGTGGTGGGAAGGTGGGGTTGGGCATAGGATTCCCTAGGATTCATGAAGGTTCCCAATTGGCAGTGTCTGCGCCTTCATTTTGTGAATGTCCTTGTTTGAATGTTTGCATTAGGCCTTGCTTCACTTTTTACAGCAGTCACCAAACATATGGGAAGATTGAGGGTGTGTAGGAAGCATAACTACTTTCTTTTTTAGATGTTCATTTGTGCATCAGATAAAATGATCCATAGGTGTTGGAGTGGCAAAAGACCCTGGCATGACTTTGAACAGCATGCACCTCTTATACTTCGTGTCCTCCAGCAAGATTGTCACATAATTCACTTAAAAACGACTCACACTTATCAGTTGGAGAAAGAAAAATAAACACTAATTTCCAGGTTAAGAGAATAACCAACAATTTGTCAGAAGACCATCTGACATTTGACCTCTGTCTTAAAAGCACCAAATATAACAAGATAAACAAAGAATTTAAAGGCATCTTTATTTTCTGCTCATACTTTCCCGATTCACCAAAAATTGGCTGGCAACCCACCAGTGGGTCGCAACCCAGTTTGGGAAATGCTGTAATATGCTGAAATAGTGGGGTTTAAGTTGGTTTTCAGGGTCGAGCCTGCGTCACATGCGCATGCATATAGCAAGTGAGACGCTTTAGGAATTAGAAAAGGGCTCGAAGCCCCGTCCACATCACGTCAGTGTATTTCATTGGTTCGTGGGCTTGCCTGTTAGAATCGGCTTGCTTTCATTAGTGGAAGGCACGCATACGTCATGCCTTTTCCGGTGGTTAGCCCTCCTCAAGGCGCAGCGACCAAGTACTTTGGACTACTTTTTATCTTTTTTTGCAGCACGATCTCGCTAGGCAGAAGTCCAGCGCTTTGCATAACATCAAGCCTGTTACATGCTTAATTGTACTTTTGACGGTTACGTAGATAATTGCACTTTTGCCGATAGCATTCACTACGAGTGAACTGTAGCAGCGCGGTTTGAATCACATTAATAACACTTGCGCTCCAGTCTCCATTTGGCCACACCTTCCCCTGGGCCATCAACATTTTGTTGTTCCTTATCAGTCGTGCCCAGGTGTAGTGCTTTCCTCTTATCTAGTTTCTAAAGCACTAACATAACACAACAGAAATGCACTTCTGAGGTCAAAGAAGACTTTTATTGTTGTTAATTCTTCCCCAACCACAATATTTTATGTATGACGAATTAGTAGCTTTCAAGTCCGCGTTAATCAAACAAAATATATCAGTTTGCAATATACACAGCAGGTTATATTTATAAGATATTGAATGCAAAGCAAAACAAATACTTCACCGTGTGGGAACTATTCACAGCTTCATCTTTCTAAGGTCTGCAAGCTGATGACCCCTGTCAGCCGCGAGAAAGAGAGATTCATCTACCCACACGGGATTGCTGGCAGCCTGCGCCAAGCTCCAGCACGAGGTCCGGCAGATTCGAATCTGACCCTCCGCAGCATGTTACATTTGTTACAAAGGTGTGCCCCCTCCTCTCAGACCTGGGAAACTGAGCAAGCCTTTTGGAGACTGGCCAGGTCTCCAAGACTACTCCTGTTCCCAAGCTCAAGCGAAGAAAAAACAACACCCATGTACTCTCTCTTATCATGTCTAGTCTACTGTGAGAAAAACATCTTGGTTCTCTGGTGCAAAAACACAGCTTGGAAAAATACAGCTTGGATTCTCAACTGCAATGTCTAACTCCAAATAGGCAGCTAACCTAGATATCAAATGCAATGTCATGTTAAAGGCAATAAGCATCTAAGCTGAATACAAAATGCAATGTCTTATATCATGTCAAAGCCCATAGGCAGCTGAGCTGAATACAAAATGCAATGTATAATATCATGTCAAAGCCAATAGGCAGCTGAGCTGAATATAAAATGCAATGTATAATATCATGTCAAAGCCAATAGGCAGCGGAGCTGAATACAAAATGTAATATGTGATATCATGTCAAAGCCAATAGGCAGTGGAGCTGAATACAAAATGTAATATGTGATATCATGTCAAAGCCAATAGGCAGAATATCTAATAGCATGTCAAAGTCAATAGGCAGCTAAACTGAATACATCATGTCAAAGCCAATAGGAATGCAATGTCAAAGCCAATAGGCGGCTAGACTGGATACAGCATGTCAAAGCCAATAGGCAGAATACAGAATGTAATGGCTAATGCAATGTCAAAGCCCATAGGCGGCTCAACTGAATACAGAAAGTAATGGCTAATGCCATGTCAAAGCCAATAGGCAGAATACAGAATGTAATGACTAATGCAATGTCAAAGCCCATAGGCGGCTCAACTGAATACAGAAAGTAATGGCTAATGCCATGTCAAAGCCAATAGGCAGAATACAGACTAATGCAATGTCAAAGCCCATAGGCGGCTAAACTGAACAAAACATACCATGTGCTACTGGTGAACATTGAGCAACTAATATGCGCAGTGGTGAAACACAAAGTCATTGGTCAAAACAAAATTCAACAAATGACAGTACATTCCGCCCTTTGACCAATGAATTTTTGTTTCACATATCTCTTGTTTCAAACAAAAACAAAAACATCAGCACAAAACAAAAAAAACAAACATTATATTTGAATGATCAAAGCAATCCCTGTAAAGCAATAGAAGTGAATTAACACATTGATCACATAACCTTTCACATCAGATACATCTACATAGAAAAGACTGAGCAATTTTTATACTCTGAGTGAGTCTCTAATTCAACAGTGTTAGCAATTTGATGTGGCATGAGTTCTGCTCATGTAAAGAGGCACGGTCCACCTGAAAGGTTTGCTGGAAGATAAGCAAAAGTCAGAGTTCCATACGAGAAGGGAAAAAAAAAAAAAACACAGCTTAGTTCCCGTGGAAGAATGCAATCAAACAAGTTGAACTTGAACTGAAGGCGCAGTTTGCGCAAAATGGATCCATGGTGCTGGCACTTTACTCAGCCAGGTTCAGGTTGGGGATTCGGTCCCTTCCCCGACCCCACACGCACACACCGGAAGGGGGACCACACAGCACACTCAGGGACAGTGGCGAAACGTGGTAGGATCTGCAAAAGAAACAAGTATGACTTTTCTTGCAAATAACATTTTTCATTTAAACTGCACCCTTCCTCTTTCTTTCCCTGTTTTATAATCAGCAGGATGTTTTTGGGGCCCTTTGTTATATTCTCTGCAGGTTCTGGAGGGTCACTTGGGGCTTCAGCCCACACATCAGCACTGAGGTTTTTATCTGCTGCACCACAGCTTCCCTTTTCTTGCACTGTCAGAAGGGCTGGGGCAGACTCATTCTTTACCAAACCTCCATTCACTGCATTTTTGCCAAGTTGGGCCATTCTGTCTCCAATTTTTATGAATAAATCAGATTCTTTTCTAGGTATCAGCATAATTTCGATTTTTCCTTGGTAATCTGCAGCAATCACTTTCCCTAAAACCTGATCAATTTGTCATTTCTGTCCTGGTAACTTTCCTCTCCCCAACTGCTCTGTGACTGCTTGCATGACAGATTGCTTTTGTGCGTGCTGCACAGTTTTTATCAAATCTAGGGGAATGTGCATCTCTCTCATCTCTGCCCACCTGTAAGTGGCTTTTTCTCTCAGCTGTTCACATTTCTGGGGCACCCACTTAGCCATCCCCACTAAGGCAGAATTCTGGGTGTACACTTCTCTCTCTGAATTTTTCTCATTAACATCTGCAAGGTAATTGAACCAGTTAGGTGCTAAAACATTAGCAATGAACCAAAAATCAGCGTAAAAATGACACATCTCACGTAGCTCTTGCTTTAAAATCTGACACACATTATACAACGCTGTTCCTTCTACTGTGCCAGAAAACAACATTTCAGTCAATGAATCATTAGTAAAACATACATGCTTTTTATCTTCAGTAGACACGAATTCAAATGGTGCACACAATTTCACCGGTAATTCTTTTACCTGTGGTACTCTAGCCCTGTCTTGCAAGTACCAGATCCATTGAATGATTCTAGCTAGGGGCACTATTTTCTTTCCTTGTTCTTGATTTACATGTACATAAGTATTTCCTTCTTGCACTGCGCAGAAACCTAAAGTCTGCATTATTTCATTTGCCAAATCACAAGCGCGCAACTGCATATTATTTTTCACAGTGACCATATACAAAAGTGTTAGGATTTCACTCAAATGAGAGCTATTCTTTTTCCAAAAATCAAACAAGCTAATGAAAGTCGGCTCTTGCTCTAAAATCTTTCGGGCATTTTGCAACGGTAACTCGTAAATCACATTCTGGTCTCTCTCGTCCGTGTTATCAGTTAAGGAATGCATTTTGTCTGCCAAAAACCCTGGCTCACATGAAAACTCAGTGCAGCTCGGAGCTGTCTTAACCCCCTCCTTACTGGAATGGGACAAGAAAGATTCTTCAAAAACAGCCCTTTTATAACTTTCAGTCGGGCTAATTTGCTCACGTAAATTCCTATTTTCATGTTCCAACTTCCTACATTTCTCCTGCATTTCTCTGTAAGCAGATAAAGGTATCCAGACCTTTCTGTCATCATTACTTCCAAAACACACGTTTTCTACACATGCATTTTCTTCTGTAATTCCCCAAACAGAAAACAATTAACAGTTTTTCTTAGCACCATCAGGCAGTTTAACAACACATGACATGGTCTGCCGTGCTACTGTGATTCTCCAAACAACAAACAATTCACAGTTTTTCGTAGCACCATCAGGCAGTTTAACAACACATGACATGGTCTGCCGTGCTACTGTGATTCTCCAAACAACAAAAAACAATTTCTGTAACTCTCCAAACAACAAAAAAACAATTACACTTTTAAAGTGTGCACTTAGAAATCTACTAACTCGTCAAACCCCTTCTTAATCACCTCTTAATGACCGACCCCACGACTCCAGGTACCAATTGTAGTGCTTTCCTCTTATCTAGTTTCTAAAGCACTAACATAACACAACAGAAATGCACTTCTGAGGTCAAAGAAGACTTTTATTGTTGTTAATTCTTCCCCAACCACAATATTTTATGTATGACGAATTAGTAGCTTTCAAGTCCGCGTTAATCAAACAAAATATATCAGTTTGCAATATACACAGCAGGTTATATTTATAAGATATTGAATGCAAAGCAAAACAAATACTTCACCGTGTGGGAACTATTCACAGCTTCATCTTTCTAAGGTCTGCAAGCTGATGACCCCTGTCAGCCGCGAGAAAGAGAGATTCATCTACCCACACGGGATTGCTGGCAGCCTGCGCCAAGCTCCAGCACGAGGTCCGGCAGATTCGAATCTGACCCTCCGCAGCATGTTACATTCGTTACAAAGGTGTGCCCCCTCCTCTCAGACCTGGGAAACTGAGCAAGCCTTTTGGAGACTGGCCAGGTCTCCAAGACTACTCCTGTTCCCAAGCTCAAGCGAAGAAAAAACAACACCCATGTACTCTCTCTTATCATGTCTAGTCTACTGTGAGAAAAACATCTTGGTTCTCTGGTGCAAAAACACAGCTTGGAAAAATACAGCTTGGATTCTCAACTGCAATGTCTAACTCCACGTTAAAGGCAATAGGCAGCTAACCTAGATATCAAATGCAATGTCATGTTAAAGGCAATAAGCATCTAAGCTGAATACAAAATGCAATGTCTTATATCATGTCAAAGCCCATAGGCAGCTGAGCTGAATACAAAATGCAATGTATAATATCATGTCAAAGCCAATAGGCAGCTGAGCTGAATATAAAATGCAATGTATAATATCATGTCAAAGCCAATAGGCAGCGGAGCTGAATACAAAATGTAATATGTGATATCATGTCAAAGCCAATAGGCAGCGGAGCTGAATACAAAATGTAATATGTGATATCATGTCAAAGCCAATAGGCAGAATATCTAATAGCATGTCAAAGTCAATAGGCAGCTAAACTGAATACATCATGTCAAAGCCAATAGGAATGCAATGTCAAAGCCAATAGGCGGCTAGACTGGATACAGCATGTCAAAGCCAATAGGCAGAATACAGAATGTAATGGCTAATGCAATGTCAAAGCCCATAGGCGGCTCAACTGAATACAGAAAGTAATGGCTAATGCCATGTCAAAGCCAATAGGCAGAATACAGAATGTAATGACTAATGCAATGTCAAAGCCCATAGGCGGCTCAACTGAATACAGAAAGTAATGGCTAATGCCATGTCAAAGCCAATAGGCAGAATACAGACTAATGCAATGTCAAAGCCCATAGGCGGCTAAACTGAACAAAACATACCATGTGCTACTGGTGAACATTGAGCAACTAATATGCGCAGTGGTGAAACACAAAGTCATTGGTCAAAACAAAATTCAACAAATGGCAGTACACCAGGACATGCACAACTGGCAGCACGGCGCTTCTGGCCTACAACCGCAGACAAAGCCCATAGCCAACACGAAACACCCCGCACCCCCCCACCTTCTGGCAGCTTCAGTGGCATAACGAAACCTGAGGGGGCTGGGCGGCGGCCCTCCGAACACATTCACACACTCTCAAGCAGGGTGCGGTGCTGAGGGGTCCTTGTTACGCCCCTGGGAAGCTGTGAAAGTACTGAGTGTGCCACTTGGTTTTGGTGGTCAGATTTTGAAACCCAAAACAATTGGACATTCCGCACACACAGAAGTAGGACTGTAATTCTGTATCCATCGAGAGGGATAGCATGACTAATTGACAGCTCTATACTCAACAAAGAATACAACGACAATGATAAGGGTGATTAAATGTTGCATTTTTTTTTTTTTACATAGGATCATGTATATTAAATTACAGTATTAAAGGGCTAGGAGTTTCATGTGGCCTAATAGACTGGGAAACAGAACAACGTGTTTTTTTTGTTCTGGGCTGTAACATGTTCTTTACCTTGCGCTTGCTGTAGAATATTGTTAATGTTTGCTGATCGGCAGTTAGATACGAGCACCTGCACTTGGTTCTTCTGTCCCTTACCATGCCATGTGACTCCATCTCATCACTGACAGTATTTCACTTAACGGGTTTTCAGTGTTTCACTTAACAGGCTTTCATGGGAAAACCAAATACAGGGGGTGATTCTTACTTTGGCGGGCGGCGGAGGCCTCCCGCCAAAGTAACCCCGTCAGAACACCGCACCGCGGTCGAAAGACCGCTGCGGTGATTCTGAGATTTGCCCTGGGCTGGCGGGCGGCCGCCAAAAGGCCGCCCGCCAGCCCAGGGCAAATCAACCTTCCCACTAGGATGCCGGCTCCGAATGGAGCCGGCGGAGTGGGAAGGTGCGACGGGTGCAGTTGCACCCGTCGCGTATTTCAGTGTCTGCAAAGCAGACACTGAAATACTTTGCGGGGCCCTCTTACGGGGGCCCCTGCAGTGCCCATGCCATTGGCATGGGCACTGCAGGGGGGCCCCCCGCGGCACCCCCTACCGCCATCCTGTTCATGGCGGAATTCCCGCCATGAACAGGATGGCGGTAGGGGGTGTCTGAATCCCCATGGCGGCGGAGCGCGCTCCGCCGCCATGGAGGATTCAATGGGGCAGCGGTAAACCGGCGGGAGACCGCCGGTTTACCCTTTCTGACCGCGGCTGAACCGCCGCGGTCAGAATGCCCTCGGGAGCACCGCCAACCTGTTGGCGGTGCTCCCGTGGTCGGTGACCCTGGCGGTCACCGGCCGCCAGGGTCAGAATGACCCCCACAGTTTGTTGTACTTTAACATTGTTTCCATTTAACTAATTAGATGAAACTATCCTACAGCAATAATTTGTAGGTTACACACCCAGGATGGAAACGGCGTCCGTGATGACATACCACAGGAGCCCCGTTAGAGTAGGGGCCAGGATGTACTTTTATTGCAACAGTACACTGGGGGCAGATGCAGTGGCTGATATTATGAACAGTTGTCACTTTTCATGCCTCAGTGTTTTGAAAAAACATTTTACACAGATACAATGTATAAATTACTGTTTGGTTGAGAGAAAAGAAAAAAGGACAGAACAATCAGGTGCTAAATGTTACTTTGCTTTTTATTGCACTCTCAAGTGGCTCTGTCATGTGTGATTCCATCAACCATTCTTTTCTCTTCAGCCAACAGCATGGCACACTATGGGACTTGTATTTTTGCTTTCTAGTATACCAACATATATGTAATAATACATTGTAAAACAATCTATTGTGTAAAGTGATGTTAGCTAACATGTCCAGACTGAGAGAAGGTGATAGAAGTCACAGGGTCAAGCTTGACTGCTAGTAAGTAATAAAAACTCCATAAAGTACAAACAGAAGAAAAAAAAGAAAACAAAATACACAGCTTAATGGCAAATATATGTCGTCCAGTAACACGGTATATAAAGCGATGAATTATGCAAGAGAGCAAATACATCAATAAACAAGAATAAATAGTATTCAAATGAGTGGAAGGCATGCATACGTCATGCCTTTTCTGGCGGTTAGCCCTCCTCGAGCGCAGCGACCAAGTATTGAAAACATGCGAGGCTCGCTGTTTCCCATCAGGTTTGTGAACTACTTTTAATCTTTTGAGCGCAGCGCGATCTCGCTTGGCAGAAGTCGAGCGCTTTGCATAACATCGACTCTGTTACATAGTTAAATGCAATTTTGCCGGTTACATAGATAATTGCACTTTTGCCGATAGGTTTCACTACGAGTGAACTGTAGAGGCGCGATCGCCCTCTTTTTTCCATTCAATGTGGCAAGAAAAATCTAGTTGGGAGTTTACAACTGCTAATAGCTGTAACTCGGAGAAATGTGAGACCCTAGTGCATTGCAAATGCTTGTTGAATTTCTTAGGCCTCAGTATACAGAACTATGTGCGTGCACTGTAGGCCTACTATGGCATGGTATGCGACCGAAAGCAGGACTCAGTTCTTTAGAGGGGAGCCACATGTACACCCTTCATGTCTGAGCATGCACATAGCTATGGAAGACTGGCGGTGGTAGATGCACATATATATTGACAGGCCATGCCTTTTTTTCCAGCACCTACCTGCTATAGCTTCCTACTTGTCTCTCCTGTGGTTTTACATTGGTCTAACAGAGCAGTGCAACTGGATTCTATATTTCATCAATGAGGAACTTGGATTAAATGTGTGTATATCTTACATATGTCCCGTAGGATGCACTTGGAGTGTGAGTTTCTGTGCCAAACCAGGAATCGTTATTGATTTTCTACACTGGAGTAGTATCTAAGATGGGGGCTGGAGAGATCCCAAATAGAATTCTGGACCAGAGGTCTGTTAAAGCAATCCTGAGGTCCAATTTAGTGGAACTGAATCTAGGGCTACAGAGGTTCTGTACTACTGCATTGTAAATGAGGTAGAGGAAACCTCATATCTTTCCAGCACCAATGGTCGCTGAAAGCGTTACACGCTAACAAGTTGAGAAGTAAAGAAGTGGGGAAGCCTCTCCCTTATTATGCTCTTATTTAGGAATACCTCAGAGAAGGGGTGCTCAGCTTTTACTCACTTTTCAGTTGACTGTGGGAGTCAAGGACTATGACTGGTCTATTCTGGGTGGAATATGCAAAAGGCATGAAGTGCAGGAAACGGTCTCTGCAAACCACAACAATGCTACAAATGGTGTAATGTAAGAGAGGATACATATTTAAGTAGTCGCATCAAAAGATTACTACACTTTAGAAAGAATATCAAAGGAAAGTCTGCTGAAACAAACGTCATAAATAATTATTTACTTATTAAAGAGAATAATGACATAATGGCATCCAAGCAGTGCAACGAAACGTGTGTATATAAATGGAATGGGGTAAGAAGCTGGCCCGATAATACAATCCTGCCAGAACGCTCAACTGAAATTCAACATATAATAGTGTTGATGCAATTCCAATGGAAACATACCTTATTGTAAGTTTGGTATTACGTTGCAACAGATCCTTTAATTGTATATAAAGCTAGCTTCACATACCTATACAGACATGGGGCGAGGAATGAACTAGCATGTTGAAACTCTTGCAATCTTCAGTATACACTCAAACAATTATTTCTGAATAGCTGTGGGAAATTAAGGGGTGTTGTGTGAGGATTTTATAGCATTTTCACATCATAACTATTCTCTTCAAATTGATTTAGGATTTGCTTTGTCTGCACTGGCAATCTCAGCTCTCAGTATAGAAAAATTAAAGAACTTGATCCAAACAGATATTCCTTTGTGATAAATCTCTAACTGAAGTGAGGCTTAAAGTCAGCTTCATATAGTGCACCCAGCTGGCACTCCACGTCTGATTTCCGTAGGCCTCAACCCAGGCTCTATGTGTGGCAGGTGCCAAATCTCAGATTGCATCTTCTTGGTTTATACCCTCTGGTCAGATCATGAACTGAACACATAATTGTCTTCTATGTGGACAACCATAAGTGAAACTAATTGGCACAATTTTCAACCTTCAGCCTCACAAGCTAGTCTTGGCAATTTCTCCAACACCAGCAACTTTACAAGGCAATAGAGTCAATAAACACTTGCTTCTTTGACCATATCATGAGGTGATGGAAAACACTGAATCACCTGAAGCATGCAGGCTGTTTTGCAGCTGATGCTCATGGCATTCTAAGAGGGACTCTTCAATGGGCTACAGGATCTGCTCCCTATTTTCAAACACATGTAGACATCCTTCACTTTAGGTCAAGGATCTGAGTTTAGCTCTAATGTGATGCTACTGAATTCGACGGAACATCCACTCTTTATGGGATAATTCTCTGAAATTATTTCACATTGTCCCTGTTGAACGTCATAGTTTTTCATAGTTCTCCCTACTCAAATATTAGTAGCTATTTCTTGGAGTTTGTCTTGACAACTCTCACACCCCTCCCAAGCCAGATTCAGTGTACGTCTCTTCGAGTGGAGATAGAAGAATGGGGCAGAGAAGGATGAATTTAATGGGTGCCCCTTCTTAGCCAGATTCAATGTACATCTCATTGAGTAGGAGTTGAAGTACAGGGGCAGAAAATAATTAATTTAAATGGTGCCCCTCTTGAGCTAGATTCAATGCACGTCTCTTTGAGTACGAATAGAAGTATGGGGGCAGAGAAGGGTGAATTTAAATAATGCCCTTTCTGAGATAGATTCAATTTACATAACTTTTTGAGTAGCGATAGAAGTACAGGGGCAGAGAAGTATGATTTTGTTTTATAAAGTTCAGCTTGTCTGACAATGTCTCTCTCTAGGTCTGGACTTCCCTACCAAATGGCACACATATCTGTACTCCGAGATTTGCTTCACCCTTATGAATAAAATAGGGCAGTTCAGCTCCTTTGAAGGTCTACAAATGCTTCTTTGAATATGCAAATTAACAAAAATCGTTTTTCTGGGTGATCCTTTACCCTGGCTAGAACCAAGCCTTTACATTACCTCCAGTATTCTCTCTTCTTGTTAACCCTTGTAGTGCCTCACTGAGTCTCTTACTGAAGATCTAATCAGCAGTGCACCCATATGGTTATTTACCATAGTCAGTCCTTCTTAATGTGATACCTTTGGTACTTATTGGTGAACACTATATACTAGCATTGCATGCCAACCGAGTAGACAATGCCAGGCCCCCAGGCACAACCTGCTAGTGGTATCACAGCATTTGGGAGCTCAGCGCTTGATTCAGTGTGACATCTGTGTCCAAGAAGGTCTCCTTTGGGCATTGTTGGGTCTTTTTCTGGTCTGTGTGGGTGCTTCTGCTTGTTCGTATTTTGTCCTGGTAGTTGCACTCCTTGACATTCTCTGCTTGGCCCTGTATTTCTTCTCTCTACACGGTTCCTCAAAGGGATTGTCTTCTTGTTCGTTTCTCTCCTCGCTCTCTCAACTCCTTACATACCTTCCCCTCGACCTACTTCCTTAGGTTTACACCTAAAACATTATTTTTCATCATTTTGAATGAATTGCGAAAGAAACTCCTTAAAGCCATATGATGGCAACGTATGGGTTAATAAGGATGTGTTTGTTTTAGCATGCTGAGAATGCGAGGTACAAAATAATTGTTGTTCTGTATAGGCGGAGAGCTGTATGAAGGGAAAACTTGTGACAGATAATGGAATTCATCGAGGATTCTTCTGTCTCCCTTAGCTCTTCACCATTTTTGATTCTATCCATTTTCAGCACCACAATGTGTCTTTCAGTTCTCTTATTTTGTGTGCTCGTTACGTTAAAAAGGGACTTACAGCGGTTCAGCCCCGAAGTTATTCTTATGGAAGTGACAAGAAATGGATGGCATAGTGTAACAGAGGAAGAACGACTCACTGAAGCTGAAAGAATATGCAGCATTTGCAATACGTTTTACTTTTCTGTAAAAAACAAAATACATTAAGTAAAGGATCATCAAAAAGTACAGGTACATTAGCAGAAAGAAGCCAAGCACACCTAGGTCTCCAAAATAAATGAAAAGACAGCAATCCAAGAACTACAGGGCTCCAGGTTTCATCCAAGGACACTGAATTTGCAAGTGATGTCACTGGCTTGAGCATTGTGAAAAGGCGTAAATCCCTGGAGTACATTTTTTGTCATGCCAAGTGCCCATCATGGGAAGATACCTTACTTTGTTGCATTGGGGCATTGGAGTCACCTGGAGGACATTCATGTAGAGCAATTGGCTGATGTCATTGGGGGAGCAGGGTTTTCTATATCTTAGTCTTCGGATGTAATTGTTAATTAGAACATTGGAATGTTGGCAGCTCCATTGAAAACAATGGAGTGCTCTGGGCTTTTACTGGCCGGTAAAAGCCTGGAGCGCCAACATTCCAATCTTCTTCATTCACAGCAACAGCTGTGAACAAAGCCTCACGGAGCCTTAGGGGATTTTAATCCCCTACAGTTCTGTGAAGCCTTTGTTTTATTTATGAGAACATTCTGCCCTCTAATGCCTTTGGCTCGGGCTTTTTAACAAGGGAGCGGGCCTTTAATAGCCAGTAGAGCCCGCTACGGTGGGTTCTAAGGCTATAATAACCCTCGCCAGTGATCATATGGACCTTTGTTGTTTGACAAGGAATAGTAAGGAACAAACACATAAATCAATCTAATAACATGATAAATCGTTTATTACTTTTAGTACAGTCAATAAAGAGTGTTTTGCATTAGTTTTAATCTTTTCCTCAATAAGAATTAGGGGGTCATTCTGACTCCCGCCGGGTGCGGTCACCGCGCGCCCGGCGGGAGCCGCCAAAATACCGTACCGCGGTCGGAAGACCGCGGCGGGTATTTTGAGTTTTCCCCTGGGCTGGCGGGCGGCCTTCAAAAGGCCGCCCGCCAGCCCAGGGGAAAACGACCTTCCCACCATGAAGCCGGCTCGTAATCGAGCCGGCGGAGTGGGAAGGTGCGACGGGTGCTACTGCACCCGTCGCGTATTTCACTGTCTGCTATGCAGACAGTGAAATACAAGCGGGGCCCTCTTACGGGGGCCCCTGCAGTGCCCATGCCATTGGCATGGGCACTGCAGGGGCCCCCAGGGGCCCCGCGACACCCCCTACCGCCATCCTGTTCAACAGGATGGCGGTAGGGGGTGTCAGAATCCCCAAGGCGGCGCAGCATGCTGCGCCGCCTTGGAGGATTCTGACGGGCAGCGGAAAACCGTCGGGAGACCGCCGGTTTTCCTGCACTGACCGCGGCCAAAGCGCCGCGGTCAGAATGCCCTGCGGGGCACCGCCGGTCTGTCGGCGGTGCTCCCGCCGACCGCCGGGGTCAGAATGACCCCCTTAGTCTTTTAAGCATCAGCATTAGTAATAAACATAGTCCGATAATTGATATTTCAATATGTGGGAAAATAAGACATTAGTGAT
Organism: Pleurodeles waltl; assembly: GCF_031143425.1. NCBI lineage: Eukaryota > Metazoa > Chordata > Amphibia > Caudata > Salamandridae > Pleurodeles > Pleurodeles waltl. The sequence continues at coordinate 759,562,288 of NC_090442.1, forward strand.
TATTGTTTTAATACAGCACTCATTTTCTCTAAAATAAATTCTCTAATCTAAATATAATTGGAATAATGTGAGAAAAAGGTGTCAGTTCAGATACCCAAAAAGAGTTCTGATGTGAGAATCAATGCACACACATACAGCCTTTGCATAATAATTATGAAAGTATTCTAAGCTCCAAATAAGAATCAATGAAACAATTAAGGCAACCTCTCATGTAAGAAGTATCAGAAACTCAAGAATGTCTACAGTCAGAGAGTTGGGTAAGGTAATTTTAGTCAATTCTAGGAACAGGCACACAATATTCTATCCTGTAACAGTATTTTCTTTCTTCTCCTGAGTCCTCCAATAAGATTTGAGTAAACTCCTGGGAAAAGGCAAACACCCGATTTTCCCATGCTGGTACAATAGTCTTTAGACACTAGAACTTATAAAGTTACATCATTGATATTTTGTAGTCCAGACTATTCTTCTCATGACTCGTTCTTCCTGTTGCATCCTCTCCTCCTGGTGAGAATCTCACTATTAGTTTTCTAACACAAAAAAGTGTCTATTCACTAGTTAACCAAAGGCTTCTGGAAAAATACAACATCTGTAACAGAGAGAAAAACATCTTGCACAAACAAGTATTCAATGTGAAAACAGGCCTTGCAGTGTTAATGCATTTTTTTTCAGTTAACATAATACTGACAGTTAGTCTAACTTAAGTCAGTACTATTATATATTTTGAAGGCCAATAACATCTAAGTGTAACTACCTACCAGATATTTTGCACTTAATATATTTGTCTTAAACATAGGCTTTGCTTATTATTAATGTAAGCATTTTGTTAGCAAATAAAATTCACTTTAGCAGTCCCCCCCACCGATGGGCTAAAGACCCTCATACTTTCAGGTTCACAAATGGAACATTGGAGTGCACTATAATTTTCTGCTAAGTCATTCTTTGTATTTCTATGTTTTAATTTCATTTAACTCCCTATAATTTCTAATATTTATCTCTTTCAATTGTATTTCTTCTCTAATCTGTCTCCCTTTATCTTCTATGTTATCTAAATCCTTTATACAAAGCATATAAACATATCAAGCAAATACTAATTATTAGTACATTTCTCAATATGATTCTTAAAAGTCCTCCTCCTTCTACTGTTGCAAACCAGTTGCCCATGACAGAGGCTTCTTTGCCTACATTTCCTAACACACTAGTAGTTTCCAAAGGCCCTAACTCAGATTTAAAATCATAAATGTTCTGCTAAATACTTCTGTCTTTCTACTCTCATCAGGGATGTATGAGCAGCAATGGTAAGCTTTCAGCTTTCAGCATCTTGCAGACTCCACCTTTCTCTGCCAACAAAATACAATAAACTAATTGATCTCACAAAACTGTTGATCTAATAGCAACTAACTATGTGTTAATAGCAGCAAGGCACCATATGTGTTGGTAGCCAATTTATCTAATACTGTTGATAGCTTTCTAATTTTCTCATCATTTAAAACTGGTCATACGGGTGGTATGATTGCTCCACAAATGTCTTCCACTAATTGTGTTCCATCATTAGAACTAAGGGCCAGATGTAGAAAGATTTGTGCATGGTGCAAACTGCGAAAATCGCAGTTTGCGCCATGCAAAAAGCCTTTTTCGATGAACATTCACAATTTGCGAGTCGGTACCGACTCGCAAATTGTGAATGCGACTCGCAAGTAGGATGGGGTGTTCCCTTCCTATTTGCGACTCGCATCGCTATGCTAACTTGCTTTGTGACCGCGAATGCGGTCGCAAAGCAATTCGCAGTTACCACCAGTGTCACACTGGTGGTAACCCATTCGCAAAAGGGAAGGGGTCCCCATGGGACCCCTTCCCCTTTGTGAATGTTGCCAATAAGGGGTTTTCAGAGCAGGCAGTGGTCCAATGGACCACTACCTGCTCTGAAAAACCGAAACCAAAATGTTTCGTTATTTTTTTTATTTTGCAACTCATTTTCCTTTAAGGAAAGCAGGCTGCAAAGTAAAAAAAAAAACCTGCTTTATTTAAAAAGCAGTCACAGACATGGAGGTCTGCTGACTTCAGCAGGCCACCATCCCTGTGAGTGCAGGGACTCACTATGGGGTCGCAAAATGCGACCCACCTCATTAATATTAATGAGGTGTGTCTTTGCGACCCCATAGCGACTCGCAGTCGGTGTCTGAGACACCGTACTGCATCTGATTTTGCGAATCGGAAATTGCGAGTTGCACCGACTCGCAATTTCCGATTCGCAAAATCGGACTTTGCTACATCTGGCCCTAAGTGTGTCTAAGGAGTGGTGTCATTTTTGAAGCATCTTTATTATTTACATGATATATTCTAAGAAACAATAAGCCTAAATAACAAACACCCTCTGATTTAGCAAGTAACTAGACATAGGAATCTTGTCTGCAGACAAAGTAAAATCCAGAAATAACTGCCCATTCCCCTGTAAAGATTTGGACAGGTCCTCCCAAAGCTTCAAATGTGTGTTCTCAATTGCTTATCCTCATATGCCTCTTTCCAGACTGATTTTTTCTTTTGTAAATGATGCATTATATTCTTGAAGAGGCACACAGTGATTGAATGTTTCACACCATTTATTAAGAATCCTCTTATCTAATCACCCAAAGGTTCACCCAGGTCCTTGGAGATCCTCTCCTCCCAGCTCTCTCCTTCCAACTCACTCTCTACATTCTAGAACAGAACAGAATGCCTATCATGTGCATGGCACATTCCATTACATGTAAGATCAAACCATAACAGTGAACACATAATTTCCCTTTGTGTCCTCTATTTGGTTTTAATTTTGGGTAATCAATTTTCTTTTTGTATTTATCTTCCTCTTTCTTCCAAAAAAATCTTTAAAACATATTCCTGTTTATTTTTAGTATGAAAAATGTGAGCTCTTTTTTCCTATAATGTTAAAATGTATCTATTTTCTAAAGGCCTCATTAAACAGGTTAGATTATTTTTGTATGCCTTAACAGTGTCTATAACAGTAGGGGACCTGAAGAAATACCAAGCAATCTCCATGTCTTTTGCTTGTGAGTGAGGATTCATTCTTTTCTGAAGGAGAACTTTAGAAAGGATCATGTCTTAATGGGGAAAATTATATTCAAAACATTCCTGTCTCTAAAATAGACTAAGCAAAATACTACAGGTAATTGCATAGGCCCGTGAGATATGATGTGAGGTCACATATTTTGCAGCTGAAGAAGGTAAGTGTGCACAAATGTAGTAATCTTTAGTGTCTAAAGCTTGACTGTGTTCCTCAACTAATCTAGAATAAACAGGGGGCGTGGCCAAGGTCTCGGAGATGGCGCACGCCTAAATTCCGAGCTCCGGAGGGGCCGGTGAATAATTGAGCGAAAAAGCGCCTCTGCCGGGCCGACCGAAGTCCGGACTGAGGGGTAGACTCACAGGAGGGGGCTAGGCGAGAGAGTGCCCCTCTGGTGACGGCGAAGTGAGCCCGGTGCCGAAATCGGCCTCCTGGACGGCTCGGGGGACGAGAGGCCTGGGCGCACGACTGCATCCGCGGCCTCGCGCTGGGCTGTGGCCAGGCCCGCCGGAGAGGGAAGGAGGCGACGGGACGTGAAGGTGCGGGGCCCTGGGCGTGGCCTTATCAGACGGTGAGAGAGCAGGGGGCGGCCGTGCCCGCGGGAGAAGTCGCGCCCAGTCGGGGCGTTGCAGGACGGAGTGGCTGAACGCGGGCGGCCCCGGGAGCAGACGGGCGCCGACCCGGGCGAGAGACTGCGGCCCCTACAGCGGCCCTTGAGGGTGTCGGGTGGCGGAGCTGACCGGCCGGCGTGCCCAGAAGCGGGCGGCTCCAGCGGAAGACGGCGGCACCATCCCGCGGTAGGAGCGGGCAATGCGAGGCGCGAGGGGGGATAGTATGGAGTCCCCTCCTCATAGCGGCACAGGTGCTGGAGGGGCCTGAGAGCCCATGAGCTCCCGCACCGGAACGGGTGCGGCGGGGCAGCGCCCCGGGAGGCGAGCGGCCCCGGGTGGACTCGGAGACCTGCTCGAGGCGGTGATTGAGACCCGGGTAGGGCTGCAGGCCGGGGCTGTGATCAAGCGTCTGGTCATTGGACCCCAGGGGACAACGGAGGAGTTCTCCTCCATCGCGACGGTGCAGCCGAAGAGCGCCCAGCGGCGAAGACTTATCGGGAGGCTGTAAGAGGGGACCAGTGCAGCGAAAGGCCGGAGTGATAAGGGAACACATGGAGAGGTCACTGGAACGGAGACGGAACCCGGGGCCCTGACATTCCCTATGGCGGCGTAACGTGCAGTAAAATCGGTCCCTTGAGGACTGCTGTGGACATTGACGAGCCTGCGTGGGACTGGTAGGCTGTTTGGGGCAAAAGTTGAAAAAGAACGATCTGGACCCGAACCAACGTGGGGCCCCTTGGGGGCTGATCTGATCCCTGGGACGGGGGGACCCATTTGTCTGGACTGCAATAGGGGAGCAAAGGCGCGGAGCACCCAACGGAGAGACTCAGAAACAGTGGACCCTGAAGGGTACGGGGACCCGGCTGAGGAAAAGCCTGGGGCAAGGCAGCGGCTCATGGAGGGGAGGGAGTGACATTTTGGAGAAGATAGACAAACACCGCCGGGGCTGCTGTCAGGGGTCCCTGGGGCGGGGCCTGCGGCCGCGCTGATGCCCTCCAAGGCCAGAAATATGGAGTCCAAGGCTCAGGCCGAGTGCGAAGAGTCGGGCGCGCAGGACCACACACAGGTCAAGGTCCAGGACACGCTAGATAAAATTCTTGGAGCGATAGAGGACACCAAAACAACGCTGCAGCGAGAGATCAGCCAGGTTGCGGTTGAGGTGAGCTTGCTGAGAGCGGAACACCACAAATTGGTAGATAGAGTCAAAGAAACAGAAATTGCCCTGGCGGACATAGCACCGAAGCAGGAAAACCTGACAGCTGAAGTGTCCTCCCTGGTTGACAGAGTGACGCGCCTCGAAAGGAGAGTTGAAGACGCAGAGGGGAGGAACAGAAGGAATAACGTACGTGTGGTGGGTCTCCCAGAGGGGACCGAGGGTACGAACATGGTTGAATTTTTGGAGAAGTGGTTCGGTGAGACGGTGGCTCCGGGGCGCCTGACCCCCTTCTACACGTTGGAGCGGGCGCATCGGGTGCCGGCGAGGCCGCTGGCCCCGGGCAGGCCCCCCCGGGCCGTGATAGCTAAACTGTTACATTATAGTGACAGGGACACCCTCCTGCAGAGGGCCAGGGAATCGGGCCCTTTTAAAGTCGGAAACGGGGAGGTGACATTATTCCCGGATTACACTCTGGAGGTACAAAACAAGCGAGCTTCGTTTCTGGCAGTCAAGAGAGCCCTAAGGGAGGAGGGAATCCAATATTCGCTACTCTACCCAGCCAGATTGAGAGTGATTCTGGAAGGGAAGACATCGTTCCTTCAGTCACCTGAGGAAGCCTGGGAATGGCTAGAGTCACACAGCTCCCGGGCAGGAGGGTCCACAGGAAGGGTCGCGCTTGGGAACGGGGCGCGCCGAGCGCTGAAGGGAAGGAAGCCCAGAAACCGCAGACGTATGGTACCTACCCAAACACAGAAAGAGAAAGGAAGGAAGGAGGCATTGGAGGCAGCGGCACGCATGAGCGGAGAGGCGTCACCCCAGGAAGGATCCGGGAACGAGTCTGACGACACGATGGTTTCATCTGCAGGTGAAGCGGATCATTCAACCCGAGCCCCGAAAGTAACCCCGCAAACAGCTGACGAACTTGGCTAGCCTGGACGCACGGAAGGCCCTGGAGACAGGGCGCGTATTGGGATCGACCGGCCCCTCCGGGCAAGGCCACCCCCCCAGACCAGTACTCTGCCGTTTGACAATAATGGCGGGTACTGCTAATCCGAGACTGAACAAGTTGCACTGTTGCACAATTTGCTGGGCGACCTACAAGTTCGGAGGCGCCCTGGGGACTGGGAGTTGGGTCATACAGTTAAAAGTTAATAAGGCAATGTGGGAATTGGAATTGGAATGTGACAAAGTTATAGATAAAGGGAGAGGAGGCTCCGAGGCTTGGGAGGGCCGGGACAGAGCCACCAAACCGAAAATGGGCAATGGCAGATTACAATCTCATGACCTGGAATGTTAGAGGGATGGGCACTCCGGCTAAAAGGCACAAGATACTCTCCTATCTTAAGAGAAGGGGTGTACAGGTGGCTCTATTGCAGGAAACTCACCTGGCGCCTGGAGAGGGAGAGAAGTTGAGACGTAGGTGGAGGGGGCAGGTATTCGCAACGGAATACTCTGCCTACGCTAGAGGTGTATTGGTATGGATCAGGGCGGGGGTCCCCTTCACGACGATCTCTTCCAATATTGACAAGGAGGGTAGATTTGTGATACTGGAGGGGAGGCTGCATGGTGTACCGATAGTCTTGAGTTGCATCTATGCCCCTAACCAAGACCAGGTAGCCTTCATGTCAGGGTTATCGAGTCACCTTACACGCCAATGCACCGGAGAGCTATTAGTAGGTGGGGATTTTAATGCGGTGCTAGACACTGAACTGGACAGGTCTACCCCTCCTATACAGGGGGCTGCGGCAATAAAAACAGCCAAAAGGGTAGGGGAGTGGTTGGACGGGTGAGGGCTATCGGATGTCTGGCGAGTGCATCACCCAACTGACAGAGATTATTCTTATTACTCGGGTCTTCACCAGGTACATAAAAGAATCGATAGAGTAGTATGCACTGCAGGCCTGTTAATTAACATGACACGCTCGGAATACTTGGCCCGCACCTTGTCTGACCACAATCCCTTGTTAATAACGATGAGGGTGCCGGAGGACAGACCCCCCATACCGTCTTGGAGGATGTCCCCCTCAACACTTGAGGACCAGTCGTACAGAGAAGCCTTACGCTGTCATTTGACAGAATACATCGAGACAAACAACGGGTCTACCCCCACTAGGGCCCTGGAATGGGAGGCACTTAAGGTGGTGACGAGGGGCTTTTGCTTGGGGCAGTCGTCGGGGTTAGACGTACACTTGAAAGGGAGCTAAATGCTCTGGAGAAAGACATACACGAAGGGGAGTTGGGACAGGGGAGAACTGCGCAGGAGAAGGAGGATTACAATCGAGCCCGCAGGGAACACTCCCGCATTGAAGAGCAGCTTAGATGCCATGATAGACAAAAGTACACAGCATCCCTGCAGGCGGAGGAGGGTAGATCGGGGAGAATGTTGGCGTGGTTGGTCCGCTCCGGGGGGCAGGGTGAGCCTATCACATGTGTACTAGATGGGGAGGGTTCACGCAAGCTCAGCCCGGCCCAAATAAACAATGCATTCAGGGAATATTATATGCAGTTGTACGGGAAACCCAGTGATCTGCGGACAGAGTCCTTCGACGAGTACCTACAGCAAATCCCGCTACCAACTCTGAACGCAGTGGATAAAGAGGCCCTGGGGGGCACAGTGTCAGTGGAGGAAGTAAACGAAGCCATAGCACAGCTAGCGCCAGGGAAGACTCCGGGAACAGACGGGCTCCCCATGGACTTTTACAAAAAATATAGGTCACTGCTGGCTCCCCAACTGACTGAGATGTACGCGGAGGCACGGCGACAGGGTGAACTGCCACAAACGTTGCGGGAGGCTGTGGTGGTCCCTCTCCCCAAAACTAAAGACAGGGAAGCACGGGTGACGGAGTTTAGGCCTTTGTCAATGCTAAACAGTGATTTCAAAATTCTAAGCAAGATCATGGCTGCTCGATTGCTGCCCCATATGACCAAGCTAGTGCATACTGATCAGAATGGCTTTATTCCTGCCCGAAGCACCTCGTTGAATTTAAGACGGGTTTTCTCGGTGCTGCATATGCCCAGGGCTTTGAGACCGCCAGCTGGGGTTTTGTTGGCGGTGGACTTCGAGAAGGCCTTCGACTCAATCAGGTGGGATTACTTAAGGAAGGTGATGCTCAAAATGGGACTAGGGGAGGAATGGGTGAAGTGGGTGGACCTACTGTACGCTTCCCCCCTGGCTAGAGTTAAGACCGGAAAGTCGATCTCCAGTGCATACCCAATATACCGCGGAACTAGGCAGGGCTGCCCCCTATCACCGATGTTGTTTGCCCTGGCAATTGAGCCCCTGGCGGCACAGTTGCGGCGAGAAGGAGTGGGCAAGGGAATTATCTGGGGTCCGGCTGAGCATATCGTTTCTCTATATGCCGACGATATACTCCTTTACCTGAGGGACGGGGCGGGAGGTGTCGGGTGGGCGCTGGGGATTCTGGAGGAATTCGGGAGTCTATCTGGACTCAGACTTAACAGGAGAAAAACATTTGTATTCCCTGTTCTGGCAGGCTGCGCTCGTCCGGACTCGTGCCCTGCGGACGTAAACTGGGCCCCGCGGACTTTTAAATATTTGGGCATACAAATATTTCACGAACTGAGCGATCTTAGGGACGGCAATCTCGGCAGGACACTTAGATCCCTGCGCACCTCGGTGGAGTTCTGGAGGTCATTGAAACTATCAATAATGGCCAGAGTGGCGCTCTCCAAAATGGTCATGCTGCCACGCTTACTCTATTACTTTGCGAACCTGCCAGTGCAGGTCCCTCCTACATGGTTCCGAGAGTTAAATGCACTGCTTAGAGAGTTGATATGGGATGTGGGTCGCAGGAGAACGGCGCTAACAACCGTCTGTAGACCGGCGCGTCTGGGGGGACTGGGTGCCCCTGACTTCGAGGCGTTTATTTGGCATCTCAGCTCCAGTGGGTGGCCGGCTGGATGGCGGGCAGGGGACAGCTAGACCTGGCAACAGCGCAAGGAATAACAGACACAGCTCGTATAGCGGCAAATATGGCGGGTAGGAAGGTCGCCCTCATAGGTGACAGCATAATGTGTAACGTGGCATTGAAATGCTGGAAGCGTTGCGTGAAAAGGACCGGGGTCGGGCCGCCATACTCTCCCGCTTTACCACTGGAGGTAGTCGCCCTAGAACTACGGGGGCGTGAGCGAGGGGGGCTAGGATTGGGGCCATGGGTGGGAGCGGGGCTGGGGGCAGTGGGGGAACTATTCAAGGAGGGGTTGCTGAAGAGCTTCGATGACTTAGTAGTAGGAGGGGTACCGCAAGGTCAATTCCTATTCTTCAGGAAGCTGATGCACACCCTAAAAGAGCACTGGAGTACAATTAATGCAGAACCCACAATCCATGGGGTGCTGCACCTCTTGTTGACGGCAGGAGAGGAACCTCACATGATCACAAAAATATACCGTGCCCAAATAGAGTCAGCTGTGGACCCCCTGCACTCCCTAAGAGAAAAATGGGAGAAGACAGCCGGGCGAGACCTGTCCGAGTCGGAATGGGCCAGGGCTCTAGCTTATCCTAGAACGATCTCACGCAACACGAGGCTCAGATATATTCAATACAATTACTTACACAGAACTTACCTCACCCCACATCGGTTGCACCGCATATATGGGGGGGCTCCCAAGGTATGCCCCAGATGTGAGGGCGGGGAAGCTGACTTTGACCACATGATGTGGGTATGCCCGAGAATCCAGGTGGGTTGGTTCAAGATGATGGCTACCCTCACGAAGTTATTCGGCTTGGAGCTCCGGCCAACCCCTGATTTGTGCCTACTGGGTCTTCGAACCGGGATTAGGTGGGGCAAGGTTGGGAATCATTTCCTTGACCTGTCTCTGGCTCTATTTAAAAGACTGATCACGAAGGGATGGAAGTCCCCAACCCACCCATCACTAACAGAATGGAGGAACGATGTCACAAGGTGGTCCAGGGCAGAGCTTCAGGTCCTTAGGGCTGAGGAGGCGAGGGGGGTCCTTCAGACCCCAATCGCGGCGGAGTGGGAAAACCTAGTGTCTAACTGGGAAGACTTAACAAAGAGTCCGATGGAGCCTGAGGGAGTGGGATGAGCTAATGGACACGGTCAGAAGATCCCAACATAGGGGAAGTTCACTATAACTAAGACTGAATGACTACTAAGAATCAGTTTGATCCGGATGCGGTATGAGTGTGAGGGGGAGAGCGGGATGGTATAATAAAAAGGATAAGGGAGGGTAATGACGGAACGCAGGGCAATAAAACACGACAAGCAATACCCGGGCAAGCTATCTCCCTTTTTAGTAATTCAGCAATTAAACAGTTCCTCCCACATAGGCCTAAAAGTTCATATACAGTTTGAAGTTGAGTTAAGTCTGTTAACAGGTCACAGAATACAACAGTAACGTAGGATAATGAAAATGTGAATGCCATTATAAAGTTTCAATTGGGCGAAGAAATAACTGTTGATAAGTTAAGTAAATGCATGGTAAAGGCTAACCAAATGCGTAACGTACTGCATGGACCGCAAAGCCCGGAAATGGTATAATTAGCAGAAATGTATAATCACGACAATACGTTACTGTAAGAAGAATTACACTTGTAAAAACAGCAAGTAGTTGATAACAATAAAAACAAATTAAAAAAAAAAAAACTAATCTAGAATAAACATTAGCTGGAAAATCTGCTTTAGAAAAATCTATGAGCTAAGATTTTAATTTTGTCTCATTTGTTGTGTGTGCAGGAGTTACAGATGTAGGTGTAGACCTTAGTGTTTCTATCTCTGGTGTAAAACTCATTCCACCATGATTACTGGCACCACAACTGTCAATGCAACTCCTACATTTATCCTACATCCAGCTTTGGTGAGGAAACGTGTTTCTACAGTCATACCTTTAGAAGAAAATAGCATCAGGAAAATTGAATATTCTGCATCAAATTCTTCTTGTGCCTACTGACAAAACATTTGATGATTAACTTAGAGTTATTTCGTTCAGCTTATACACAAAAGTCTTCCTAACACATCCCTAGGCCTACTTCATCTTCTTTTAGGTGTATTACCCCTACTCTTCTACTGCAACCTTGGCCCTGGGTAATTCTTCTTAATTCTTTTTCTTAGATAATAATTGTCATAAGTGTTTATCACAGTCTCTTATTTTACTGCTTTAAATACAGTTCCAATGATGAACCAATTTGTCATTTCACTTCTTTTAGTTTTGAATTCACTAAACAGTGCTTGTCCAGTTCTTAGTTGCAACACTTGTTTTAGAAATCTTAGGTAAATCAATGCTGTTTTAGTTTGGCATATCATGGAAGTTCAAATGAGTCTGATCTCCGTTCATTAGGAATCTGACTTGATGCATTAGACATGTTCTCTGAGTAGTAAGTCCAATCAGTTGCAGAATACCTTCCACAAGGCACTCTTGTTCTTTTTGATCTACTTGGTGTCTGTTGATCTTCTTATGTCTCGCTTATACCTCTAGATTCTGTTTTCTCAATGCTGATTTGTAGTATACATTCCACTGACACACCAGATCTCAATTGCCTCCTACCACATGGCCATTCTGATTTCCATAGGGTTTTTTCTCTTCTCACACTTGTTCCTTCATGTGGATCATTTGATTACTTTTGTGATGCTTCAACAGTTTTTTTATCCTCAGCTCTCACTTCGTCTTCATTGTATTTCCACACCAGTTTTCTAGATTTCAGGAACTTTTACCACTGTGAGATTTTGCTGTACTTCATTCTCTTCTGGTCCTTATGGATTAAGTGACAAAGGTGCTCTCAGATTTGACTAAAAAAACAATGTTTCTTCATACGGACACCTCACTCTCTGAATTTATGAAGCATGCACCCAATTAGGTATCCCAGTGCATTTGACAGCTGTGTTGGCAAGGAAGATGAGCTGGCAGGGACCTCCCCACCTGAGCCCAATGTAGGATTTTTGCATGTTCTTTTTCACCAATACCCAGTCACCTGTGTTAAAGTTGTGGCACTTCTCATGATATGAACTGGCAGTGGCAGCTCCATCATGATGAGAAACAGAATGCATAAAATCAGGTAATTCTTTGCAGTAATCAACTATCAGGTCATCTGTGATGTTTACAGGTGCATTTGCAGACACAGCAACGACCCATGAGGATCTCGTAACAAACCACTTACTGTGTTAGGGGTGCTTCGAAGACTCATCAAAACCAATGGTAAAGCATCTGGCCATTTCAGAGAAGTAGATGCACAGACTTTAGCCAAAAAAGACTTCAACTTGCTGTTCACCTGCTCAACTATCCCCAAAGCCTCAGGGTGATAGCTACAGTGCAATCTCTGTTCCACTTGAAGAGCCACATGCAGCCATCTAAAGACATCATTATTCAAATGGGTTTCTCTGTCTGAATCCAGAGAAACTGGTTATCTGAACTATGGAGTGAGTTTATATAAGCTACAGTGAGGCTGTCATTCCTCTGTGTTGAGTAGCCTTCCAACCGTTCAGAGAAATTACAAACTATAACCACGACATACATCAGCGTGTTACAAACAGGCATTTCAATTAAGGCCAACTGCATCCTGTTAAAGGGTCCTACTGATCATCCAATGTGGCTAAGTGTTACAGGGGTTCTCCTTTCCACATTCATCTGCTGACATCAAACATCTATGACATAACTCTTCAGCTAAAATTCTAAATTGGAGATGAAACTAGTTCGCCCTGAACAGTCTAACCACTGCATTACCTCCAATGTGTGTAGTACCATGTAAATGTTGTGTGGTGCCAAACAACAGACTATCTGGCAACACTGACCTTCCATCAGCTGAAACCAAAATGTAGTTGATATTTTTAACACATTGGCCCTCATTACAAGTTTGGCGGTTTTCGTGCAAAATCACCATGTGAAATGGTGCCACTATACCACCAGTGGTGACGGTATAGCGACCGCAGGATTACGAGTCACAAAACCCAAACCGCCCAAAAACAGACACAAAACCAACAACACTAGGCCAACCAACGGCAAATGAGTGACTGATCAACTGCCGGCCCCACCATGCCAACACCATTCCGACCGTCATATTTAGAGCCAACTTCCAGCACAGCAGTACATGCACGGCAGTAAACCGTTGGCGGTTCGCACCTCAGCAGTACAAAAAGGCACCGCCGAAAGTAACCAACACCAACTTGGCCAGTTCGAATATCCCACACCTGAAACTCATACACACATCACGTACACGCCATCATATAACACACCCCACATACACCCACAATCCTTAGCGACAACTACAAGCAGACATACTCGATACGAAGCACAACCCAAACACAGCAAAGACAATCACACTGCACACATTGTACAAATTATGACCACAGCCCACCAGTACCCACAGCCAAGCACCCCCACAAAACCACACAACCTACACTGCACCTGACATGCACACCACATACCCACCCTACAACATGTCTTGCCAGAAGCACCCACGGTTCTCCGACAATGAGTTGTGAGACATGGTGGACGAGATCATCAGAGTAGAGCCACAGCTCATGGGAGTCCAGGTACAGCAAACATCGACATGCAGGAAAACAGAGTTATGGCAGAGGATCGTCAACAGGGTCAACTTAGTTGGCACCTACCCACGCACAAGGGAGGACATCAGGAAGAGGTGGAACGGCCTCAGGGGGAAGGTCCATTCCATGGCATCCAGGCAACAGATAGCCAACAAAAAGACTGGTGGTGGGCCCCCACCGCCTCTCCTTCGGTTGACATCCTGGGAGGAGAAGGTCCTGGACATCATGCAACTTGAGGGCCTGACTGGCATCAACAGAGGGCTTGACTCTGGTAAGTCAACCACGCCCCCTAAGCACTAACCAACCCTGGCCTGCAGGCCTCCCCATCACCCATCATCCTCCAACCTACTACAACCCACCCCACTGCAACCATCCCAAACACTTTGCATGCCACACCAACCCACTCCCATCATCCCTACTCACTCACTCCTAATGCACAGATGACAACCACAATGTGGAGAACCACAGCTCCCACAATCCTGCACAACCCACACAGCAACACACCACAGATCCACTGCACAGTGGAACATCTGCATGGACAACCATACCACAGCCCACACCAACTAGCAGCCATGACTTCGTCCCAACACATGGCAATGACAGCAATGCCAACCACCATCCACAACCATCATGCCACATGGAAACCATGACACAAACCCCTACACCAAATCAATGTCTGCAGTGCAGCAGCTGTCATTGTCATCACTGGGAAGCAAGTCTAGCCACTGCATACATCACAACAGGGACATTACAAACACAGTTAATCTCTACCGTTTCCATGCACAGGTGACCCTGCCACTGCCACCCTGAACAGGATGACAGCATCGAACAGCCCTATCCAGGATGAAGGCCCCACTGGATGTTTGGATGGTGACGACTTGCCTGGGCAATCTGGGGCCACTGGACAGTTCACCAATAGCAGACCCACCCTGGACACACCAGACGCCCCCACCCATGTGTCATCAACACAACAGTCAGCCCTGAACCCCAAACCTGTTCCCCAGGGACCTCACAATTAGAGGTGTGCCCCATAGTACAGGGGCCAGAGTCAAGGGCACACACTGCAGACAATGAATGCCCTGCTGCTACTGGGAGTGTGCACACTGTGCCAGGGGCACAGGCACAGGGGGCCACGGGTAATGGGAAGGGGAAGGTGGTCCAAGGCTCTAGGCAGCCACACCAACTGACTGCACAGGAGGCCCTCAACCTAGCCCTAGGTGTATACCAGCAGACCCAGGAATCAGTTGCCCAGATCCTCAATACCATGCAGGAGACCCAGAGGCTGAAGGAGGAATACCATTAGGAGGCCATGCAACTGTGGCAGGCCCACAATGCCACCATGGCCTCCATAGCAGGGGTTCTCAAGGACCTGACCACCATCATGTGTGAGTCCACCACCCACCAGCAGGCCCCTTCCACTGGCCACATCCCATCAGAGCCCTCCATGTCAGCAGCAGCCAGTGGTATGGAGACCCCACCACAGGACCTGCAGGACTCCAGCACCCTTACCCCTGTAGCGGAGGAACCCCCATGCAAGCAAGGATGTCCAACTAGATATCCAGCCGTACATGATGCCAAGACCACAACCACTGCCAGGAAGTGAGCCTCTCCTGAACATTCTCCCTTGTGAGACTGAGACACCCTGCACTGTACACTCTCTTGTCTTCGTTTTCCCATGGTCAGCATATTGGACCTGGACTAACCACAGTGGCTGGAGATATGTGTGAAGGAAAGCAACAGGTCAGGCAGAGACCAGAGTACACCACTACAATGTCCTGAAAGTAAAGCAAGACAGGGACAATCACTGTAGGAGTCAGAGATGCCAACTCAACACAAATGCACTGTAGGAACAGGTATCCAAGGCAGATACGCAGTTAAGTCCACAACCATATGGCCAGTACCAGCACACAAAAACAACACATAACAACCCAATGGTACCACCCTCACAGCATCCAGACCTGACCCCATACCCCCTGCCACCAACAACAATGTAGCATTGCCACTCAATGTTGACTCCCATGATAGATGCTGCACAGATGCAACAACCCTGTGTGGCACACACATAGCACTTGAACTGGCAGCTCAGGGAACATTGTATATACACGTTGATGGCACTAGTGGAACAGCACAACAACTGCCTGACTATAAGCCTGACATGTACACTGTGACTACCTAAGCCATGGGCACATGTGACACCCCCCCAACCCACCCAGAGGCAGAGCTGAAACCAATACCATCAGTTGTCAGAGACAACAAGTGGTAGTAGGGACAAGGCAGAACGTCATAGAGGACATATACCAGACAGTTGACACACACCTGCATCTCAGTCAAAGCCCTGGAGTCAGCTGCATCCTCATCATCCTCCTCTTCATCAATTCCCATGTCCCTTTCATCAGCCACTGGTACAGCTACCCCTTCCTCTGCATCCAGCAATGGGATTTGATGCCTCAGGGCCAGATTGTGCAGCATGTCACAATGATCTGGCACACCTTCTGTGGGTTGTAGAGCAGGACACTCCCAGACATATGCAGTCACCGGAATCTGACCTTCAGCAGGCCGAAGCACCTCTCAATGACCCATCTGGTATGACCGTGGGCCTCATTGTAACGGTCCTCTGCATTTGTAGTTGGACGCCTCACAGGTGTCAGGAGCCAGGGCAGGTTGGAATAGCCAGAGTCACCTGTGTGCACAGAGGTAAGAGGCATGTCAAGACCGAGAGGGTGATAGGGCAGGGACACAAGTGTGCAGAGAGCTGAGGGGCACACATATGCAGGGGTACATACTGGTTAGCCAGGCTTGGTCTCTCGTAAGTGGTGCCATCATGTGTGGGGCACTGCTGTTCCGCAGGATGAAGAAATCATGCACAGAGCCCGGGAACCTGGCTGTCACCTGGGAGATATATTGGCCCTGCAAGACAGACCACCTGCACGTTAACCAAATTAAAGTTTATGCGGTTCCTATAGACCTGTTCACTCATCCTGGGTGGCATCAGGGCAATGTGGGTGCCATCAATGGCCCCAATGACATGAGGGATGTGTGCCACTCCGTAGAAAGCAGCCTTGACAGTAGGAAATTCTGCACATTGGGGGAACCGGATGAAGCTGCCCAGATATTTGAGCAGGGCACATAGTACATCCCTCAAGACGTTGCTAAGCATGAGCTGTGACATTCCTGCTGCCATGCCCACTGTGATCTGGAAGGAGCCTGAGGCAACGTAGTGGAGGACTGACAACACCTGCACTGTGGGAGGGATGGCATTGGAATGGCAAATGGCAGGTAACAGATCCGACTCCAACTGGGCCACCATTTCCATGATGATATCACGGTCCAGGTGATAGGTCTGGATGATGTGACACTCCTCCAGGGTGGCAAGGTTGACTAGGAGCCTGTACACCAAGCATTCCTCATCCTCAACCTTACATTGTACCTGGGAACAGGAGAGAGTGGGTATTATGTCGTGCACCTTAGACTGTGTAGACAGTGTTGATGTGGCCACAGGTCATCAAAAGGCACCCATGACGCACTAACATTTTACCCACAACACACATTTGGACATGTAAAATGGCAGCCGACTATCCTGCATGCATGGGACAGATAGAAGTGTGCTCATCCCACCGGCGTAACACGCCATGGCGGTAGGCGGTCAGAACCGCTGTACAATTCACCATTGGTTAACACTGTTGCCTATAGGAGGTAGGAGCCAATGGTGATCACCGCCAGTGGTGACAGTGATGTCCGCAGCGGCCGTGACTCCCTTTTCATGTGCTCATGCTCACTTGATTCCTGAACTTTGTGCACTGAAGACCTCCACTGCATGTGCTGCTGTGTTCTGACTCTAGTAGTCAAGATGCCACATCCTGAAGGAGATAAGGCCGCAGTCTTCACCCATGAAGAGTTAGAGTGGCTCGTGGACGAGGTCCTGCCCTGTATGGACAATTGTATGGGGCACCAGAGCAGCAGGTGAGCCCACCCCTGGCTACCCCCCCTCCAAGGGCAAGCCCAAGGGCCCCCCTCCAAGCCCAGACCAAAAGACCCCCCCTCCAAGCCCAAAGCACCCCCCACCCTACCCCTGAGGTGCCTGCATACCCCATTGATGACCCCACCCTGTGGAGGTCTGCACTTTGCAGTCAGGAGTCAATTTGGGGTGTCACCTTGTGCCCAGTGTGCTCAGGACACTGTGGGACTTTTGGACTGGCCCTTGAGCCTGTGTGTACGTAGTTTTATTAATGATTTAAACATTTATAATATACCAGCGCCACAACACCGTTGGTGACAATGGTACTTACCTAGTCCTGGCTTTCCTTCCACATGTATATGTGGTGGTTGTGGGTATTAGCATGTATGTGTGTGTGTGTTGGTACGGGTGTGTGTTTGCATGTGTGTGTAGGCATGGCTTCCTGTGTCATGTATGTGTTGTGTGTGTGTACTAATATTGTTCCCTCTAGTGTGTGCTAGGCTGGTGTACTTACGGTTGGTATCTTGGTTGCTGTCGCTGGTCTGGGAGTTGCATGGCCAGGTAGAGCATTGGGAAGAGTTGCAACTCACGTGCCATGGTGCCTACAGACGTGCCTGTGTTCCTGAAGGTGGGTGTTCCCTTTTATATCTTGTGTCTTATCCACCTTTACTGTTCTGCCTTGGAAACTTCTACCAGTAGCCTTTTGATTTCTTCCCAAATATCAGCTAATGGGCAGGCAAAAAGCACAGTACAAACCATGGACTTTCTGTGCAAAAAAATATAGGTGTGGTGGCTCCCACCAGGGCATGACCATGCCCCACCTCCCATATGTATATACAGAACATAGTTATTATCCACAATACGCCCCCTTTTTTTAAAACAAATAAACATAGGCGTGGAGGTTGCCCATCATGGACATAGTCGTACCCCACCCCAAAGTGTACATAGACAGTCTTTCTGGCCCCCTCGTTTTGTTTTTGGGGATGACCCACAATTTTGTTCCTGGGGGTGGAAGGCCACTAAACACCAGAAAAAAAACTAGGGGTGGGGGCTGCCCAACATGGACATTGTGATGCCTCATACCCCACAAAAAAGAGCTCAAGAGTCTTTCTGCCCCCTTGAAGGTAGAATGGGGCAATTAACCCCAATATGCTTCCCCTTGGGGGGGCGAAAGGCCACTAGACAGGGGGGCTGCATTTATAATATTGTTTTGGGTGGGAAGGCCCCTCTTTGGCATGGGACTGCGCTCTCCCCACCCCAGGGCCCAATAGGTTTTCGCCTCCGACAGTATAGATAGGGGTATTCACTCCTAATCTGACCCCTCCATAAGGTTGCAGCCTGCCCTGGCATCTAACGATTCCCATGCCTCTGAAGGAGCCATCGTGTCTTTCTGCCCCCCTTTGGGGCAGATAGGAAGTCTGTCCCAATTGAGGACGTTACTCCCAAATCTGGCCCAAAGGGGGTAGAAAGCCCACTAGACCCCAGCAGTTTGCGTTTAGGGCACAAGAAAAGGGTGTGGGTGTTGCACTCTAGCATTGGCCACATCCCTGCCAAAAATGACAACCCAATCTTCCTTCCCCTCCCCCAGGGGAAGACTGGCTGTTTGCCCCTGATGCCCACAAGGGCAGATAGGTTTGTGGATGACAGAACTACTTTTTTATATAAAATAATAGGGTGGTTCTGGCCAATTCTGACTCAGGCCCCACCCCTACGCCTAAAGCCTCAACAGCCTTTCTGCTCTCTCATGGACCATAACATCCCATCTATCCCACAGGCAAGAGAGAGGGCATTTGATTCTTGTGGGTGTTATTTTTCCATACAGCTCAGGAGATTGTGGTTAAATCCCAATATCTTCCCACTTGCCATGGTGAATCGCAGCACTTTTTGGGCTTGGGTAGGCTGCCACCTATAGAAAACTAGCCATCTCAGACAATTCAGGAAACTAGACATCGAGGGGAGTCCAGTGTAGTTTGCTTCTCACAAATTCCATGACGTTTTCTTACCCACAATGCCCTGCAGCAAACTTCGCCTAAAAACATAAGTCTTCCGTGGATTTCCAGAATCAGGAAGAATTCACGAAATTGCTATTACCTAGCGTTACCCCTCTTGTGCCGATAAAAACGCTGTGCCACTTGTGTGGCTGGGCCTAGTGCCCATGGCAGGAATGGATCAAACCAAGGTCAATGGGAGCCTTTGTGGGGGGGCTCGCATTGACCTTGGTTCGATCAATTCATTTTGGGGGCACTAGGCCCAGCCACACAAGTGGTGTCACATTTTTATCGGCACCAGTGAGGTAACACTGGGCGGTAACTGGGTGGCAATGTTTGACATTTGCAAGGGATTCTTGATACAACAACCTGGTGAAAGCCATGCAAGGCAACCCACTCTGGATTCCCCCAGGTGTCTAGTTTTAAAAAAAAAGGTACAGGCTTTCCTTAGGTGCAGGCTGAGCTAGTGTCCAAAAACGCTGCTACCCACTTCGCAAAAAGCAGTCAGTTTTGATGAAAAAATTTGATGTACCCATGTTGTATTTTGTCCTGTTTCCTGATGTGGGATCTAGGGCTACCCACACTAGAGATATACCATTTTTATTGGGAGACTTGGGAGAATGCTGTGTGGAAGGAAGCTTGTGGCTCCCCACAGATTCCAGAACTTTCCAACACAGGAATATAACAAACATTTGTTTTTTTGAGTCAAGGTTTAAAGTTTGCAAGGGATTCTGGATCAAAAAACCTTGTGAAAGTCAAGTAAGTCACCTGACCCTGGATTTCTCCAGGAGTCTACATTTAAAAAAATGTATGGGTTTGCTAGGTTTTCATAGGTGCCAGCTGAGTTAGGGTACAAAATCCCCAGCCACCCAGTTTGTACAAAAAGGTTCAGGTTCGAGAGGCAAATATGATGTATCCATGTTGCATTTAGGGGCTTGGGGATGTTTCCTGTTGCGAGCCCTGGGGCTACCCACAAGTGAGGCACCATTTTATTATTTGGAGACTTGAGAGGATGCTGAATGTAAGGACGTTTGTGCCTCCCCACAGATTGCAGAACTTTTCATTACAGAAGTCTGAAGGAAATTTGTTTTTTTTTAGTCCAAGTTTGAGGTTTTCAAGTGATTCTGGGTAGAAACAACCTGGTGAGAGCCATGCAATTCATGCCATCTTGGATTCTCACAGATGTCTAGTTTTCAAAAATGAAATGAATGCTGAGCCAGGACCCAAAATCCATACCTACCTACATTTGAATAAAGGGTGCATTTGTAGAAAAATGTGATGTGTCCTTGTTGTGTTTTGGCTCAGTTCCTGTCACAGGCACTAGGCCTACCCACACAAGTGCACCTCCATTTTTATTGGAAATTGGAAGAATTGAGGGAGCATTGAATAGGAGAAAATGTGTTATTATCAATTGTATTTCATTGCATTTATGCTTTCCAAATGTAAGCCAGTGTTTAAAAAAGAAGACATTTTGAAAAATACCATCTAAATCACTCACTACCCACTACAGAAACTCACTGCTCCTAAACTCCGTATCTTGCGCCCGTCTCAGAAAAATATAGGTTTCATTGATACCCATTTTCCACTTTACATATTTCACCATATGAGTTGCTCCATTCTTAATACAGATGGAAAGACCATTGTACAGTGCAGCACAGTTGTTGGCTTTGGGTACCTTGGGTTCTTGGAGAACCTACAAATCCCTATATATGCCCACAACCAGAAGGGTCTGGTGGACGTAATTATATAATACTTTTGTAAATTAGCCATCATGACCAAAAGTTATAGATGAAAACATTATCACAAATGGCTGTTTTGTTTTTCTTCTCATTTTCAATATTTCTTTTTTTCAACAGTTAGGGGGTCATTACAACATTGGTGGTAAAAGCCGCTTACCTCCGTGCAGAAGACCGCCAATACACCGCTGCGGCAGCGGAATTCCGCCACAGCTATTATGACCCACATCTCGGAATCCGCCAAAATTCAGACACCCACACAAGTCCGCCACACCAAAGGTCAGTGATAAACTGGCGATAACAAAACCTCCACCGTCACGCCAACAGAAACACGCCCATGCTATCACGACCCACGAATCCACGCAGCGGTCTTTCAACCGCGGTATTCCATTGGCGGTACACACCGCCGCGCTCAAAATACACACACATCTCCAAAACACCGCCACATTGGACAATTCGAAATACACACACCTGATACACATACAAACACCACTCCCACACAATCAATACTATATAAAACACACACCCACATCACCCACAAAACCCTACGACCAAAAATTTAGACGAAGGCCAGAGAGACAGCACAGCATATACCATCACACCACACAGAGGCACACAACACCATCACCCACACAACATCCACGCACAAAACACCACACACCACTACACATCATATACGGGTAGAGCCACAGCTATTTGGATCACAGGTGCAGCACACCTCCAGAGCTAGGAAGATGGAGCTATGGCGAAGAATAGTCGACAGGGTCAACCCAGTGGGACAGCACCCAAGAAATCGGGAGGACATCAGGAAGAGGTGGAACGACCTATGGGGGAAGGTGCATTCCGTGGTCTCCAGGCAGACCCCCACCTCCTCCCCCACAACTAACAACATGGGAGGAGCAGGTCTTAACCATTATGCATCCTAAGGGCCTCGGAGGAGTCGGTGGAGGAATGGACTCTGGTAAGTCAAATCTTAACTATCATATCCCCCACCCTACCTGCATGCTATCACAGACCCCCACCCTCACCCCCTCCCCTATCACTCCAACTCCTCACTAATTTACTAATAACCCAAACCACCCATCCCAACACCAAGCCCTGCATGACACAACAAAGCATGGACACCCCTCACTAAAGCATGCCCACTGCACATACCCAGAACACCCCCCCAACCATCATCACACAAGCCCCCACACAGGAATGCTAGCACTGGGGTACACGCTCACCCACCCATTGCACACCATGACACACACAAATGCAATAATCATGCCTTTACACCCCTGCAGGACCACTACCCAACATCACCAGACAGGAGGGTCCAGACATCTCTACCCCACCCACAGAAGAGGCCCACAGTGATGACAGCAGCTCTGTCCAACTGGATCCAGATGACCAGCCCAGACCATCGTGGGCCTCGGGACAGTCGCATCCCCACAACCAGTCACAAGCCACCACAGACCTTCCACCCTCTGGTAACACCAGCACAGCACCCACCCGGCGGGCCGATACCTCCATACCCAGGACATGTCAATCAGCTGTGTGTCCACCACTACAGGGATCCCAGGATAACCCACCACCCCAACAGCAACAGGGACCTGGGGGCAGTGGCAGTGGGCACACGGTCCAGGGGACGGAGGCCCAGGAACACAGGGGAACTGGGAGGGCTGCTGTGCGACGGGGTGGACAGGCCTAGGGAACCCACTCTCCATGAGGCTCTCTCCTCCATCATGGGAGCCTACCACCACTCCCAGGAGACGATGGCAACGGTCCTGGCCAAGTTTCAGGAGACCCAGCGCCTGCAGATACTGAACACCATGAGGGACACCGTGGCACTCCAAGGGGCCCTTGACACTAGAATGGATGATGAACTGCCCACCACCTCCGCCGGCGCTAGTGGACAGGAGGCACCACCACAGGACCACCACACCAGCACCCCACCCCCTGCAGACGGAGAACCACCCCGCAAGCGGTCCCTGAGATCCAAGAACAGGACAGAGCACGATGGCAAGAGCCCCGCCAAGAAATGAGACCACCCTGATTGTCATCCCACTGTCCCACTTTGTAACCCTGTCTATATTGGAACTGCCTCAGCTCCACTTCCTATGCCCATATGGGCAGTGCACCTGGGAGACTAATAGACTGGACTCTGCCATGGACATTCCTCCACCATCACCCCTCACCATTTTACCACCCCTCTCCAATATTTAGCACTTTAAATAAACACCCTTGAACCACAAAACAATCTGGAGTCAGTCTGTGATTTTGAAAATGTGTATTAGCAATGACAGTGACAAAATCCGTTCTCAAATGTAATGTCAACATACCTATGTCACACATCTCAAGTCCATGAGGAATGTAAGCAGATGACACACGTTGGTAACCACACCTGTGAAACCGTAATGGAAATGTACAACTCAGTTACCATGTACTGGTTGAAATCGACAGACAGGATAGAGGTAGAATTGTGAAAGTACTTGTAGTAGGCAGGAATGTGTTCTCACCTGTGTGTCACTGGAAATATTGCTGGATAACTGAGTCCCTGTTGTCAATGTCTTCTTCCTCTGCTTCCTCCTCATCACTGTCCATAGGCTCCACAGCTGCCACAACACCGTCATCTGGACCATACTCCTGCAGAAAAGGCACCTGGCATCGCAAAGCCAGATTGTGAAGCATACAGCAGGCGATGATGATCTGCTGGCACACCTTCCTTGGTGAGTAGAATAGGGAACCACCTGTCATATGGAGGTACCTGAACCTGGCCTTCAGGAGGCCGAAGGTGCGTTCGATCACCCTCCTAGTCCGCCCATGGGCCTCATTGTAGCGTTCCTCTGCCCTGGTCCTGGGATTCCCCACTGGGGTCAGTAGCCATGACAGGTTGGGGTAACCAGAGTCCCCTAATAGCCACACCCGGTGCCTCTGGAGTTGACCCACCACATAAGGGATGCTGCTATTCCGCAGGATGTAGGTGTCATGCACAGAGCCAGGGAACATAGCATTTACCTGCGAGATGTACTGGTCTGCCAAACATACCATCTGTACATTCATGGAATGATAACTCTTCAGGTTCCTGTACACCTGTTCACTCCTGTGGGGGGGGACCAGAGCTACATGGGTCCCATCAATGGCACCTATGATGTTGGGGATATGTCCAAGGGCATTGAAGTCACCTTTAACTGTAGCCAAATCCTCCACCTGAGGGAAAACGATGGAGCTCCGCATGTGTTTCAGCAAAGCAGACAACACTCTGGACAACACGTTGGAAAACATAGTCTGGGACATCCCTAATGCCATGGCCACTGTAGTTTGAAATGACCCACTTGCAATGAAATGGAGCACTGATAGCACCTGCACTTGAGGGGGGATTCCTGTGGGATGGCGGATTGCTGACATCAGGTCTGGCTCCAACTGGGTACACAGTTCCTGGATTGTGGCACGGTCAAACCTGTAGGTGATTATTAAATGTCACTCCTCCATTGTCAACAGGTCCACCAACGATCGGTACACCGGAGGATTCCGCCATCTCCTCACATGTCCCAGCGGACGGTGCCTAGGAAGGACAATAGCGACCACAGAGTCAAACAACTCAGAGGTATGTACCCACACTCTACACAGAACACGAAACATAATCCAACAAGTTGTCTGTATGTGTGTTGAGTCTAGGGCTAGGTATGTGTGACGCAGTTGAAAATTAAGCCATGTGGCCTCTGAAATGGCGGCTGCCTGACCTCTGAATTGGGACAATGGGATGTTAGGTAACTGCGCTGGCGATGTACACCGTCGCGGTAGGCGGTCGAAGACCGCGACGCAATGCTGCATTGGTTAACATTGGACCCTATGGGTCCCAGGAGCCAATGACGAAGTGCGCCGGCGGTGAGGATACGCACCGCCGCGGACGTCACCGCCACGGACGTGACTGCCATTTTCTATCTGTTCAATCACTCGATACCTGATCTTCGACAGGAGAGGACCTACACTGCAAGTGCTGCTGTGACCTCGGTTTGGAAGAGACAATGGCTCATGCGTCTGGGGAAAGGGCCCCTGCCTTCACTGCACAGGAGTTAGAGAAGCTTGTGGACGGGGTCCTCCCCCACTACACGCTACTCTACGGTCCTCCAGACCAACAGGTGAGTACACAGGGAGCAAGTTGTATGGGCTATGCCTGTGTGGAGAGGGCTGGTTGTAAGAAGGAAGGGGCCACAGTTCTGCATGCATGAAGGACTGTGAATGCATGTGCCACATGGCAAGGGTAGGGATGTGGGCCACTCACTTTGATGGTGCAGTTGGTAATGACCTCTCTTCTTCCCCTGTACATGTCATGTAGGTCAGCGCCCACCAGAAGAAGGATATTTGGCGTGCCATCACCAAGGACGTCCGGACCCTGGGGGTCCACCACAGACGGAGCACCCACTGCCGTAAAAGATGGGAGGACATTCGCCGCTGGAGCAAGAAGACGGCGGAGGCTCAGCTGGGGATGGCCTCCCAACGTGGGAGGGGTGCCCATCGGACCATGACCCCCCTGATGTTCCGGATCCTGGCGGCGGCCTACCCTGAGTTGGATGGGCACTTGGGGGCATCACAGCAGACACATCATTCTGTGGACTTTGCACGCAGTGAAGGTGTCTGGGTGGGGGAGGAGGGCTGTGGGTTCCCCTAGGCCAGGGCGAGTTCCGTAGGCTAGGCCCCTCCATAATGCAGGCCATGTGGCACTCCACCCCACCTCTGTAGAGTGCCAAGTACAGGTATACATGCCCCTGTGTCATCTATGTGTGCTGATGTCCACCATAGCCATGTAGGCCATATCCCAGGAACTGCATCTGTAGAGCCCAACAGCGCAGTGTAGTGCAGGGGGCTGCTGTGTCTGTATTGTCCGCCAACGGTAGCGGTAAGCCATGCACTCAACCTGTCTTTCTTCTGTCCCCCCCCTTTTTGTGGTCTCCCTGTTCTTGTGTGCATCAGCATCATCAGGAGGAGGTACAGTGGCACCGGAGCTACATCCCACATGGCCATGGAGGCCCACACAACGGACTCGGAATACACCAGTGGGACGGAGGGCGAGGGGAGCTTCACGGCGGTCACAGGATCTGCAACCAGCGACATGGACTCGTCCTCCGATGGAAGCTCTCTTGTGGTGGTGGCAAAATCTGTGCCCCCCACTTCTACAGGTACAGCCGCCACCCCCCCTACCAGCACCGCCCTCCCAGCAGCCCCTCAGCCTTCGCCCCGTGACCGCTCACCCAGGAGGGTGGGCATCACCTTCGCCCCAGGCACCTCAGTCCCTGCCCCTGTCACCTCTGCTGCCCTCAGTGAGGAGGACATTGACCTCCTCAGGTCCCTCACTGTTGGGCAGTCTAACATTTTGAATGCCATCCAGGGTGTAGAAAGGGAATTGCAACACACAAATGCATTCCTGGAGGGCATTCATTCTGGTCAGGCTGCCCTTCATCGAACCCTGCAAACTCTGGCCTCAGCACTGATGGCAGCCATTGTCCCTGTTTCTAGCCTCCCCCCTCCAACTTCCTCCACCCAGACCCAATCCCCTGTACCCCAGCCTATCCCAAGCACACCATCAGACCAGCCTGCACACACCTCAACACACAAGGGAAGCTCAGGCAAACATAAGCACCACACATCCCACAGGCACTCACGCAAGCATCACACACATATGGACACAGCAACATCCACTGCCTCCACTGTGTCCCCCTCCTCGTCGTCTCCCTCCTCCCTCCCAGTGTCGCCTACACTCTCACCTGCATGCACTACCACTACAGCCACTAGGTCCTGCACCAGCACACCCACCACCACACCCCGCTCACCTGCACTCACCACCCCCACTACCATTTACACGTCCCCTGTATCCTCTCCCAGTGTGTCTGTGACGCCCCCTCCCAAAGTACACAAACGCAGGCACACACCCACCCAACATACATCCACCTCACGACAGCCTCCAGCGCATGCACCTGCACCCAAAGCCACAAAAGTTACACCTCCTACAACCACCTCCTCTTCCTCCACTCCCAGACCCCCTCCAGCTACCCGTCCCATTGTTCCTAAGAAACTTTTCCTGACCAAGCTTGACCTCTTTCCAACCCCCCACCCCCTCCAATTCATAGGACCCGTACTAGCACCTCAGCCAAAAAATCTCCGGTACCAGTGGTGTCTGTTAGAGGTATGTGGAGTGCACCGGGCACCAGGGCAGCCAGTGTGACACGGAGCCAGAGCACAGCTAGTCCCCCCCCCCTGTGAAGCACCAGAAGTTGGACAGTGCCTGGCGGGAGTGGGGGAAGGCTCCAGCCAGCAAAGCCGCTCACAAGGGTCCCGGGGGGAGTGTCCACTCAGCTGTGACTCCTCCGAAGGTAGGGAAGGGGCAGAAGAAATCGCCAAAGTCTGGGAAGAGCAGCACGGTGGAGAAGACCGCCATCATCCCCGCTGCCCAGGAGGCCACCGCCAGCCCTATCGTCACTGGCAAGGAGTCCACTGCCACAGTCAGTGCCCAGGAGGGCAGCCCCATCGTCACTGGCCGGGAGTCCACCGCCAGTGACCAGGAGGGCAGCCCAATCGTCACTGGCCAGGAGGCCACCGCCAGAGTCAGTGCCCAGGAGGCCAGCCCCATCGTCACTGGCCAGGAGGCCACCACCAGAGTCAGTGCCCAGGAGGGCAGCCCCATCGTCACTGGCCAGGAGTCCACCGCCAGAGTCAGTGGCCAGGAGGCCACCGCCAGCCACAGCCCAGCTGCCCAGAAGGGCCCCGGCAGCCACAGCCCAGCTGCCCAATGAAGGACCGCCATGGCAAGCACCGCTGAACAGGTCAGAAACTGCTAAATCAAGGACCGCTGAACAGGGCAAGCACCGCTGAACAGGGCAAAGACCGCCATGGCAAGCACAGCTGAACAGGTCAGAAACTGCTAAGTCAAGCACCGCTGAACAGGGCAGGCACCGCTGAACAGGGCAAAGACCGCCATGGCAAGCACCGCTGAACAGGTCAGAAACTGCTAAGTCAAGCACCGCTGAACAGGGCAAGCACCGCTGAACAGGGCAAAGACCGCCATGGCAAGCACCGCTGAACAGGTCTCAAACTGTTAAGTCAAGCATCGCTGAACAGGGCAAGCACCGCTGAACAGGGCAAAGACCGCCATGGCAAGCACCGCTGAACAGGTCAGAAACTGCTAAGTCAAGCACCGCTGAACAGAGCAAGCACCGCTGAACAGGGCAAGCACCGCTGAACAGGGCAAAGACTGCCATGGCAAGCACCGCTGAACAGGTCAGAAACTGCAAAGTCAAGCACCGCTGAACAGGGCAAGCACCGCTGAACAGGGCAAGAACCGTCAACTCAAGCACCGCTAGCCCATGTGCAGCAGGGGCAGTGATGGTACTGGGACCGTCACGGGGAGAGTGATGCCCTCTGGGCACCAGTCCCCCTCCAGAACCAGTGGAGACATGCATCCACTCCGTCTGTCCTTAACAAGATGAAGCACTCTGGGCACCAGTCCCCCTCCAGAACCAGTGGAGACATGCATCCACTCAGTCTGTCCTGCACAGGATGAAGCACTCTGGGCACCAGTCCCCCTCCAGAACAAGTGGAGACATGCATCCACTCAGTCTGTCCTGTACAGGATGAAGCACTCTGGGCACCAGTCCCCCTCCAGAACCAGTGGAGACATGCATCCACTCAGTCTGTCCTGCACAGGATGAAGCACTCTGGGCACCAGTCCCCTTCCAGAACCAGTGGAGATTGTTATCCACTTGAGAGACTGTGGCTTTGCACTCCCCAGGATGGTACAGTGGGCAAACCACCCACTGTAGAGACTTGAGAGACTGTGGCTTTGCACTCCCCAGGATGGTACAGTGGGCAAACCACCCACTGTAGAGACTTGAGAGACTGTGGCTTTGCACTCCCCAGGATGGTACAGTGGGCAAACCACCCACTGTAGAGACTTGAGAGACTGTGGCTTTTCACTCCGCAGGATGGTACAGTGGGCAAACCACCCACTGTAGACACTTGAGAGACTGTGGCTTTGCACTTCCCAGGATACATCAATGGGCATGGAGCCCCCTCGTGGATCTGGCGTGGTGCACTCATCCGGGTGAGGTGCCCCCCCTTCCCTTCCCCCTGAGGTGCCTGTTGTATATCTATCTGATGCCCCGGCAGTGTTCTCTCCGTTTTGATCAGGTATCTGATGTGGGCCTCGCAAATGCATTTTGGGCCCAGTGGTCCACGGACATTGAATGGTGCATTACCTGCACTACTAATCATGATGTATATTTTGTTGAATGTGTATATATATCTGTATATATTTGGTTACTGCATTTTGATATATTACAATGGTTGAACTCATTTACTTTTGTCTTTGCATTCTTCCGGGAGGGGTTGGGGGATGTTACTGTACTGTTTGGATATGCATTGGTGTGTGTGTTGTAGTGGGTGAGGGTCGGGGTGGGGGTGTTGCGTGTATGTGTCCCTGACTTTTGCCTCCCCCTCCCCTATGTCATAGGTGCAGTACTCACCGTTGTCTTTAGCGCCGGCGATGATGATGGTCGTATAGGAGCAGGAAGACTATCGCAGGGAGTATTTGAAGTTCCGGTTCCATGGTGTCCTCCTTCCTCGTGGAGTGTGTAGAGGTGAGCGTTTTCCCTTTGAAATGGCTGTTTCCGCCGTGTTTTTATCCACGGTGAATCCACCCCAGAAAAGGTGGCGGATTGGTAGGTTGTGATACTGTGGGTGGTACATTGTCTTCCGCCTGTCTGTTGGCGGTGACCGCCAAGCTGTTTGTCTGTACCGCCGTGGCGGTCGGAGTGTTAAAGTGGATGTTTTTGTTGGCGGTTTTCGCCACGGTCATAATTCAAATTTTTTTACCGCCGGCCTGTTTGCGGTCTTTCTGCGGCTTTAACACCGTCCGCCAGGGTTGTAATGACCCCCTTAGTTTTTTTGTAGAAACCTTGAGGTATACACACATATGACTCCTTGTTGAATGCAGAATTCTGTCTACTTTTCAGACATTTATAGCTTTCCTGGATCATTCAAGGACTTTATACTGGTTTCCACCACAAACTGGAAGTAGGTTGAAAGGACAAAACACTTACCTGGGGCACTTTTTCCTATTGTTCCCAAAAGACTCAAAATGTTGCTACATTATGCTTATTTTCTTTTCCCTTCCAAGGGAATGCACTAACCCTGGGTACCTTTAGAATCCTCAGAATGTTGGAAAAAGGGATGCAAATTTGGCATGGAAACCTTATGCAGAAACACAGTTATGAATTTGTAAGTGCAAACCACCCCAAATAGCCAAAACAGGGCTCAGCACTGGTGTGGGTGGGAGGAAGGGCGTGCAACAGCAGTTAAGGGGTTTATGTCTGGTCTTGGCTTGGTGCATAAATCCATAACATCCAGACATTCATATTCTACATCATCTTCATAAAATATAACTTTCAGGCAACAGTGTAGCTGGAGTAAGTGGTGGACAGCTTTTCGAAACAATGCTATCAGCACAAGTATGTTGTTGTTCATATTTTTAAGTCTGCTGTTTGTCAAGTATTGTGTTTTTGTATGAGTAAGCAATATTGCCACTGAGTGATGGACCAACACTGTAAAAGGGTGTCCCATCACTATGATCTCACTTATCTCAATACTGACTCCAACTGCTACAACTGCTTTAAGGCAGCTGGGTAGTCCTGCAGCAACAGAGCCAAGTGTAGTTGAAAAATATGTCACAGGTCTTCAAGAGTCTCCATGCAACTGTGTAAGTGCTGAGAGAGTGCAGCCCTCCCTGTCACTGAAAAACAATGTGAACATTTTACTGTAATCAGGCATTCCTCATGTCGGGCACAACTGAAAGTTTCTTTCAGCTCTAGAAATGCTTTCAAGCAATCATTGTCTCACGGAAGCGGATTAGACACCGTGTGTGCATCAGCCTCAGTAAAAGCTTAGCTAATAGGAAAAAAGTTTGGTATTCGCTGTCTACAGTAGCCAACCATTCCCAGGAACACCCTGACTTCTCTCTCAGTTCTGAGTGGACTCATCTTCAAAATAGTCTTTATTCTCTCTTGTGACACCTTTCTCAATTAGATCTCCCAAATATAGGACTTCTTTTTGACAGTATTATATATGGTCAGAAACAATTCAAGTACGATCTCAGACAAATTATTTAAAAGATCGATTGTGTCCTGTTTACAAGCTTCTTGTGTACATGATGCCACAGGCAGGTCATCAATGTACTGCATAAGAACTGAACTGCAAGGTATCTTCAGAGTCTCAAGATTCTTTTTCAAAATCTTATCAGAGATTGAAGGACTCTCTGTATACCCTTGTGGAAGTCAACACCATACCAAAACTCTATTTCTGAACACAAATGAGAACATGAATTGATTGTCCTCATGTTATGGAAAAGAGAAAAAGGCCTGACAGAGATCTAAGGCAGTAAACCATTCTGCAATGCAGGGAATCTAAAATAGTATGGTTGCTTGATTCAGTAACATGGGACAACACTGTTGTTAATTTTTCAAAGATCCTGTGAAATTCGATATTTGATGTTGGGCTTCTGTAAACCCATGATTGGCAAATTGCAAGGACTTCCGACAATTTCTTTCAAGATCGCTTGCTTTTACATGTTTTCAATCACTGGGGTTATTCCAACCACTGTTTCTGGTGTTAGATTATTAAGTGGTATTCTCAGGAAAACTGCATTTGGTTTTATTGTGATTCCAACTGGTTCTACACCACTGATTAGTATGATGTATTTTCGTGAAAAATCATATACTTCTGATTTTAATGTATCTCATAAATCGGGAGGTAGATCCTTTACCCTTTTTACCGGATACAATCCTACAGCTGTTCCTTGTTGGGCTATTTTAAATTCAACATCTTCCTCATGGATTTGAAATGCAACACCATCCACTGTGCAGTACATATTTCAATTTAACTTGCATAAAACATCTTTAACAGATTTGCAGAACTTGAATCACATCCCACAAATTGATGATTCTCCTCAAATGAACCTATTTTTACTGGCACTTTCTTTGAAGCAGGATTAGTTATTTGTTTATTTGTAACACTTACAACTTAAATCTTCTTTCCCAAGAGTGGTAGGTCTGTTCTAACAGTTGAATATGTAGCACCTGTGTCAATTAGAAATGAGACTTGGTGACCATTCACCTCTCCTTCTACTAGTGGTCCACTTTTGTCTACCTTTAAGATTGCACCAAGTACGCAATCTTCCTCCTTCCGCAGGCACCATCATTGGGAATTGCCAGAATTGAAACTCTTGTTTTCCAACATGGTAACTGTTGAAAAGGGTTCTGATTTTGAAATGGACTTGGTTTTGCTCTTGGCACATGCTTCATATTGAAAGTAGGATTACCCATATTCTAGGGGGCTGTTGGAGCTTGTGGGACTTGCATCATAGGAACTTGTGACTGTGTTGCCATCTGTATTTATTTGACTGGAACCTGAACTGGACACATTTTGCATTTGCATTTGATTTACCCCTTGCATTGGCCTATCACTACTTACTCGATTTGGATCCTGTCTACACTCTCTCCTCCAATGCCCAAGCCTGTTTCAGAAATCATAAGCTGATTTCTTTAATGATGCAATGTCTAATCCGCAGTTCTGGTCAACCAAACCACCTCAACCTTTATCCTTTGAAACACTAACTCCTACTTGTGTAATTTGACCTCCAGTTTGAAACCCAACATCTTGCATTCCACCAACATTCCCTACATGCAAATGAATATGAAATCCCTTCTGAGCTAGCTTAGCTTGCATCAGCATAAACATCTCTTTCAAACTTTCTACTTCATTTCTTGCTCATCACTAAAGTGTTTTGCATACCTTAGGATCTCGTCTAGAGGATTTGTCTGCCAACAAAACACATTCTGTTATGTATGCATGCAGATCTCTGGTCACAACCCAAGAATGAACTATGACACATAACTCCCCATATCACCTTTTGGGGATTTTCTTGTCCCTTATGCTGTTTAAGCACCTGCAATAATCGATCATAATAACCATACAGTGATTCCTTAGCTTCCTAAGTAGTTCAATTGTCCTTTAACCAATCAATATCCCTCGCTGGAACATTTCCCTTCAAAAAGGTAATCACTTCATCATACTTGGTCATTACCACAGGTGAACGTGCACAAGTATGTGCATCTCCTGGAGGCTCAGGATGGGCCACTGCACAGCAATTTTACACTCTGGTCTTAAATCACTTGGTGCCACACAATCAAACAAAGTATTCAAGTCCATCCACAAAACCTTTCAAATTTGTACAAACCTGTCAATTTGTGTGTACACTGAGTGGGGATCTCTCATAATTTCAGAAAGTTACTTGTGATTGTTGCAAGATCACCTCTACTACCTAGTGCATGAACAAATCTTTGAGCTGGTATCTCTCTCATAGGGAAGTTTAAAGCCTTATCTTCATCTGGGGGTGCTGGTGGTGGCTTACCATTCACTTCTATAGTATCTGTTTATTTTTTCCCTGTTTCTTTGCCCACTTGCTCTCTAATATGTCAAAACCGCTTCTTTTGAGGATGCAGTTTACCAGTTCTGCAACACGTAATCTCATCCCTGTTGCAATGGCTTTATCATCTAACTGTGCCGTGAATATTTTCTTTAAAGAAACACTCTTAGAGAGGTCCACTTTGCATTTTCCTGCCAAATCATTTAACCTGTCATGTGTGGCACTGCACATCTAATCATTTCTTTACCCAAATATATTAGTTTATTTTCCTGGTATTGATTCAAATGTGAAATGTCTAGACATCCTCTTAAAATCTGTTCTAATTCCACTTTCCGTTTTGGTACATCTAAGGAGTGAATCCTTTCCTGTCTAGTGGATGGTCTCTCCATTTCTCCCACCCTTTTATTTTCTGAAGTTTCTTCAAACCATGGAACAAAATCCCATCATCAAATGGCCCTATCCCTTTCATGTGCAATTAGTCTAGTAAAGACAATTCTGCTCCCTTCTCTTAATAATTGAACATTTTGTAGTGGTGTCCAGACAAAAATTTGCGAATTTTGTGATGTTGGGATGAACTCCGTCACAGCTAATCATCCTCACCTAAAACAGTGGAATTCAATACAATATTTAATGGTGCAGCTGCTGTAGGAATCCATAAGGGAGAGCTGATACAACCTGTGTCACAGGTACAGGAATAGCAACAACAGAAGTAGTAACACCTGGAACAATTACAGTAGGGGCTGAGTCAGCAAGTGCAGTTAAAATAGCAAATACTAGAAGTGGTTGTTCAATATGAATTGTATTCAGGTCAACAGGGGCTGTAGTGGGGGAGTAATATCATCTGTACTGGTTATAGGCTCCACATATGGAGGTGGATGTGAGGACAACAACAAATCTAAATCGTCATCGCCTGAGTCACTATGTTGGTTTTTCTTGCAGTTTCATCATCATCATTTCCCTGTTTCTGATTCTTTTTAGGCTTTATAGTAGTTATAACTGGGTATACTCTAGCTCCCTCAACTATGCATTTCCTTCACCTCTGCTGTTCTTCATTTCAGTTAGTACCTACATAATTTTGCACTGTTCTCTTTGCTATATTCTGGTAGTTCTCTTTCTCTCTAACATGAGCTGCTCACTCTCAAGTATTTAATGCTTCATACTATGTAGGTCTAGGAGATGGTTTCATTTCATATATTGTTCCCTTTCAATAGTTTTTAAATCAAAAGTACCATATTGTGGAAAGGTAAATGGTCCTTCATTTTCAGTGATCTTGTACCACTGACAAAGCCACAAACATTTATAAAGCCCTACATTTGTCTCCATGTGATGAGCTGGCATACCTTCCAGTGGAGCATCTTCACCTTCCCGAAGTGGGACTCGTACATCACCCCTCTACAAATCTCTAAGGGCCAGATGTATCATGAAATGGCCTTGCGGATCGCAAATAGCGATTTTTAGGAAATCGCTATTTCCAACTTCCAATAGGCCATGTATCATAATTGCGATTCGGAATTAGCGATTTCTTAAAAATCGCTATTTGTGGTTTGCGAGGCCCAAATACCAAATCGCAATTTGCATTTTCGCAAATTGTGATTCGGGAATTGAAAATCGCAAATTGCGAGAACGCACACCTGGAGGAGCCTGATGACATCCCATGCAGTTTTCAGGTGCCACACCCAAACCAGCACTCAGAGAGACTCAGCCCAGCCACACTGAGCAAGTCTCTGAAGAAAGCAGCACAGCAGAACAATCATGGACACCTCTGCACAGGGAAAGGAGAAGGGAGAAAGGAAGTGCAAGCTGAAGTTCAGTGAGCAAGAGCTGGAGGTGCCCACAGAGGAGGTGGTCAGGAGCCATGACCGGTTGTTTGGCTAAAGCTCACTCCAGGTGCCTGAGAGTGAAAAATGCAGACTCTGGGCAGATATCCAGACAAAGATCTGCGCTGTTGGAGTGGCACAGCGCTCTGTTGAAGAAA
This sequence comes from Pleurodeles waltl, assembly GCF_031143425.1. Taxonomy (NCBI): domain Eukaryota; kingdom Metazoa; phylum Chordata; class Amphibia; order Caudata; family Salamandridae; genus Pleurodeles; species Pleurodeles waltl. The sequence goes on from NC_090442.1 coordinate 759,597,743, forward strand.
TCAAGAAGAGGTGCTACGACCTGCGGTCCCGTGCCAAGGAGAGGGTGGCAAGACGACTGCAGGAGGCCAGGAGCACAGGAGGCGGACCACCCACAGAGACACCCTCCACCCCGATAGAAGACCTAGTGGAGTCCACACTCCTAGGACACTGCCACTGCCAGAACTGAGTCAGGACTCTGATGAGCAGCAGGAAGGCTCACAAACACCGTCCCCAACTGGCAGATGCACCCAGATGCAGGAGCCCCGTTCGCAGCAGACCACAGCACCCCGCAGGATGCCTACATATGCAGGTGCACAGGCTTATGAGGCAGGTGAGGGAACATCCTTATTTGCTGGTCTGGAATCGGCTATGTTGCAGCAGCAGCGCCTGCAAAATAAAAAGATCACGGCATTACAAAGGCAGATGCAGCAACATAATGCAAACATGGGGGGCCTGCATCGCCAGCTGGAGTGCCTGAATGGCAACATTGAACAGCTGCATGAGGGACAGGTCCAGGCATCGCAGGACACAAGGGAGCTCACTACTGCTGCGAGGGAACTGTCAGGAGCTGCACCATGACATGGTAAGCCACCGCAGGCAGGAGCTACGCTTCATGAGCATGTTTGGAGGATTTTGTCGCTCTGTGACTAGGCTGGCTAATTCCACCTCCCTAATATCGTGTTGTGCAGTGGCTGCACAGTTTGAGGCAGCACACAGCAGCAGGGATGTGGCCCAAGGACTTGTACAGATCACTAATGTGATAGACAATATGATGGGAAACCCGTCAGCCACACCTAGCGAGCTTGGACTGGGGGACACAGAGGACACATCCAGCCTCAGCAGCCTAGCTGTGCCCGGATTGGACACCAGACGTCGCAGTGCCAGGCACAGCACTGCCACAGAGGCAGACAATCGAGGTGCCAGTGAGGCAACTGTGCACTTGAATGGCGTGCGTGGCCGAAAGAAGTGACTGTAGTGGCAACAGGGGACTTTATGTATGTCTGGAATGAGGACACTATGAAGGAATAGTGCTTTACTGTGAGCTGCTATTGTTTTTTTTCACCATTACTTTTGTTGGTATTCATTGGACTTACATTACCTGACATTAAGGTAATATATTTACTCACTACAGGTACATTTGTCAGTGGATTTGTGTTTGCATACTCACATTTGGAATGGTTGTGTGTGATGTCAGCACGCCTTTGCCTTTCCTCTGCTGCACTGGTCCTGTCTGCTGGCTGTAGGGGTGGTATGGGATCATCATCCTCATCTGAGTCTGGCACCGATATTTTCACAGGTATGCCCCTGGTTGTAGCTATATTATGCAAGATTGCACAAGTAGCCACTATTCTACATGTTGTTGTGGGCTGTACTGTAGTGCCCCTCCACTTTTGTGGAGGCACCGGAAACGACTCTTCAGCAGGCCAAAGGTGCGCTCCACCACATTGCGGGTCGCCCTGTGTGCTGCATTGTATCTCCGTTCTGCTGGTGTTGCAGGATTTAGGTAGGGCGTCATCAAGTTGGTGCGCACTGCGTAGGCACTGTCTCCTGGAAGGAACAGAGGGTATATTGAGTAACTGAGCCATCTGACATCAGCACGCCATCAATGCACCAGTGTACAGAGGGACAATACCTAGTAGATATCCTTCACCAAACTCCCCAGCTAGCAGTCTTGTGTGAATCCTGCTGTGGCAAAAGATGTATGAATCATGGGTGCTCCCTGGGTACCTGGCCACGAGATCAGTTATGATGTAGGAGGCATTGCATATCACCTGTATATTCATTGAATGGTGGTATTTACGGTTGCGGTACACATACTCTGTGGCTGGTGGTGGACAGAATGCAACATGTGTCCCATCTATGGCACCTAGGACGTGGGGGAACTGTGCTATCTGGTAAAAATCAATGTTTGTCTGCTGTATTTCCTGTGGGGCGTGGGGGAATCTGATGTACTGGTGTATTCTGCTCAGCATGGCGTTAATAAATGCATTGAAAAATCTAGAGAGGGTACTCTGTGAGACCCCTCCAGCTGCTGCTATGACCCCTTGATAGCTCCCTGAGGCGAGTAGGTGGAGGGAGCATAATACCTGCACATGGGTGGGGATGCTATGAGTCCTATGTGTTCTGATCTGCAGAATGGGTTGTAGCTCAGCTATCAGATCAAGTATCATGGCAGAGCTCAACCTATACCTCTCAAATATTTCTTCCTCTGTCTGGTCAAAAAGTGTAATGCGCACTCTGAAAATGCGCTCCTGTCTCCTCCTTCCTCTCCTCAAACCTGCCAAGATCCTCATCCTCCTCGCCATGACGTAGAGTGCAGCCATTGTGGAAAAGAGTCTGAGGCATTCTGGGCCTTTTTGTATAGGTTGCACCTGGTTACCACCTGGTTTCACTTAGTGGTATTTTGCATGTGCAAAATGCCATTCTGCGAAAAATCGCAATTTGCGATTTTTTGATGCATCGAATTGCGACTTGGGTTTTGCGATTTGCATTTTGCGGCTCGCAATTTCCTACTTGAAATACCGAATCGCAAAATCGCAACGTAAAAAAATCGAAATTTTTGCGATTTCTTATTTTTGGTCTGCGAATGCCTTTCATGCATCGCAGACCACGTTTGTGCATTCACAAACGGACAAATTTTGCGATTCACACCGTTTGCGAATGCAAAAATCTTTGATACATCTGGCCCTAAAGCATTTCATAATTGGACACTGAGTGAGGATCTCTCCTAATTTCAGAAAGTAGTTTGAGAATGTTGCAAGATCACCTCTACTACATAGTACATGAACAAATCTTTCAGCTAGTATCTCTCTCATAGGGATTTTTTTTTTTTAAATCTGTTTATTGAAATTTTCGATTATTTATAATTATCTCAGCATTTTGTCAGATTTGTGTTGCAGATTGCTTCACCTGTAGGTTACATTGCTTTTTATTTTACGATATATTATCTTGTCCGTTTCCTGTTTTGAGACAATCGTCAACATTTGACATAATTTCAATCGAGAAAGAAAATAAGAGATAGTAATGAAGGGGAAGATATGGTGTGGGGGGAGTGCAGTGGGAGATAGAAGGGCGTTAATGTGAATGGGGATTTGCTCTGCATAATATCTGAGGGTCTTGTTGCTAACTGCCAGTAGCGGGAGGAGTCGCGCAGGGGCGCGGGGGGGGGTTCGGCGGGCATAGATGCAGGGCATCACTGTTTTTCTTTGGGGGGGGTGCTGAGTGGCGAGGGAGAAGTATCTCAGTCGTAGTGTCTTTTACACCTGTCTTGGCTTTGCAATTTCTCAGTTGTTGCCTGCATTCTGTGTGGCTTGTCATTCTTTGCGATTGGCCATTTCCTGCATTCTTTTGGTGTGACATTATTATTATATATTTTTTTCCTCTCTCTGTGAGAGAGTGTTGTGCTAGCAGTCTAAGGTGGGCGTGTGTCGTCTTTTCCCTGCAACTGATCCAGGAAGGCATCCCATATGTCTGCACCTTTAACCTCGACCCTGATGTCCCGGAGTGTATGCAGTACTTGTATCTCTGCATTAGTCCAGTGTGTCAGGTCTTTGGTCCACCTTTGCATGTCTGGGGTGCTGGGTGACTTCCATTGTGTTGCGATGAGCTGCTTAAACATAATAAACGCTAAACCTGCGCATCTGTGTTTTTGTTTATCTTTATTACACCTATGGTGTATCCCTAATAGGCAGGACTCGGGTGTGGGGGTCAGAGGTAATCCCCACCATGTGGCGATCTGTTTTGTGGCGTTTGTGGAGGTTTTAGTACCATATATCATGCCTGAACAGTTTTTGCCAATTTCGTCCAATTTGTGTGCGGTTGCATGTGTCTCCTGGAGGATAGCAATATGTACCTTATGGCGTTTGAGATAGGTGTGTAGTCTATGCCTTTTAGTGGTGTTGGCCAGACCCCTGACATTCCAGGTTACTATATTATGTGTCATTGTTATGTTTAGGGTTTGTGGTATAGCGTGTTGTCCACCCCCGGAGTGAGTTCACCGCACCCAGGGGCCCCTCCCACCCCCCTCGTTCCCCTCGCTCCCCCAGCGCAGAAGTATATGGAGCATGTTGGAAAAAAAGAAGAAGATATATTGCAACTTACATTGGTTAATCTAACTGTGAACTGCCAGGCACAACTGGTGCAAGTAGGAATATTAGTCCCAACTAGGTCCATTCGGTAACCCTACTGGGTTAGGGGGGGTGTTTGATGAGTAGTCCAAGACAGCTCCTGAGTTCCGGCCCATAAGGAAGTGGTCCTTCCCCATCTTGGACCCTTTGTTACACCTATTGAAGTCTGTACGCGCGTGTTGTAGTGGGTTGTATAGTAATATGTCCTTTGCTTGCTTTCCGTGGAAGTCTGTGTTTGTCAGTGAGCAGCAGAGTCTTTATGCTCGCCCTTGTCACTAGGGCTGGCTGGACGTGTGCATTTCTTGGTGTAGTTTTGCATTGATGAGGCCACGTGTGTTGATGTGGTTGCAGCTGTCGTGTTCTATTTTAGAGATCATCTGCCGATCGTGGGGTAAACGTTGGGCCGGAAATTAAAGGTGATGTGGGTGGGCCATGCTGGCTACTTGCTGAGTCTGAGTCCGTGATGCTGGCGTCCTGATTGGACTGTGTCCGTATGCACGAGAATCTGTTTACCACCTTCAAAGTTTGAGCTTGTTCGTCCGCTGCTTGTGTCTTAGTTGGGCGCGACTTGGTTCTGGGTTTTGAACTTTTCTTTTGTCGTGGCTGCTGGGTTAACCATTTTTTCTGTCCTTGAGTTTCCGCTGTGGGGTCTGCTAGTCCCTTTGCGTGTATCCAGGTCCATGCGTCTTCCGAGGTCGGGAATATATGAGTCCTGTCACCGTCCACCACACGTAATCTAGCCGGGTACATAGGGGAGTACGAGTAGTTTTTGTCTCGCTGTACCTGTTTGGCTGTGTAAAAGGTGGCGCGTTTATGCTGAACTTCAGCTGTGTAGTCTGGGTAAGCCGTGATTTTTGTATTCTGTATGTCTAGTGGACCAGATGTGCGAAAGCCCTTCAAAACCTGATCTCTGTCTCAGTAGTTTAAGAATCTTGCTAATAATGGGTGAGGGGGGGCTCCAGGGTGAGGGGGACCCCCGGGATTCGATGTGCCCGTTCCACCGACAAAGAAGGTAAGGTCTCTTGTGTTAATATTGTTTCTTTGAGCCAGCGTTCTAGGAATGATTCAACGTTTGGAAGTTCGATCCTTTCCGGAAACCCTAGGAATCTCACATTGTTTCGGCGTGAACGGCCTTCTGCTTCATCCGCTCGCCTTTGCAGCCGCATTATTTCAGTTTCTTGGTGCTGGAGTCGGAGTTTCATGTCTTCCATATCCGGTTGGGCCGTTTCAAGGGTGGTTTCTGCTGTGGTGACCCTGTCTGCTAATTTCCGATGTTCCATTCAGAGGGTATTAACTTCTGCCACCACCGTATCTATCTTGCCCTCTAGTGATGTTCTGGTGCCAAGTATAGCCTGTAGCACTTTCTCTATTTTTGTGGAGTGGGCAGCCAGTGTCTCTGTTACTTTGCGCAAAGCATTTGAGTTTGAGTCTGTATCTGGTTCCAGTGATGAGGCAGTGATTCTAGTCTCGAGTTGGCCCCTCAGGTGTTACGGCTTCACCATGATTGTGCACGTTTTAGACTTGTTGTAGATTGGTTGAGTCGCTGTGGTGTTGCTGAGTTATGCCCCCGTTAGAATCGGCGTTGTCGAATTATGCCCCAACCTGTTCCTCGTGGCGTCCGTTAGTTTGCCGCTCCGTGGTCTCTTCGGGCCTGACGGCCCGCTTCAATTTTTCACCGAGGATCCGCAATGCCGGTCTGCATCACCACCTCGTTGCTTGCGTCGATCACTCACCTCGGGTGCCCCCTGATGTCTGGTGCCGCTGCTTCCAACTCCGAGTACAGGAGGGCGCATAGTATTCCGCCGGTTCTCGTCGTGGCCTCTATTCTGCTGCCAGCACTACTTAGGGCAGGATCGCTCTAGCAGTAACGGGCGTTGCTGCTGACAGGTCTGCAGGTGTGCAGCGGGTCATGGTGCTTCGGACATTCCGTAGATTGAGTTGGGATGTCCTGGGACCGAGTATTTTCAGGATCTTTGTCGGCCGTAAGCGGAGCTCTCTTCTGAGGGTCCTCTCACGTCGCCATCTTGGCCACGCCCCCCCTCATAGGGAAGTTTAAAGCCTTATCCTCATATTGGGGTGCTGGTGGTGGCTTACCATTTGCTTCTGTAGCATCTGACTGTTTCTTTTTTCCCTGTTTCTTTACCCACTTGCTCTCTAATATGTCAAAACTGCTCCTTTTGAGGATACATTTTACTAGTTCTGCAACACGTAATCTCATCCCTGATTATAACATTGTTACAATGGCTTAATAATCTAACTGTGCCGTGAATCTTTGCTTTCTTAGAGAGGTCCACTTTGTACTTTCCTGCCAAATCATGTAATCTATAATGTGTGGCTCTGCACGTCTAATAATTTCTTTACTCAAATATATCAGTTTGTTTTCCAGGTATTGATTAAAACGTGAAATGTCTAGACTTCCTCATATAGGCCCTCATTACAACCCTGGCAGTCGGTGTTAAAGCAGTGGTAACACCGCCAACAGGCCGGCAGTAAAAAAAAATGGAATCACGACGACGACGGAAACCACCAACATAGACAGCCACTTTAACACTCTGACCGCCACGGCAGTAGCAACAAACACTGCGGCGGTCACTGCCAACAGACAGGCGGAAGACAATGTACTGCCCACACTATTATGAGAGGCCAATCCGCCAGCTTTTCCGGGGTGGTATCAATGCAATCAAAAGCATGGCGGAAACAGAACAACGAAGGGGAACCACTCACCTTCCGACACTCCACGAAAAACCAGGACACCATGGAGCCCGAATTGCAGATCCTACCCATGTTGGTGTATCTACTAATACGCACAAAGTAGAAAGAAGGCGGAGGCGACGACGGTGAGTACTGCACCTAGCACACAGGTGAGGGGAGGAGGAAAAAGAGAGTGACACACACACACAGCACGCAACACCCCCACCCCCACCCTCACCCACAACAACATACACACTAACACATCCAACAAGATTACTGAAACACCCTGTCACCCAATGGAAGAACACAAGGACAAAAGGAAATGAGTTTAGCCAGTGTTATATTCGAACATTCAGATAGAGCAATAGATTTTAAGTATTCAGCCCCATATTTATACTTTTTGACGCAAAACTGCGCCGGCGCAGTTTTGCGTCAAAAATATTACCGCCGGCTAACGCCATTTTGGTGCACCGTGTGGGCGTCATATTTATACTTTGACGCACGGCGGGGCAAACAACAGGTGGGAGTCATTATTTTTGACGCACACTGTGGCGTCAAGTCATAAAGGAAAACAACGTTAACGCAGCGGAAATGACTGTGGGTCGATTTACGACACCGCGAACCGGATATGCGCCATTTTTTTGACGCAATAGCGTAAAAAAAACAGCGAACACAGCCATTTCAACAGAGGAGAGCCAAAATGGATCCCAGATGCCACTACAGACCCCAGGAAGATGACAGCAGACCAGGAACCAGCCAGGAGGACCCACACAAGAACCAGGACACTTTTAAGAAGAAAAGAAAGTGCTGCTTTAGTGCAGAGGAGCAGGAAATTCTGGTTAAAGAGGTGACGGAACACCAGCACCTACTGTTTGTCACATCAAAGTTGCCAATCAGTAGGAGAGAGGCCATATGGCAACAAATTGTCGACAAGATTAACAGTGTGGCTGAAGTACGCAGAACAGTCATCGAGTGCAAGAAACGCTGGTATGACTGCAAGCGCAGGACCAAGAAAAAGATGGCCAGGAACAGGAAGGCAGCACTGCAGACTGGAGGTGGGAGTCCAGCACACCAAGAGGCCCCGGACCACATGGAGGAGATGGTCGCAGCCGTCATCCCTGTGCAGATCATCACAGTGATTCAAGGACAGGACAGCGCAGACTACCAGGAGACAACGCACATGCAGGGTAAGTCGCATGGGGAATTAAAATGCCAAATTGTTAACTGCAACCAGGGGGGGATACCGACCACTAAATGCATGGAAGTCATCTAATACATGGAGTGGCATGGGTAAAGGGGCACAGCAGGGGGGAATGGCCCGTTCTGAGAAGATCTGGAGCACACCATTACACAACACCAACAACAGTCCCATGGGGGCATGCTGTCATGCCAACGATGGAGCAAAGGGAAAGCCACGACAGGAGGGAAGGCCACTACGTCAAACTGACATCCTGGCACACATCAGCCAACATACCCCCTACGTTAACTAGGGCCCTATTAGCAATCCTCTAGCCATACCGACAACGGGAATGTAACTGCGACAACAGTTGCCACTACCACCTCTGCTCTGTGTGCAGCTCAAGTAGCCAATGGCAGTAACCTCCCCATGGATCATACACACCTAAATTGGAGGATTGAGGATGACAACTGCAACAATCCCCAGAAACAAGACAAAGGCCCCAGTACTCTCAAATGATAATGCCCATAGTTGTTGCAAACATCAGCCAATGTAAACAACAATAGGAGCTACACAGCACTAAGGACACACCCATGCTGCATATGTCAGGGTCCATCCTGTGCCTGGGTAACAAGGCAACATCCCAGATGTCATACTGCTCACACAACAGCATTGAGGAGGGGACACATGTTACTGGTCACTGAAATACACCTGCACAGTCAGAGGAGGCAATAGGACACTGATACGACTATCAGGGCAATCCAATGTAACAAACATTCCCCAACATCAGCAGGACACATTAACAATGTCAATATCCATATCGGATCATAACATTGCCATGCATAGGATATGCCACATGTCAATGACATTTAAGTGGATGTTAACGATCAGAGATTGGGGCAGGCCCAGATTGTTAAGTGTGCTGCCAGGGCCATCAGTACACCCACAGCCAGTGAAAGGTCTCACCATGAGAATGGATGTACACGGAGGGTCGAGTAGGAAAAGAAGGTGGCAATTCTCTATTTGGCATAAATCAACACCTAGAGGCGATGAGGCTGACAAGTCTGATAACTCAATAACATACATGTGACACACAGGTTGGCCATAGGCCTGGAAGAATGCCCATCTGAAGGACTGGAGAAATTAACACAAAACAAGATCACAAAGTGAATTAATCAGAAGGCAGGCACGTCACATCAAAATTGCCACAACACAGACACACTAATTGTACCCTGTTTCATTGCAGAGGAAGATGGATCTCCTGCCGATATGCCTGTCGCAGATTTCCCTGATCACATGGATGACGAGCCGATAAACATTCCCCAGGAGACTATCCAAAAGGTCCTTGAAACCCTCCAGACCCCACCTTCAGTCACAAGGAGGAGCACAGAACAAGCAGCCATCGCAGAGGATCCACCCACCACCCCAATTGTAAGACCTACCAGCTCCAATACAGCTGAGGACTCAGACGACACTGGCACCAGCTTTGAGAGAACTGTAGTTGGAGTACAGCGGGAGCTGGCCAAGGAGGTGCGGGTGGGAATGCAAACTATGGCAGCCAGCCTTCAGGGGGTGCGTTCGTGCATGATGTCATCTGCAGATCAGGCAGCAGCTATGCAAGCCCTAACATCCATACTGCAAGGACTACAAGAAACTGTCAAGGAATTCACCACAGCAGTAAGGGAGTTGCCACAACACCTCGCACCCCAAACCTTCCACTGCAAGCACGAATGCATTCATGACCCCCTCAGGGCCGACATGGCTGCCTACCATCGTGATGTGGCTGCTATTCTCAAGAACCAGCAGACCCTCCTTGCTGCAGTACTGCCCTTAAGACCTTCACAGGGAGCAGCGACCGGGATGTCTGACTCCACCTCTTCTAACACTGAGGTGTGTGTTGCCCCTTCACAACCACCACCACCAAGAACAGAGGAGGCAGCACACACATCAGAAGAAGAAGACATGGAACAGATCACATTCACAAGGAAAAGGACCCGGAAGCACTAGTCCCTGCCACATGGCCCACATTTACCAAGGTCCTGCGCATTGTAACTTGCCAGTCTTGCAACAACTTTACTCAAGCACTGTTCTGCAAACCACTGTAGATCTTGTCACCCAGCCCAGTGATTGTCTCTCTCCTACTCATTGCCAAATCCTGTCCCTCTGCACTGTCTGAAACATCAACCCCAGCATGTCAAAAGCATTTCCGTAACCCCTTGTGTTCGATCCCAATTTAAAATGTCACTATAATGGAGTCACAATCATGGACAATGTACAGATAGCACTACAGCACTTTTCAATAAATAGCACTTACACAACAAATCTGTCTCTGGGTAATGTGCCATATCAACTGTGAAGTAGATAACTGAAATGTGCCTACTGTCAAATTACGTAGCTTTTCAATACAACTGTCCTGAAAATATGTAGTCAGAGAATTATGCACAGTGCCCATGATTGCATCATACTCTGCCCTTCCTGAGGGACAAATCGGATGAAGTGAGAAACCTAATACCAACATGCTGTGTTGGACAGAACAATGCTTCCTCAGGGGATAACTAAGTCATCAGATAGTATCGCAAAATGTTGTAAACATGCAAAAATAACACAATAAACATGCCACACTAATCTAAGTAAACACTACAAAAACTGCACAAATGAAGGTGTCTGAGTTAACATCCAAATAGGTAATCATGCTGAACTGTGTTACAAATGAAGTATGAGGGTCATGAAGACAAGAATACGAGATTGCCAATGAGAACTCATCTTATAAGGGTGTGCATGATCATCACACTGCAGTCAGACCTAAACCTGTTTCCCCAATATCAAGTCTGGAAGCACTGTTAGTGACTTTGAAAACACACTTATCAACAGAAACACATTGGGATCCATATTAACTGTGATTGGTGGTTGCAACAAAGGGTCGACACTTTGCAAGGTAGCTCTGGGCTAGCTGCCAATCGTACAGCTCAGTTGGGATTTGTTTGTAGCATAGGACACAGATGTTATAGTACCAAATTGATGTACACTGAATCCAAACCCACGATCAAGTACAATTCAACACATACTATTAAGGGGTAACCAAATATTTATTAAATGCTAACCACAGATGAGGAAACTGAGGGAAAAATCTTACCTACCCTAATCTACCCTGACTACTCATTACGCACAACGGTCCCTAACTAACCTAAGCTACACTTACTTATCACATGTAACAAAATGTTCTAAACATCTACCCCCCACCCTCCTTATGAGACGGGACACATGGAGGACAACACATACTAACCTAAACACATACTATGTTATCCTAAACAAATATATATTTTTTTGGTATTTTTCTTTTGAATTTCTTTTTTTTTTTTTTTTTTTTTTAACACACAAGAACCCCAACATAGCCCTACACACTTAATAAGTACAAATATAAAGAATGAGGACCCCCACCCCCCACACACCAACACTAACTAAAGTAACAGCCTGTACTAACCTAACACTAAGCCCCCTAAGCCCACTAACTATAAGAACAAGGAAAGAGGAGGGAGGGGAGGGAATCATGTCCATCAAAAAAAGTGTCTAGAGGTTGGCCCTCCGGAGGGTCCTCTTAATGTCCTTGACCCGACGGTTAATGTACTGCACGCCCCGGCTCAGGTGGCTCAACTTGCGCAGCACTTTGTCCATCTTATGTTCCATTCTGTTGAAGGCTGCAGGGTCAACAGATGGAGCAGTGGCAGTCTGGGTACCAGTGGAGGAGGTCTGTGTGGGTGTGGTGCCAGGCCTAGTGGGCTGCCCTGCACCGGTGGCAATGCTGGGGCCACGAAGTCCAGCAGATGTTGGACCAACAGTGGCAGCTGTGGGTGGGGCCACCTGGCTCTGATAGGTGGTTGTGCTGGTGGTGGCTGTGGTGGGCAAAGTAGGCCCACCCTGTGGGAAGGCTCGCCATGCCCCGGAGGCCCGTTCATGGGGATATCGCCGGGCCATCCTCCGGAACCCCGACTCCACCAGCAGGATGTGCTGATACCGCATGGCCCGGTGCTAAAATTCACGGACCTGGTCTGGAGTCATGTTAGCAGCTGTGAAGACAAGTGCATATATTCTACATTAGTAACTACATTGTGTGAAATGTGTGAAATTACTCTGCGTCCAACTCACACGAGTCCATAACCAGCAAGTCAGTCTAGCAATTGCTTCAACATAGTTGGCCTAAATGTTGGTACATCTGTACTTCTCTGTCAATATTACCCCATATAGACATGATTGGCTCATATTTTGTTAGCTGTTCTGACAAAAAGGCCGCACCAATTTCCTTCATGGAAAAGTAACCTGTAAGTTTGCTGAGCACGTGCTACCTGACAGCTAGCAATTGTGATCCTTGCCATAGTGCATCAATGATCCCCTTATATTTCCCCAGCATTACACACAGTCAGCAAGTTAGCTTGCAGACATTGCACTAATCCCCTGATGTCACTACAGAGCATTTAATCGTGCACATTAACATAATTCGTACTCACCAACAGTGCCACCAATCATGATTCCCAGGTGGTCCAAGAGATCCTGCTCCCTGGTGATGAGGTCAGCCCACCGGTGCTTCAGCTGGTGGTCACTCCTCTGGCTGGCATACACACGCTGCAGGTGATGCAGCACCTTTCCCCACCGGATTTTGCGCACCTCTGTCGAATACCCCTGTATCACCCTGCCCCCTGCCTGGATCATGAGCGGCAAGAAATGCGTATCCAGCCAGATGAAGCCCCCCAACTCCTCTTCCCCCATCCTACCAAGACGTGGCCTACCAGACATACTTATAAGTGATGATATGGAATAGGGGTAAAATAAATAGAAAGGGGAAAAGGGGGAAAGTAGGGGTACAAAGACAGAAAAAAAGTAAACCTAAAAACTAAAAGAGCCCAACTATCCCCATACTAACACTACCCACAACAGACTCCCACAAACAAGAAAAACACAAGATAAATGGACAAATGTAGACAAAACACAGTACTACAGTATATACAAACAATATTTATACTTCCTGTATGAAAAGTCCCGCCTTTTTTGCATTATGCATCATTTTTTGTTTCCTAAAACTGTATTTGCGTCATTTTTGTTTGACGCACAGACGTGAATATTAACCCGCATCCACATAATGATACATGGACTGTACAAATATCTGGATGCGGGCTAAATTTCACTCCTGTGCGGCAAACAAAATGACGCAAATACAGTTTTGGTTGTCAAAAAATGACGCACAACGCTAGGGACGTCAAAATTACAGTGCATTAACTGGTTTGGGGCATTTTTACTTGTTTTTTGGTTATTTTACATTTGGAACACATCAGAGATTGGCTAATTGAAGACAGTATGGTGTTGATGGTGTATGTTCACATGTGTGACATCATACTGCAGCAGAACATGATCCACTACACCCTTCACAGTATTTTTACAGTTGGCTGACGCAATAGATGGTCATAAGTGTGGCCTACATAAATGTGTTGCACAAATTGTGCATGTTTGGCATAAGGAGAGGATAGAAATGTGACACACATATGTACAATACCTAAATGCCTTTGGCTCAAAATGTGTGCTTTGACAACTAATGTGTTGCTTGACCAAGTGTGTGTGTTTCACATGAAGCATAATTGTACATATGGTTGTATGAATGTGACGTCCATGTGTCCAATCCTTAGATGCAAGTCACATTGAAAATGAGCGAGGGCATGTGTTATTCATACATGTAACAACACATGTAAAGTGTACTTCCAAGTTTTAGGGTAACGTAGACACCACATGTGACATAGCATGCACCAGATGGATGGCAGACGCTTGTTCATGTCAATGGTCCACATTTTCTACATCCTATGTCCTAGAATATTGGTAAGAGATTCCTAGGCACTACTTGGGGAATCCCACAGTGAGTCATACACATGCATTGAGGAAGTGGGTACCATGTTGTTTGCACAGAAGAACAAAGGTGAATCTCATATGTATGATGAAACCACAGTTGAGGCCATAGAAGTGAGCCCCAACTATCAAGTGGCTGTGGTGGACCAGCATACAAGACAGCACGTGTCCACTTATTTCCAGTGATCAATTGCACATAGGTGTCTTGTTCATGTGTGTGGTCCAATGATGATCCTGTAGGTTGTTAGGGGTGTAATTTGTCACAGTTCGGTCCAGGACTCATCATGAGTCAGTGGCAGCTATTCCTGTATCTACTGAGTATCCTTGGTTGATCAATGTGAGTAAAGTAGATGTGGACATGTGAACCAACATGTGGATGGTCCCACCCTGTCACTAAAGACGTGTAAAGAGACAGTCAACAGGTCAACCTTGGTGTGCTGAGTGAGATAATGTCTCAGGTGTCATGTTCCGGCAGGTGTCATTACAACATTTGTACACAGGTTGGCCTCTGCACTTCCCACTGCATCTGGGAACATCATAGCCTCTATGCTGATTATTCTCGCAGCTATTCACCACACACGGCCCATCACTATGTTGTGCGCACTGTGATGCTGTGTGTGAACTGTCAGGGTCCTGACATTTGTGTATTATTCATGGACATTATCAGAGGTTGCTGGTTGTGCTGAAAGCCCCGTACCCAATCCCTGCCTACGGCCCTGGGACACTGTCACACTTTGTCATTCATGCATAAATGCAACCCAGACAAGGGATGGGCAATGGATTTTGCTTTTCCAAGAGGATGTAACTCAAATGGTACAGTTAAAAGGCAGATGATGCTATACAATGTATTTGGGTATGCATGGAAGAAGCCCATGCCCAATGCCCCCTGATGAATGAGAGGTTTGCTAACGCAAGTGTGGTACATATGTAGACACAGGGATACTTTAGTGTGACGCACAGACAGTTGCCAGTCAGGCTGACAGAATGCAAGGTGATTCAGGATCCAGTTACTGAGATCAGTGGTCTGACTGAGTAATCAGTGGTCTGACTGAGACTGTTTGGAGGACAAACTAGACAGTTGACATGTCAAACTTTGTACGTCCTGTGTTTTTGAAGGTGACAAATGAACCCAAGGGCTGTGTTACACGGCTTAATTAGTATCAATGCTTGACGGTGTATTTGACATGAAGGCAACTCCTATGCTGTTCCAGGCATCATCAGGGGCAGTGCTTTTTTAAATGGGTGGTGTGCATGGAGATGATCACAGGTGTGGGCTGCATCTGTTTCTCACCAGTCCTGTAGGTGAGGCTTGCATTCTAAGGGCCAACAGACATTTTCACAAGGGGAAGCAATCTACATGTGCTAACAGGGCTTTGAAACAAGAAGACAGTGTATAAATTGACCTGACGTCCTTGCAGTCAGATGTTCTATGACAATGGCATACCATAGGAAAGGGTGTAGCACACTGGTTTGCTAATGTTGGTCTGTGTGTGTAGAGGAGGTAATATCAGGGTACACATCTTAGTATTCCAGGGACCTCTTCCGACAGGTGGGTTGTGACCAGGTGCATGGGTGTGTCATGAGTTAGAGAATGGGCTGACATTTACATGGAATGTCAAGTGCGCAATGCATGTCATATGTGTGGCACTTGTGCTGTCTATGTTCTTTTTCTAGGGAACTCTAGTCACTGATATTCCTTGCAAATATAGGATGCAGTTGGACTTACTGCTGTCAAGGGTCTGGTCAGGCATTCCTGTTACTGATGCCAAAGCACATTGACTGCCTCATATATGAGGCTTGTTTTCCCCTTATTGAGTGATGGTGTCTTAGTTGTGTGCCATATGCTGCGTTGGACCTTGCTTTCAACATGTATGTGTGAAATAGTTGTGGTCCTCTGCTATTGGCCTTCAAAGGAGATATGTACATGATATATGTCATTAAGAGTGTGTGTGTATGTGACCATTGTATGTTAGGCATCACGTTAGCTCTGGGATGTTCTGTGTCCTACTCAGTATCTCAGCAATGCTCCACGAGGCAACACTCTTATTCTGATAAGTAGAGATGAAGGTGTGCAAAAAGGAATAGCCAGACCATGATATGGTGATTAAAATAGGTGTTTATTTAAATTTGTTAACTAAAGTGGTGAAGGTGATCATATTCAGAAGAAATTATTTACAATCTGTTGCCGCCTACGTATACCAGTGGCTGTGTTCTGTAGTTCCCTCTCCTGTTGCAGGCCAGCATCCTCCTCTTCCTCCTCTTCAGGCATGTGTGGCTCTGGTTTCAGGAGGGGAATGTTTCTTTTGATACAAATGTTGTGCAATATTTCACATGTGAGGATGATCCTACAGACCATCTCAGGGGAATATAGGAGGCTACCACCAGTGATGTCGAGGCAGCGGAACCTTGACTTGAGGATGCCGAAGGTCCGCTCGACAATGCTGCGTGTCCTCCTATGGGCCTCGTTGTATGCACGCTCTGCAGCACTACTTGGTTTGCCAAATGGTGTCATAATCCATGGCTGGATGCCATACTCCTGATCAGCTGCAAGAGAAAACGAATGGGATCATGTTGATGTAGCTGGCACTATTGAAAAGACCTTTCATGGCAGTAGTTGTCTTGTGTTGTCTGTGACTCTTTTGTGTACTAATGTGGCATCCTATGCTTGTAGGCTGTACCATCTGCATTGTGTTGTTTCCTTGGCTGAACGAGTGTTTGTCTGCTAACCGTTTGTCAGCAGTATGTTTTGGGATTTGCTGTACAGTGTGCCGTCCCTAGCATTGTGACTTGTGATACAGGTGTCCGTGTGTCTTCACTGGGGGTGAGATGATAGTTCCATGCACAGTTAAAATTGAAAGTGTTGTTAACATGTTCATATCAAAGTACCCTGGACATCCCATACCTTGAAACTTATGCAATGGATTAATGTAAAGGTCATTGGGAAACTTACAATTTGCAAGGTGACATTTAGGCAACCACACTCATTGACGTCTTAACAATAGGCTGTACAGTAATTTCAGATGTGTGACAGGTTCAATGGTGACTTAAGAAACATGGCTAGCGATGTCACGACCTCAGTGTGTTCCTGTTGACATGTTGCTGTTGTGGAAGTATGTGTTGTGTGTCCTAGAGGGTTGCTGTGCAGTGTGTATATAAGTAGGTCTTTGTACTTACCAACAAGTAGTCCATTGCCATACCGTCCATCTTGGAAGTGTTCATTGATGGTGCAGTGACGAAAGATGTATGAGTCTTGTGCACTCCCAGGATATTTAGCCACGATGTTGGTGATCAATCCCTGGTGATCGACTATGGCCTGCACGTTGATGGAATGTGCGTGCTTCCTGTTGCAGTAGAGGTGTTCAGTTGCAGTAGGTGGCACAAGGCGTACATGTGTGCAGTCGATTGCACCAAGGACGTGTGGGAAGCCACTGATGAGGTAGAACCCCTGTTTTGTTTCCTGCTGCTTCTGCAGAGAGTTAGGGAAGCAGATGTGGCGGGGTGTCAGTCAAATGATGGCATCCAGTACTTTGGGCAAAAAGGCAGAGAATGATGGTTGTGATATTCCGCCAACCAGGGCACCAGTTGTTTGGAAAGAGCCACTTGCCAGCATATGAAGTATGGCAAGCAGCTTTGTTTCTGTTGGGATGGTGCGGGGTGTCACCAAAGTGGGGGCCAACTGCTGTTCAATGTTGCGCAGCAGCTGCTGAATGGCCTGCCAGTTCAACCGGTACCTCTGTATGATGTTGTGTTCCCTGAGGCCCTGAAGGGTGGTTCTTGGGCGGAATATCCTCTCCTGCGTTTTGCGCTTCACTTGGGGTCCCTGCTGGTGTTGTTGTAGCTGGTGTTGTTGTTGCTGGGCTCTGCGTCTGCGTGCACGCTGGATTAGTATCACCTCCATGGCTCCGTGTTGCTGCTCTGCTGTTTGTTCTGTGTGTTCTGATTAAATACAGGTGTGTTCGCCCCATTTTAACACCTGCCCTGACCCAGGCGTTAATTTTTTACGCAAATCGGGCTGTGTGTCATTTTCTGGCTCCGCCTCCCAGCCGTGCGTAATTTTTGCCCGAAAGCATAAATACGACGCACGGCCGTTTAAGCCATTTTTTTGATGGGAACGCCTACCTTGCATATAATTAACGCAAGGCGGGTTCCCGCATCCAAAAAATGACGCACACGGCGGAATTTTGTCATCCGCGGGCTCAGGCGTCAAAGTTTAAATACGGGGCAACGTTTGCGCTGATTGTGCATCAAACTTTTTGACGCACAATCGGCGGAGACGGAGTATAAATATGCCCCTCAGTATATACAAATATTTACATTATGTACACAAGGCTGTACACTGTCCCCTGTAAATGTCCGTGGACCAGTGGTCCCAAAAAGCAGGGGCGAAGCCCACACATGACACCTGCCTCAAAATGGAGAGCACACTGCTGGGGCATCAGCTCGAAAAAAACACAGGCACCTCAGGGGGAAGGCGAGGGAGGCACCTCAGCTGGATGATGGCACAACACCACTGCCCCTCGAGGGGGCTCCAAGCCCACTGCTTGGTCCTGGGGAACGCAAAGCCACAGTCTCTCAAGTGTCTCAAGTGGGTGGTCTGGCCACTGCTTGGTCCTGGGGAGTGCAAAGCCACAGTCTCTCAAGTCTCTCAAGTGGGTGGTCTGGCCACTGCTTGGTCCTGGGGAGTGCAAAGCCACAGTCTCTCAAGTCTCTCAAGTGGGTGGTCTGCCCACTGCTTGGTCCTGGGGAGTGGAAAGCCACAGACTCTCAAGTGGGTGACTTGTTCCACTGGTTCTAGAGGGGGCTTTGTGCCCAGAGTGCTTCATCCTGCCAAGGATTGGGGGAGTGGATGCCTTTCTCCACTGGTTCTGGAGGGGGCTTTGTGCCCAGTGATGCTGCACCTAGGGTGTGGCAGTTAACATCCTCTCACCTGGATGTCTGAGCCACGAGATGTACATGGAACAGGTAGCATGATACTCCATGGAGGCAGAGCCACACTCCATTCTACGGTGACTTAGGCTGTCAACTGCTGGTCATGCCAGTGCTGGGTTGGTGGCTCAAGTGGCGTGTCCAGGGTCCAGGACCTCACCTGCAGTCTCGGACGGCTGCCCACTGGGGATGCTGCTGACGTCCGATATATTGGTAGTGGCTGGGCACATGGTGGGGCAGATGGTGGCTGCAGCAGAAATGCTGCCGGTACTGGCCGTGGTACAAGTGTCTAGTGTGGTGGAGGGAGACACCATACCATCTCCAGCAGCCTCGGATGGCTGATCCTTGGGGAGGATACTGCTGACTGATGTTGTGGCAGTGGCGGTGAAGGTGGCGGTCATTGCGGCGGGGCAGGTGGCGGTCGTTGTGGCGGTGCAGGAGGTGGTCGTAGCGGCGGTGCAGGTGCCCTTTGTCTTGTGTCCCTTCCCCACATTGGCAGTCACTGCTGGGACCTTGGCACTGTCCTCTCTGTGTTTGGGTGAGGCCTTGCTGGGTGTGTGATGCGTCCTTCCCCTGCTGGAAGCCGGACCCTTTTTTACCTTGGCAGGTGGCGGAATCGGGTGCTCCTTCACATCTGTAGGTGGAACACTGGCAGCTCTGACGGGTGCCCCATTCGATCCACCCCGACTTGCACGTATCACAGCAGACACAGATGTAGTCACTGAGGTGCTGGGCTGGGATCTAGACATCCTGGCCCTGGGGGACAGACGGGGGGAGGTGTAGGGAAGAGGTTCAAGTTAGCTAGGAAATGTTGCTTAGACACACTGGGACGGGAAGATAGAGGGGGTGTGAGAGTGAAGGAAGAGGTAGTGGTTGTAGGAGGTGTACGTCTGCTGAGTTTGGGTGACGGTGCATGGGCTGTAGGCTGTTGTGAGGTGGATGGCTGTTGGGTGGGTGTGTGCCTGCATTTGTGTACTTTGGGAGGAGGGCTGACAGACACACTGGGAGAGAACACAGGGGACGTGTGAACGGTAGTGAGGGTTGTGACTGCACGTGAGCGGTGTGTTGTGATGGGTGTGCTGGTGATGAAGGAAGTGGCTGATGTAGTTCATGTAGGTGTGAGTGGAGACGAGACTGGGAGGGAGGTGGAGGACGTGGAGGAGGGGGACACAGTGGAGGAAGTGGATGTTGGTATGTGTGCAGGGTTATGGTGCTTGTGTGAGTGCCTGTGTGATGTGTGGTGCCTATGTTTTCCCAAGCCAGTTTTGTCTGTTGATGTGTGTGCATGCTGGTCTGAACGTGTGCTTGGGATAGGCTGAGGTAGAGGGGATTGGGTCTGGGTAGTGGAAGTTGGAGGGGGAAGGCAGGACACAGGAACAATGGCTGCCATCAGTGCTGAGGCCAGTGCCTGAAAGGCTCTCTGTTGGGCCTCCACGCCAGAATGAATGCCCTCCAGGTATGCATTTGTTTGTTACAAATGCCTCTCGACACCCTGGATGGCATTCAGAATGGTTGACTGCCCAACAGTGAGGGATCTCAGGAGGTCATTAGCCTCCTCACTGAGGGCAGCAGGGCTGACTGGGGCAGGGCTTGAGGTGCCTGGGGCAAAGGAGATGCCTACCCTCCTGGGTGAGCGGGCACAGGAAACATGCTGAGGGGCTGCTGGGAGGGCAATGCTGGTAGGGGGGTGGCGGCTGTACCTGTAGTTGGGGTTGGCACAGAGGTGTCCGCCACCGCAGAGGAGCTTTCTTCAGAGGAGGAGTCCCTGTTGCTGGTATCCACTCCTGTCCCTGTTGTGGAGCTCCCCTCACCCTCCATCCCACTGGTGCCTTCACCCTCTGTGGATTCACCCTCCAGGGCCATGTGGGATGCAGCTCCCTCCCGTCGCCGGTGCCTCTGCTCCTCCGCCAGATGATGCTAATGCACACATGGACAGAGTGACAAAACAAGAAGGGGGGGAGAGACTGAGGACACACATGGTCAATGCCAGCACCACCACTGCCGTTGGTGGACAAAACACACACTGAGCTGCCCTGTACAGTAGGCCTTGCCCAACCAGTCACTATGCTAGTCACCACCCCATGGGGTACAATGCCTAATGCCAACACATGCACACCTGACACCCACAGGACCCTGCACACTAGTAGCTGCCCAATTGTACCATTGGGGTAGGGGTGCATCTGAGCCTGCAAACAAGGGACCTACCCTGGCATGAGCACCCTGGCCTAGGGGCACCCACAACCCACACCCCCCACCCAGATCCCTCCTAAACCGTGCAGAGTCAGCTTTATGACACTGTACTCACCCCCTTGTGGCTGCTGTGATGCCTCCAAGCAGCCATCCAACTGCGGATAGGCTACCTCCAGGATGCGGAACATCAGGGGAGTCATGGTGCAACGGGCACCCCTTCCTCGTTGGGAGGCCAGCCCCAGCAGGGCCTCCACCGTCTTCTTGCTCCAGTGGCGCAGGCCCTCCCAACTCTTGTGGCAGTGGGTGCTCCGTCTGTGATAGACCCCCAGGGTCCGCACTTCCTTGGCGATGGCATGCCAAATACCCTTCTTCTGGTGGGCGGTGACCTAGAGGGAAAGGACAGAAGGAAAGGAAATTACTCACCCGTCTGGACCGTCATACTCATTGCCCACCTGTTCCCACCCATGCCCTGACGCACATACACTGACCATCCTCACATGCAGCACTCAGCCCCCCCCCCAACATGTGGCTTCCATCCACACCACTCCAAACAGGCATTGCCCACGCATCATGCTCACAGAGTACTCACCTGTTTGTCTGGTGACCGTAGAGTAGCGTGCAGTGGGGGAGGAGCCCATCCACCAGTTTGTTCAACTCCTCCACAGTTAAGGCAGGGGCCCTTTCCCCAGACACTGTCACCATTGTCGCTTCCAGACTCAGGTCACAGCAGCACTTGCAGTGTAGGTCCTCTCCTGTTGAAGGTCAGGTATCAAGTGCGTGAACAGATAGAAAATGGCAGTCACGTCCACGGTGGTTTGTACCATCACTGCCGGCGTACATGGCCATTGGCTCCTGGAACCCATAGGGCCCAATGATAACCAATGCTGAGTTGCGCAGCGGTCTTCGACCGCTTACCGTGATGCTGCACAACGGCAGCACAGTTACCACATTTCCCCTTGTCCCTCCTCACAAGTCAGGCAGCTGCCATTTCAGGGGTGCACATGGCATGGCACCTAACTGCGTCACGCCACATATTGGCACATTTACGGACTAACTCTTTCACACATGGATTCACTAACATTCATGTAGACACAGTTGTGCTACCTATATGGTAAATGACCCTCTGCTCACCGTTCTCCTCTGTAGGCTACAACCGCTGGGGCAGATGATGAGATGGTGGCATCCTCCGGTGTACAGACCACTGGTGGACCTGTCGACAATGGAAGACAGACACATCATAATCACATACAGATTTGATCGTGCCACAATCCAAGAACTGTGTGCCCAATTGGTGCCAGACCTGATGTCAGCAATCCGCCAGCCCACAGGTATCCCCCCTCTAGTGCAGGTCCTGTCAGTGCTCCATTTCCTGGCAAGTGGTTCCTTTCAAACTACAGTGGCCATGGCATCTGGGATGTCCCTGCCAATGTTTTCTAACGTGTTGACCAGAGTTTGGTCTGCCCTGCTGAAACACATGTACAGCTACATTGTGTTCCCCCAGGTGGAGGATTTGGCCACTGTGAAAACTGACTTTTATGCCCTGGGAAATATCCCCAACATCATTGGTGCCATTGATGGTACACATGTGGCATTTGTCCCCCCTCGCAGAAATGAACAGGTGTACAGAAATAGAAAAAGCTACCATTCGATGAATGTGCAAATGGTGTGTTTGGCGGACCAGTACATCTCCCATGTGAATGCCAAGTATCCTGGCTCTGTGCATGACGCCTATATCTTGCGGAATAGCAGTATTCCTTATGTGAAGGGCCAACTCCAGAGGCACCGGGTGGAGCTAATAGGTGAGCCCAAGGTCCCCAGACAGTATGTGTAGGTGTCTGGGTATGGCGTAGTCCCTAAGGGTGAGTGTGTGTCTAACAGGTATCACTCGTAATTTGCAGGTGACTCTGGTTACCCCAACCTCTCATGGCTACTGACCCCAGTGAGGAATGCCAGGACAAGGGCAGAGGAATGCTACAATGAGGCACATGGGCGAACGGGGCGTATTATTGAGAGGACCTTCGGCCTCCTGAAGGCCAGATTCCGGTGCCTCCATCTAACAGGTGGCTCCCTATACTACTCACGGAAGAAGGTGTGCCAGATAATCGTGGCATGCTTTATGTTGCACAACCTGGCACTGAGACGCCAGATGCCTTTTCTGCTGGAGGATGAGCCCGGTGATGGTCTTGTGGCAGTGGAGGTGCCTGTGGAAAGTGAGGAAGAGGAGGCAGAGGAAGAAGATATTGACAACAGAACGAACATCACAACTTCTCCTCACATTTCAGTATACTTTGGGACATTGTACATGTCAGCCTCTTAACCTCTGTCTATTGACACTGACTGTTCCCTTTGGATTTCCTTTTTCCAGATCTCGGTACCCCATTCTGCCTACTGGTATATGTACTGCTGCCCAACAACTGTCATACATTGGTATGAGTAAATGTACATTTACAGTGCTATTTGTTGCTAATGTTGTAATTATACATTTGTGAAAGATCAGACTGACTCCAGATTGTTTTTTGATTAGAGGGTGTTTATTTAGGTGCTAATGGGAATAGAGGTATGTGCAAGGGGCAGGGGTGCTGGCGGAGGAAGGTCCATGGTAGAGTCCAGTCTATATGTATCACAGGTGCATTGTCAAATCAGGCTTAGGAAGGGGAATAATGGCAGTTCAAGTTGGACAGGGTGACATAGTGGGGCAGAAGGGTGACAATCAGGAGAGTCTTATTTCCTGGCGGAGGTCTTGGCAATGTTCTCTGTCTTCTGCCTGGATCACAGGGACCGTTTGCGGGGTGGTTCTCCTTCTGCAGGTGGTAGGATGCTGGTGGCCTGTTGGTCCTGTGGCAGGGCCTACTGTCCACTAGCGCTGGCAGAGGTGAAAGGCTGTTTCTCGGTTTGGCTAGTGTCAGGGGCCCTTTGTTGAGCCACTGCCTCCCTCATGGACTTGCCCATATCAGCCAGCACCCTTGCTATGGTGACCAGGATGGTGTAAATTTTGGTAAGGTTATCCCTGGTCCTCATGTATTGTCCATCCTGCAGCCGCTGGTTCTCCTGAAACTTGGCCAGTACCGTGCCCATGGTCTCCTGGGAATGGTGGTATGCTCCCATGATGTTGGAGAGTGCCTCATGGAGAGTGGGTTCCCTGGGCCTGTCCTCCCCGTGTCGCACAGCAGTTCTCCCAGCTTCCCTGTTGTCCTGTGCCTCTGTCCCCTGAACCGTATGCCCACTGACACTGGCCCCAGGTCCCTGATCATCCTGGGTTTTTGGGGTTGCCTGGGGTCCCTGTGGTGGTGGACACACTGCTGATTGACGTGTCCTGGGGACAGAGGGATGGGCCCGCTGGGTGCTGTGGTGGTGTTTCCTGAGGGGGGAGGCTCTGTGGTGGGACTGTGGCAGGGAAACCGACTGTCCAGAGGCCCCAGATGGGCCAGGCTGGTCATCCAGATCCAGGCGTGCAGAGCTGCTGTCATCACTGTGGGCCTCTTCTGGGGGGGACTGGATGTAGCTGTCACCTCCTGTCCGGTGACGTTGGGTAGGGGTCTTGTTGGGATGCAAATGCATTGTTATTGTATCTGTGTGTGCCCCTGTATAAACATTCTTGCACTGTCGCATTGGCCTTGTGTGATTGGTGATTATGTGGGGTGGGTGAGTGTGCATGCTGTGGTGATGGGTGTCCATGCAGGTCTGTGATGGGGGTTCTTGCATTGTTGTTGCATGCAGGGCTTGGTAGTGGGAGGGGTGGGTTGTGCTAGTAGGGTATATGTGAGGTGTTGGAGTGATGGGTGTGAGGGTAGGAGTTTGTGATAACATGCAGGTAGGGTGGGGGAATAAAGTAGTAAAGATTTTCCTTACCAGAGTCCAGTCCTCCTGCTACTCCTGCGAGGCCCTCAGGATGCATGATCACCAAGACTTTCTCTTCCCATGTTGTTGGTTGGGGGGAGGAGGTGGGGGTCCACCGCCAGTCCTCTGTACAGCAATCTGGTGTCTTGAAACCATGGAACGCACCTTCCCCCATAGGTCGTTCCACCTCTTCCTGATGTCATCCCTTGTTCTTAGATGCTGTCCCACGGCATTTACCCTGTCGACGATTCTCTGCCATAGCTCCATCTTCCTTGCAATGGAGGTCTGCTGCACCTGTGATCCGAATAACTGTGGCTCTACCTGGATGATTTCCTCCACCATGACCCTTAGCTCCTCCTCAGAAAACCTGGGGTGTCTTTGAGGTGCCATGATGTGGTGTGAGTGATGTGTGAGGTGATGTATGGGGTGCTGTGTTGTTATGTATTATGTGATGTGCGTGGATGGTGTATGTGTGATGGTGTTCTGTGTCTCTGGGTGATGGTGTTCTCTTTGCTTTTCTCTCTCACTGCTTGTTCTGATTTGTTCATTGAATGGGTTGTGGGTACTGTGGGTTTGTGTTTTATAGTGGTGTGAGTGTATGGGTGTGGTGTGTGTATGAGTGTCTGGTGTGTGTATTTTGAATTGTCCAATGTGGTGTAGTTTTGTAAATGTGTGTGTATTTTGAGCGTAGCGGTGTGTACTGCCAATGGTTTACCACAGCTGAAAGACCGCTGCGGTGATTCATGGGTCGTGATACTGTGGGCGTATTCCTGTTGGCGTGACGGTGTTGGTTTTGCTATCGCCAGTTTATCACTGACCTTTGGTGTGGCGGACTTGTGTGGGTGTCTGTATAGTGGTGGATTTCTCTGTGTGGGTCAAAATACCCGTTGCAGAATTCCACCACGGTCACGGTATGTTGGCGGCCATCGCCACGGCGGTAAGCGGGATATACCGCCAGGGTTGTAATGAGAGCCATAATCTCTTCTAATTCTACTTTCAGTTTTGGTACATCTAAGGAGCTTATCCTTTCCTGCCTAGTAGTTAGTCTCTCCATTTCTCCCACCTTTTTATTTTCAGAAGTTTCTTCAAACCATGGAAAAAAAATCCATCATCAAATGGCACTATCTCTTTCCTGTGCAATCAGTGTAGTAAAGACAATCTTGCTCCCTTCTCTTAATAATTGAACATTTTATAGTGGCATCCAGAAAATAATTTGAGAGTTTTGTGATGTTGGGATGAACTCTGTCGTAGCTACTCCTCCTATCACTCCTAAAACAGTGGAATTCAATACAATATTTAATGGTGCAGTTGAAGTAGGAATCCATAAGGGAGAGCTGATACAACCTGTGTCACAGGTACAGGAATAGCCACAATAGAAGTAGTAACACCTGGAACTATTACAGTAGGGGCTGAGTCAGCAAGTGCAGTCAAAATAGCAAATACCAGAAGTGGTCTTTCAATATGAATTGTATTCAGGTCAACAGGGGCTATGGTGGGGGTGTAATATCATCTGTACTGGATATAGGATCCATATAAAGAGGTGGATGAGAGGACAACAAAGCATCTACATGGGCATGCCCTGAGTCACTATGAGTGTCGGTTTTTCTTGCATTTTCCTCATCATCATTTCCCTGTTTCTGATTCATTTTAGGCTTTATAGTAGTTATAACTGGGTATACTCTAGCTCCCTCAACTATGCGTTTCCTCCCCCTCTGCTGTTCTCCATTCCAGTGAGTACCTGCATAAGTTTGCACTGCTCTCTTTGCTATATTCTAGTAGTTCTCTTTCTCTCTAGCATGAGCTGCTCACTCTCAAGTATTTAGTGCTTCATACTGTGTAGGCCTAGGAGATGGTTTCATTTCATATATTTTTCCCTTTCAATAATTTTTAAATCAAAAGTACCATATTGTGGAAATGTAAAAGGTCCTCCATTTTCAGTGATCTTCTACCACTGACAAAGCCACAAACACTTAAGGAGCCCTACATTTGTCTTCTTGTGATAAGCTGGCGTACCTTCCAGTGGAGCGTCTTCACCTTCCCAAACTGGGACTTGTATATCACCCCTCTACAAACCTCTAAGAGCCTTAAAACATTTCATAACTGTAAGAGTTCAACTATAAATAACCAGTTAGTCAAATTAAAAAAATTCCAGTGTTTTTGTTCAATTTACAGTGATACCTATGTCAAGACTTCCTCCAATCCTGTTATAATTTTCCTTAACAAGCCTATTGCAGCTTAATACTTAATGACTTGTCAACCATTTTCAACGGGGAACTTCACACTATCGGACCTATCCAAGTGTGGTACACCGGGGATTAATTCTTCACTTCTTGAAGTGGTTTACCCTCCTTTACAATTCTCTCATACACACGACTCTACAACTCTAAGCAAAGACAATAAACAAACAACCTTTGTTCCGCTAAAGAATTAAATGTAATTCATTCATAGTAGAAACAATTGGTATTAAAGTTTTAACACCGTCTAACTTCCCTACAAACAAAAACACATGAATGAAATCTCAACCAGACCGAAATCTTCCTGACTGATATAGTTTCCCCTTTGAGCAGCAGGTTCCACTAACATCACTAAATATTAGTACAATCACAACAAATTGTTATAGTCCTATCCAGTTGTGCTGTTGATGGTACCTCGCCGATCTGCACCACAAAACCTTAGCAGACAAAGAACACCACAACTTTATATCAACTTACTTATCCTGGGATCTTGAACTGCTTTGACTCTGATAACAGTTTCAACTGCTCAACATCAAAGCATAAACACAACTATTCTATCAACTTTACCAAAACATAGTGCACATAATTTCAACACAATGAGAAACTCTCAATTAGACAATTGTGAAACATAACCATATTGATACTCACACCTCCACCACTGCAACCACCTTCGAAACTGCAAACTCCTTCAGTCTTCAAGTGTGAACTTTGAGCATAACGGACATGGGCAATTCTAAATTGGGGTATATTATTTCAGCTCCTTTCTCTTGTGACATAAACTGTCCTGTCACTACCACTTGGAGGAGCTAGGTTTTCTATATCTAAATCTCATAATTCTTAAATAACCCCCGATGATGAATAATTTATGACATTTAATAGTCAATAAAGAGTGTTTCGAATGAGTTAAAGAGTTTTATTTTAAGTTCTTTTTATTTGCAATCACTTTATTGAATAAGATCGGGCCTGAGTTAGATCTTGGCGGTAATGGTCCTGCAATCGGTCTTCAATCGGAAAACCCATCCACTGCCATCACGGTCTGCTGCACATTTAGATGTCAGCAGGACCATAGGCAAAAGCCCACTGATGGTCCACTGTCACCACCAAGAATCACCACCTGTGTAGGCAAAAGCGGCTGACAGCAGGACTCCAGCCCCTTTTCCTGCCGATCCAATCATGATGTGCATTCCAGCCGATGCAACTGTGGCAGCTAAGCCTCCACACCTGAGTTGGCAGATTGGGAGGGATAAAAGCACAAAACTTACTTTTTTATCACTTTTTGGCATCTCCTGGTACCATGAATCCGATCATACCAGTACTACCTATGCTGCTGCTATTGGACCACGACGAAACCTACCCTCTCATCGCGGGAATAGAAGGTAAGTCACTGTTTTACCTGGCATCCATGGAATTGCCACTGTACAGTAGTACTGAACTCAAGCTTGTTTAACAAAGGGGTGCAGAAAACAGTACTATTGCGTGCACTGCATATGTTTGGTTATATCGTACTTAGAAAACTGTTTAAAAACACACCTCCCGATATCAGTAGTATCCACCAATCAGGTATTAGCTGCCTTCATGACAATGGACACATATACCAATAGTTACAGCAACCCCAAATTAAAATGTGTCCATACAGGTGTATGCGATATTGTACCCTAAACTAACATACCTTAAACTAACATGCCTAATATATAAATGGAATACCTAATAGGAAGTACTCATTTCCACAATACTGTAGCAACTGCAAAACAAAATACCACAAGGGGATGTAAACCAATCCTACCCCTAAACTGCAAATTTGTCAGAGATCTATCAAGGTCATGTTGCCTTGGTGACTGCAATTTCTTACAAACAGTAGATAACATTTAACTCCAAAGTGTCAAGTTCTGTGTGTAATGCACACGTGCACATTATTGAGACAGCATGCCAAAATAAGTACACATGCATTCTGCAGTCACAATATAAGAAACACATATCATTTTGGTGTATGTGTCCAGTAACATGATGAATTCCTGCACCAAAATTCACATGTACATCAAAAATGTACAACACTAATGCATGCATTAAAAAAATGAAAGTATACAACCTGTGCTTGTCATTGTCACAAATGAACGCATGGCACACACACCAGAAATAACATCATCAGCAAACAATTAGTAACAATCCATGAATAAGGCCAGAACAAAGGTATTTGAACATTTCGTTTTATTAATTAGATAACTCCTTCATAACTAGTGGGCACATATGTGTGCAGACAACAAAAGGCACTAGGCCATCAGTCCATGTCATGGTTTGCATGCCCAACACATGTCTCCTAAATTCACTGCCAGAATAAAACTCCTCTGGAAGGGGCATCTATGGGGCAGAGAGCAGGCACCTTAATGTTGTTAGGGGGTGAGGGTCCTTGGGCTTGGGAGAGGTGGTTTTGGATTTGGGTGGTTTTGGGTTTGGGAGGGGTGAGTTTGGGTTTAGAACTATTGGGTTGGGATTTTGGAGGAGTGGGTTGGGATGTGGAAGGGATGAGTTGGCCTGTGGAAGGGTGGTGAAGATGTCTGGGTGGGGTGAACTTAGGTTTGGGAGGGGTGGTCTGTGAGGAGGAAGGGGTAAGGGCCAGGGCAAACAAAAGGTCCTCTTTGGGGAAAGAGATAGGGTGTACGGGAGGGAGTTCAAGTTGGGAGCTAGAGGGAGTGCCTGCGTCTGTTTTGCATATGACTGTTGAAGGTGTGGGTGCCCGAGGGTCTGTATGTGCTGTATGTTTGCATTGTGTCTCTTACTGGGTATGCGATATGTGGGTGAGTGTGGGCATTTGTGTTCAGCATGTTTGTGTGAATATGTCTGGAGTGGAGGTCATGTATGGTGTTGTGTCTGTGGGTGTGCTTGTGAATGTGTGTGTTGTGGTGGGTGTGCTGACTGTGGATGTGCTGGTGGTGTGTGTGGGTGTTTTGTAGTGGTGACTGTGGTGTCTGCAGGTCTGCTGGTAAAGTGTGTGGGTGTTTATGTAGTGGTGGATGTGGTGTCTGCAGGTGTGCTGTTGGTGGGTGTGGGTGTTTATGTTGTGGTGGGTGTTTTGTCTGTAGACATGCGTGTGGCTGTGGTGGTAGTGGGATGTGTGGTGTCTGTGTTTCTTGATATGGCAGTGTGAGGATGTGCTGCTTGTGGTTTTTGTAGTATGTGCGTGTAAAGGTGTGAGTGTAATTGGGATAGAGCTGGGTAGAGGGATTTTGGATGGGGAAGGTGTGGGAGTTTGGGCATGAGGTTGGGGTGGGAGGAAGTCTGCGCTCAATGAGGAGGCCAGACCCTGGAATGATAGCTGTAGAGTAACCAGGGCATCGTGAATATCATACAGGTAAGACAGCATGTGGGTGTTCCTATTGGCAAGCCCCTGGATGGCATTCAATAGTACAGTCTGGCCTACAGTGGTGTTGTGCAGCCATTTTAGTTATAGCTCCATGCACGTCGTTTTAACACACTAGGCCGCTGTGCACTTTAACCTAGATATATTTTATTCCGTTTTGCTTTATTATTAGTACAATAACCATTTTTACAGTCTTGTTTTATTTTCATCTATCTATCTAACTGTGTTTGCCTAGGCCAGCACTCTGTTCTCAAACAAGACATTCTTGATCACTCTGTGCTTCCTTCAAGGCTAAAGCTCGGTACATTGCCGGTGAACGTGGTAGAAGTTTAGTCTCCAACATTCATAGAAAATACACATCCTTACGTGGGGACACTTTCTCAGAATATCAGCTGTGTTATTATATAAACACTACCTTGTCCCTTTCACGTTAGAGGGAGATTCCAGCCAGGGAACCACGACTGTATGCTGATTGCTGAATGCTTCGCTACAGATGCTAAAAGCAGACCGCAGGCCTTTGCTCAAGTATGGGGGTTGATGTCTTCCCAGGGGAACCTGAAAGGCAGAATTACAGCTTAACATGCTGTGCTCAGTTGTAACCTAGATAGGAAATAGTCCATTGATCATAGTGACAATATGATAGCGTTGTTTTTATGCTTCACTCTTCTCGTCACAATTTTAATACTGTCATGTTGTGTGGTCCTGGTTATTGCAGCTCACGCTTTGCTATCTAAGATGCAGTTGTCTTATTAAACTCATTGTTGAAACATATACTGCCTCTGTCTTTTATATATGAGACTGAACTGTTAATGAGAGAACCGGATAAGACCTGAGTGACCACGACTTCCCTGAGAAGCCTAATATGTCATGCGCTCGGCTGCCCACTCATCACTATCCTTTGGTAGGGGTGAGGCACTGCTAGTTAGCCAGAGCAAAACCCGGATTGGAGCGACAGGTGTCACCCGCAGTGGGTTGGACTTATTCTCCCACACCGCGGGCGATTCTGCCGCTCAAAATCCAGTAGTCTCATTAGAATAATGAGAGCCTACACAACATGGGTAATCCTCAAAAGATCTACAGCCTCCTGATTGAGCGCAGCCTGCGACACCAGTGCAAGGGGGTAGGAGGCTGCAGCGAAGGTGATGCCACTCCTTTTAAGGGGGCAGCTATGGTCAACTGGGGAGGAGCAAGAGGGAAAGTGGAGATTGGAATGTGGGTGGTGGGCGATGACACAGGTGTAACAGTTGCTCCAGGGTCCGCCACTACTAAGGACTGGACTTCAGTAGAGGCCTCTGAAGAATATGTAATGCCCCATTAAGTATCACATTTCTCTCCATCATTGATTCCTCATCTTCATCTGGACAGAACTAAGGACACCAAAATGTTGTTTGAGAGATGTATAACTCTCGCAACAATGTGGTCGCATTTCTGTCTGTTGAAATCAATACAGTTTGGCATACAATTTCACGTTATTTGACACAGACTGGCTTATATGCACATTTGTGAAGGACTAAGACTTCATGCCAATCTGCTACTGTTCACATTAACTGACTAGAATCTTGCTGTGAAAACAGGTTTCAAACAAGTTTCAGATAAGAAATGATGCCACTGTACATATGTTTCTAGTCCTTTAGGAGAAGATCTCATTATTACATTGTCATAGCACAATTTATCAATGTCAAGTCTGATTCATCAACTTCATCATAATTGCGCTGTTCGCCATGTCAACAGTATTAGAGCCTTCATTACCTTCTCACATTTGTGATTGAGCATCACACTTCACCCAGTTAAGAAATGGGTCATGTTTGGTCCAACTCTCCCTCATGACACAGAGAAAATGCAGCTACATATTTGTTTACATGCAGCCACGTGTCTGTTCAAAACAGTACTTGGATTATGGTGAGTAATTTAGTGCCAATATTCAGCACAAAACTATACACCACACACAGCATCAGACACCGTCTGATTAACTTTCACCTCCAGACCATAAAAATGGTTAAACAACTCAAATGGCTACAGACAATAAGTGACCCCCTTGTTGCTGTTGTCAGGTCCTCAACTGCCCATTAAGCTCCAGGCAGGCCCCTCCAAAGATGCAGACCATTAGTGGGTTCAAGGAGCGGCGCACCCACTTGGATCATTGAGAGGACTGGCAGAGCTGACCCCCCGCTGATTTACGGGTCCAGCATCGGAGGTCCTCCCATCTCTTCCAGCAATGCAGGCTACACCACTTAAGGACCCCCACGGTCTGCACCTTCTTAACAATGGCCTTCCAAATCTCCCACTTTTGGTGGCCATTGACTTGTATGGATGGCAGAAAAGAACAAAAAATGAATTTTCAAGTGATTTTGTCTGTGGTGGTGTGACACAATTTAGTTGCATCATTCATGTGCATTCAGCAAACAGTAACTTCATCTTTTTCTGATACATTTGGAGGTACCTAGGAAATGCTGATTTGCAGTTCTCAGTTCAGTACCCTCAACACTTTTTATCTACTCACGTTACCAATTCAGACCACAAACATCATCAGTGCTATGAACCATTTCCTGTTGTGAGACCCACTCCTGATTACTCAAACTCATTATGAGCCACTAAAGGGTAAGCAACCTGTTCAATCTTTGCACATAACCCCATGCACGGCTACTTGGATTCATGCATAAACTCCTAAGAGTAAGAACCTATGGTTTGCATCACATACAGTGACTAAGGGCAGTATGGAAGGGCAGCTATGTGTCAGTGAGAGCATGGATTTGGGGAATGTATGAACAGGTTTGTGTAGGAATGGGACATCTTGGCATGGATGGTTGAGAGCCTATGACATTTGAATGTGCTGATGGGGAAATAACTTTCCCCATATGTGGCACTATGACATGTTTAAACAATGCAGAACATCCTATTCCACAATATAGGCTGTAATCTCACTTGACAGGACAGCATCAGACAACCACATAACTTAATAAAATTCTCTTGCACTTGAAATAACTATCATTTTGACTTAAGCTTTATGTACTTATGTATACTACTGGTACAATGTCTACTGGACACTGGTAGTAAGGGGCCAGCAGTTTGTCTGATGAAGTCTGGTGAGTTACATGGACAGATTTGTCAGATTATCCTCTCAGGTGAGAGTACATTTCTATATACAGACATTTCTGACATTGGCAAACAACATTCTGTCCACAGCTAAATCATTCAGTTAACTACACTCCAATCACAACATTTCACTTATGTACAAAAAGGGACAAATTACCCTGTGGACAAAAAAGGAGGCAGCTACTTAGTCAAACATTTCCCAAACAGACATGAACATATTCCTCTGGGTTCCCATATAAGTGGCTGCACAGTGAAAGCTCTGGCAAAGAGCTCCAGCTGAAGGGAGGGGCTATGTCAACTGGTTTGCCCGGCATCCTGGCTCCCAGAGGTTGATAGCAGCAGCAAAAACACGAGGAGGCCTTGTTGGCAGCAGTGTTAGGAGGCAAGTGAGCTTTTCTTCCGTACTTCACATACAAGTACATGGCATATGTGATCCATAACGAAGACGGACACAGCCATAGGCTAAAATGAATGGTACACCTAGACAGTGCAAAAGGTCCAATCTCATTCCTTTACATTCCATAGTGTCACAAAGAACAAACCATCATCAATAAGTAACAGCCACTCACATATACGTCACCATTACCGTAAGAAGGAAACGAGTAATCCTTCATTAAACACAAGAAAGAAACTCCCAAATACTTATCAAAACAATATGGGAATCCCCAGTTTTGCCTCTGTAAACCCATGAAGCCCCCATGACTTCCATGCAATTACAGGCACCCACAAGGGATATATAATTTTAGGGTCCTTGTGGCCGCCATCTTGGGGAAGTTAGCAGACTAGTGCTGTACGCTTTAGCGAGCCGAGATGAAAGGGCTGCTGGACATTTAAACTTGGCTCCCATGTGAGCTTTCAAGATTCAGACCCCGGCCACATGAGCATTAGGTACAGAGCAGGAGTGTCACTTTGAGGAAATAAGTGACTTTTGAACATCGTTTACATCGCGCTACAGATACGGTAATTGCCAAATCTTTAGAGTGTGACTACAAGCACACACCTCTCCCGGAGGAGCTATGATATGAGAGTCCAAATACTACCAAGTAGGTTACGCATGCACCATGTGTGTTCTGTTTGGTGCGTTTCACGTGTTTACATGTTTAAAAGTTTTAAATGTAGTATGCCTTGTATTGTTCATTGTGAGAGTACTTTGGTCTCTCATTCCTGATATTCATGAGTGCCGTTTCCCACGAGTGGGGTGCAGGTTGCAAGTAGGTGGTACCACACCCACAAACAACATATATAGTGGCCCATCACAAATGGGGGCTATGATAATTATACATCTCTTGTATTTCCACATGTATCAATGACAGACACCATAAACGATAGACATTATCTTGTGACACCACATTACTTAGGTGAATTGCACCATATCACATGTATTATTTATGCTTTTATTGGAGGTTGTCAAACAAGGAGTGGCACCAGGGAGTCCACCTTGGTCCTGAAGAGGAGCCTAGGGGTAAGGCTCTGAAACATGTAGACTAGAAAGTCAGGTACATTACATCCCCCACTTCTGCAGCCCCCTTTTTATTCATACTGCTTCCAAGAGATCTAATAATTAATTGGCATTACTAGGAGGCAGGTATTTTTAACTCACCCAAGACCCCACCACTCCTAATCCTCCTATGATTCACATTGACGAGACTACATCAGCACTCCCACATATCCTGTAGGTCGTAGCACGCCCGCTTCGTAGCAGAACGGGAAGAAACCCAATGATGAAGCATGCCACTAAGGGTTAACCCTGGTGGGTGAGAGTTTTTCTAACAGGAAAATCCTTTTTCCTATCCATCCTGTGGTAGTTCTTTTTAGGACAGACCCAGCCCCACAACCTCCTTCTCCATCTTTGTTTTTGTATCTTTGTTGATAACCATCACACATGTTAGCATATGGCAGGTTCCGTTTGTGAGTGCTCCACCTACTACACAGTTAACTCCTGCCGACGGCTGTCAGGTAGCCAGTGCCCTGACGGCAATGTCAGACACCCACCATTTTAGGGTGTGAAGCTGTGTATTTTCAATTTGTTAGTGCATCACTATCACTCAAAATGGAAGCTGGTGTACATACAAATGTCACATATGAATAACACTGTTTTGGCAAGATGTGACACAATAAAAGTGAACTGTGACTCTCTGTCACATCCATAGTGTAGCGGAGAAGAAATACCTCAGTTGACAGTATTTAGATTTTGTTTTGTTTAAATAATGTGCAAATAATACCAATGAGATGTATTATTTGCACATATAAAAGGGGCATGTAAAAAAAGTAATTTTTGAAATATAAATTGATTTGACACATTGTATATTCATAAATGACACAATGACATTCCTAATGTTCCCAAGACATAGAACGTGTATTGATGATCAAAGTATGGTGTGGCCATTTAAGCTGATATTTTATTTTCCATACATGCAAACATATGAACCTAGGCATTGGGTAGGAGACAACGCCTCAGATCTTCAGGCCATTTGAAGACCTTGCCACCATGAAGGAAAGAGATGTCATTAAAATGTTTTGGTTAAATAGGTAAACTATCCTGGATTTGTGTCACCAGCTAAAGTCTGATCTCCTGCCTCGCAATCTGATTACAACAGCAGTAACACTAATAGTGAAACTCATGACAGTGTTTCATTTTGTGGCCACTGGATCTTTTCAATATACTGTGGCAGTATTTGGAGGCATTTCCCAACCAACTTTCAGTGGTGTGCTACAAGAGGTCCTTACTTCATTGCTGAGACACATCAACAGCTACATCCAGTTACCACGACAACGGGATTTGGGCAAGGTGAAAGGAAAATGTTATGCTTTTAGTGGCCTACCACATGTGGCTGGAGCAACAGATGGCACACATATTGCCTTGATGCCACCATACACAAGGCAACAGGTCTACTACAATAGGAAAAACTTCCATTCCATCAATGTGCAAGTTGTCTGCTGACCGGATTTATACATCTCAAGTGTGTGTGCCCACTTTCCTGGGTTAACAAAAGATTCATTTGTACTATGGAACAGCACGATACCCCTGCAAATGTCACAACTTGGACCTGAGAGGGCCTGGCTTGTTAGTAAGTACAATATGACTTGAGGACTATTTGCTTGAATCCTAGTTAAGGAAGTTACTATGGCTTGATATGGTGGGAATCTATTGATCTGTTACTTCTATTTGGAGACTCAGCCTATACTAACAGACCATGATTGTTAGCATCGCTGAGGAATCCTACAACACCAGGGGAAGTCTGCTTAAATGAGACCCATGGAAAAACACAGAGGCCAGTGGAGCGGGCTTTTGAGCTTCTCAAGGGCAGGTTTAGGTGCCTGGACAAGACCAGTGGAGATTTCCTCTAATCACTTGATAAGCTGTGCCAAATCATGATTGCCTGCTGCATGCTCCACAACATCACCCTGTATTGAAGCATCCCAATAATTGCAGAGCATGGAGATTAGAAGTGCTGCCAGGTGAGGATGTTGAAATGCCCAATGAAGATGAATTGACCTACATCAAGATGTTATTGACCACTTCATCACCTAGGTGTACGTTTACCATTACATATTGTACCCTCCAATGTCAGAACAATTTGTGACATAGGGACATCAGTGTGCAATGGTAATTTGGTAGGAATGGTCTGTTCAGGAACATCCAAGGCAAAGATGTTAGTGGATCGGAGTTTCTATAGATTGACTAATGTGTTTATTGAAATATATCAACTTTCCTTGTGCTAAGTATATATGTACTTCTTAATTGTCATTTCAGTCAAATTTAATATGTGTAATCATTAATCATTCCTTGTTATCCTGTGTCAGGGTCCTTCACCAGGTCATCTTTATTTGGACATTTCAGATTTGTGCATTTGCAGTGATATCTTGTTGTTTGAAAGTACAAAGTGAACATGGGTTGATCCTGGGACAGACCCCTATTGGGATGGATGGATCTTGTACAGAGACAACTTGCACTGTGATTGAATAGAAGTTCGGGAGATTGTATCAGACCTGTTTTCAATGTGATGTTGCCATCAAGGCAATATGTGCCACATAACTTGCTCAACCCACATGTGTATGTCAAGCCATAACATACTGTTCTTCCTTCACATTGGCTAATTCTTCAATTTGTGTTCAGTGTGGGAAGCTGTTGATGTGTCTCCTCATAGTAGATGGAACCTTTCTTTAGTACACCACTGAATGGTGCTTGTGACATTGCATCAGATATTGCTACAGTGTCCTTTAATGGTCATGTGGCCTCACATTTTGTTACTGCCATGATGTAGACTACTGGTGTTATTCATGTAGGATTCCTGTTCTGAGGACATGATATCTGGCTGCAGCTGGGGTCATGTATCAGTGATAGTTTGCCTATTTAATTTGCTCCCATGTATTATTCCCTTTCTTTCATGGTATCAAGGTCTTGGAGTGTTCACCTCTGGATGGCACATACTATTGGTGTCCTGCATGGGGTGGAAAAACAGCTCTGAATTTGTCTATTACTAGTTAGTTACCTACATATGCATGACACCAATACATTGGGATTTTGATTTGTTTAGTTTGAATGGAATAAGAGACACATTACTTCTTTGTCATTTCTGATTTTCATTTGCAACTAATTGTTCAGACAATTCAACAAAATGATGGTGGGCGATAGACATGAAAACTATAATGCCACAATAAATGCAACATGTCTTGTAATTCGTGTCCATATCATTTATTAGCATGACACAATGCAATGGAAAAGTGTTCAAAACAATGAAAAAATGAACAAACCAAACAAATCTGTCATGGTGGATGAAAGTATAGTGATAGAGCCAGAAAGGTTTGGAGTCCAATGTACAAAATACAACTGTCCTCAGAAAAGGTAAATGTGTCGCTGAAAATGTCTAGAGTAAATGGTAGATGCACACTGGAGGAAATTCTACTTCTCATGAAGGTGGAGGTCTTGCATCCTCTCCTGGTAGTCTGGATGACCATCTCCTCTGGTGAGGAAGAGGGGGGCACAGATGCAGGGACTGGGGTGGGAGGAGTAGGCTCCCTGTCTGTTGCTGACAGTGGTGTAGTTGGCCCAGATATAGAGGGACCACAGATAGGGGCAGATGATACAGGAAAAGCATTGATCACATGGTGGTAGATGTTGTAAAGCACACCAGTCAGGGAGCTAATATTTTCATTGCAGTTGTGTATTTCTAACATGAGCTCCCTCTGCAGCTGCTTGATCTCCCTGAGCTCAGTTACAACCTGGACTTTCACATCTTGGGACTCTTGCACTGCTCCAAAGATTCAGGCAATGGTCGTGTGTTCAACAAAGACCCCAGTAGCCTCACTCTGCTAGCCCATAGATTCACTTCCATGACCCCTACCCCCACTACACAGTGCCCCTGATGCAGTGTGCCCCATCCCTCTGGGTCCTGGCAGAACTGGATACGGTGTTGGTGTTCGCTCAACAGCAGCCAGGACTGGAAGGGGGGCACAAGATTGGTGTGAAGCTCCTCTGTACACAGGAAGTGGAGGTATCCTGATGTTGAGATGGAGTTTCAGGTGCGGTGGGAAGTGTAGGTGTGAGCTGAGTGTGACTCACTGAATATATGTGTATGAATGTAGTCACTGGAGCTGTCTGGCCAGACAGACCAGAAAGATCAGCTGGCCCCTGATCATCCAGACTTGCAGGAGTGGAGTCCTCACTGAAGTCTTGTTCCTGGTCTGGAGTGGAGGTGTCTTGGGTAGCAGATGGTGATCCACGGGCCCAGGGTGTTGGACCTGAGAAGAAGGCAGAAATATATTATGAATACCTACTTTGTGCATCATATGTGTCTTTGGGTACAAATGTGGCAACCTAAAAAAGTAACATCAGACTGATAGAATGATTAGGCCTTTGTGTGATTTTCTTTGTTTTACACAGATGCAAACTCCAGTGATGATGTTGTAGAGATGTTTTGGAATGCAAACTGTTATTTCTGAAGTGTACATCACATCTACCAGATTTTCAACCCAATGCAGTGGTGAGTATATTAGAGTACTAGATCATTCCAAGGCCTAGGAGGCTACAAAACATTAGACAAACTCTGGTTCAACTTAATATTTAAATTGGCATTGGTCATCATATGGACAGTACTAAGTAAATTGTGTGTGGATAGTACTTTTATTCAGCATGCTACATCACATGGTAGTAAATCTGGGATTCAACAGACTATAAATTATGTGAACAATTACAACAGTACAATGTAGCTATGAGACGTTATCACCATGCTGGTGGAACACAACTGACATTTTTATTTATAGCATGACATGGTGACTGTCAAATGCACAGGTTTTTTAGATGTGTGCACATATGGAAGTAAAGGAACGTAGAGTGACATTGCCTTGCACTATTGTTTTTCAGATACTAAAACAGGGCATCATGGTAATTGTAGTCATCTGTTGACACCATAGACAATAGTTGTTGAAAAGTGAGTTACACATTTACAACATGGACACACATATGGGTATGATGTGAATCAGTAAAAAAACACCACTTTCAGGCAGTATAATTTCATGGGCAAATGGATGGAGTTTTGGACCTGTTTTGGGGAGAACAACAACATACATTTATAGAAAGGAATTGTCTAAGCAAATGCAAAGGATTATCTGTGGGGAACAACACACAGGCCCTCATTACAACCCTGGCGGTAAATCCCGCTTACAGCCGTGCTGAAGGCCGCCAACATACCTTGGCTGTGGCAGAAATCCGCTACAGGTATAACGACCCACATCTCGTAATCCGCCACAGTACAGACACCCAGACAAGTCCGCCACACCAAAGGTCAGTGATAAACTGGCGATACCAAAACCCACACTGTCACGCCAACAAGAATACGCGCACACTATCACGACCAACAAATCAACGCAGCGGTCTTTCAACTGCGGTAATCCATTGGCGGCACACACCGTTGCGCTCAAAATACACACACACTTACAAAACACACCCACATTGGATAATTCGAAATACAAACGCCTGATACACATACACACACCACACTCACACACTCACAACACTATAAAACACACACCCACATCACCCAAAACCCCTTACAATGACATTTGTGTGAAGAAGGAGAGAGAGAATAGCAAATACTACACCAGCATCCACAAGCACACAACACCATCACTCATGCTATATCCACGCACCTCAAACAACACACCCCAACACAACACATCACACAGCACAACAAACATCACCTCACACATTACCCACACCACATCATGGCACCTTAAAGACACCCCAGGTTTTCTGACCGAGGAGCTCAGGGTCATGGTGGGGGAAATCATCCGGGTAGAGCCACAGCTTTTCGGATCACAGGTGCAGCACACCTCCATTGCTAGGAAGATGGAGTTATGGTGGTGAATCATCAACAGGGTCAACGCAGTGGGACAGCACCCAAGAACATGGGATGACATCAGGAAGAGGTGGAACGACCTAAAGGGGAAGGTGCGTTCTGTGGTATCCAGACACCAGGTAGCACTGCAGAGGACTGGCGGTGGACCCCCACCTCCTCCCCCACCACTAACAACATGGGAGGAGCAAGTCTTGGCAATACTGTATCCTGAGGGCCTCACAGGAGTAGCAGGAGGACTGGACTCTGGAAGTCATATCTTAACTACCATATCCCCCACCCCACCTGCATGCCATCACATACCACCACCTTCACCCTCACCGCCATCACTCCAGCACCTCACATATGACCCACTATCACAACCCACCCATCGCAATACCAAGCCCTGCATGCAACACCAAAGCATGGACATCCATTACCAAAGCTTGACCAGTACAGATACCCACACAGATCCCAAAATACTAATCACACAATGGCAAACACAACAATGAAAGCACAGGAGTATAGGCTAACTCACCCAATGCACACAATGGCACACACAGATACAATACCTATGCATTTACACCCCAACAGGACCCATACCCAACGTCACTGGACAGGAGGTGCCAGACATATCCAGTCCCCCCACAGAAGAGGCCCACAGTGACGACAGCAGCTCTGCACATCTGGATCAAGATGACCAGCCCGGCCCATGAGGGACCTCTGGACAGTCGGTTCCCCTGCCACTGTCACAAACAACCACAGAGCTTCCCCCCTCAGGAAACACCACCACAGCACCCACCCAGCGGGCCCATCCCTCTGTCCCCAGGACACGTCAATCAGCATTGTGTCCAACACTACAGGGACCCCAGGCAAATCCACCAACCCAAGACAATCAGGGACCTCGGGTCAGTGGCAGTGGGCACATGGTTCAGGGGACAGAGGCACAGGATAACAGGGAAACTGGGAGGATTGCTGTGTGACAGGTGGAGGACAGGCCCAAGGAACCCACTCTCCATGAGGCACTCTCCAACATTATGGGAAGCATACCATCATTCCCAGGAGACCATGGGCATGGTACTGACCAAGTTTCAGGAGACCCAGCGGCTGCAGAAGGATCACTCCTGGATATCAGGGAGGACTTGAAGTCCATCAACACCACCCTGGTCACCATTGCAGGGGGGCTGGCAGACCTGGCCAACACCATGAGGGACACAGTGGCACACAAACGGGCCTCTGACACTAGCCTGAACCATGAACAGCGCTCCACCTCCGCCTGTGCTAGTGGACAGGAGGTCCCGCCACATGAACAACAGGCCACCAGCACCCCACCCCCTGCAGAAGGAGAACCACCCCGCAAACGGTCCCTGAGATCCAGGCACAAGACAGAGACCATTGCCAAGACCACACCAGGAAATAAGACCCTCCTGATTGTCACCCTTTTGTCCCACTTTGTCACCCTGAAAACTTTGAACTGCCATTACTCCACTTCCTATGCCCCCTTGGACAATGCACGTGTGAGACCAAGAGACTGAACTCTACCATGGACATTCCTCCACCATCACCCCAGCTCATTGCACATCCCCCTCCACTTAATAGCACAGAAATAAACACCCTTGAATCACAAATCAATCTGGAGTCAGTCTGTACTTTCACAAATGTGTAATTGCAACCTCTCAGAAATATAGCAATGTCAATGTTCATGTTCACATACCAATGTTACACAGGCAGCAGTAAACATAGCAGAGGGCACAAAGTGGGACCCAGATCTGTAAAATGGAAAGGCAAAGTGACATGTCAGGGTCCATACACAGAGATAAAAAAGCAGATTTA
This sequence comes from Pleurodeles waltl, assembly GCF_031143425.1. NCBI lineage: Eukaryota > Metazoa > Chordata > Amphibia > Caudata > Salamandridae > Pleurodeles > Pleurodeles waltl. The sequence continues at coordinate 759,640,406 of NC_090442.1, forward strand.
TGCAATGTCCTACAGTAGTATGATATGTGAGAAGCAGTGCCATCCTCTTACCTGTGTCTCACTGGAAGTATTGCATGATGATGTTTTTTCGGTTGTCTATATCTTCTTCTTCTGCCTCCTCTTCTTCACTGTCCATAGGCTCCACAGCTGCCACAAGACCAGCATCAGGCCCATCCTCCTGCAGAAAAGGCACCTGGCGTCGCAAAGCTAGGTTGTGCAAAATACATTATGCCACGATTATCTGGCACACCTTCTTCGGTGAGTAGTACAGGGAGCCACCTGTCAGATGGAGGCACTGGAATCTGGCCTTCAGGAGGCCGAAGGTGCGCTCTATTATCCTCCTAGTTCACCCATGTGCCTCATTGTAGCGTTCCTCTGCCCTTGTCCTGGGATTCCGCACTGGGATCAGTAGCCATGACAGGTTGGGGTAACCAGAGTCACCTGCAAATATTGAGGGACAACTGTTAGACATCCTCCAACCCTTAGGGACTCTCCCATACCCAGACACCTATGTCACTTGTATTGGGACCTTGGGCTCACCTATTAGCCACACTCGGTGCCTCTGGAGTTGCCCCATCACATAAGGGATGGTGCTATTCTTCAAAATGTAAGCATCATGCACAGAGCCAGGATACTTGGCATTCACATGGGAGATGTACTGGTCTGCCAAACACATCATCAGCACATTCATAGAATGGTAGCTTTTGCGGTTTCTGTACACCTGCTCATTCCTGCGGGGGGGACAAATGCCACATGTGAACCATCAATGGCACCAATGATGTTGGGGATATGTCCCAAGGCACAGAAGTCACCTTTTTCTGTGGGCAAATTACCCACCTGAGGGAACACGATGTAGCTGTGCATATGTTTCAGCAGGGCAGATAACACTCTGGACAACACGTTATAGAACATTGGCTGTGACATCCTGAAGCCATGGCCACTGTTGTTTGAAAGGAACCACTGGCCAGGAAATGGAGTACTGACAGGTGCTGCACTAGAGCGGGGATTCCTGTGGGATGGCGGATAGCTGACATCAGGTCTGGCTCCAACTGGGCACACAGTTCCTGGATTGTGGCATGATCAAGTTTGTATGTGATAATGATGTGCCTGTCTTCCATTGTCGACAGGTCCACCAGGGGTCTGTATACCAGAGGATGCCGCCATCTCATCACCTACCCCAGCGGACGTGCCCTATGGAGGAGAAGGGTGAGCAGAGGGTCATACACCACATTTCTGGCAAGGCTGTTTAGCACAATCGTGATATAAGCGGTGTGTGCCTTCGTCTGTCCGTATTCCTGGCCAAAAGTGCTGTGATGCAGTTAGTTGGCCTGCCATGTGGTCCCCTGAAATGGCGGCTGACTGACCTGTAAGGAGGGACAAGGGGAAATGAGGTAACTGTGCTGGCATTGTGCAGCGTTGCGGTAGGTGGTCGAAGACCGCTGCACAATTCAGCATTGGTTATCATTGGACCCTATGGGTTTCCAGGAGCCAATGATGATGTACGCCGGTGGTGACGATATGCACCGCCGCGGACGTGACTGCCATTTTCTATCTGTTCACTCACTTGATACCTGACCTTCAACAGGATTGGACCTACACTGCAAGTGCTGCTGTGACCTGAGTCTGGAAGCGACAATGGATACAGTGTCTGGGGAAAGGGCCCCTGCCTTCACTGTGGAGGAGTTGGAGAAACTGGTGGATGGGGTCCTCCCCCAGTACACACTACTCTATGGTCCTCCAGACAAACAGGTGAGTAAACTGTGTGCATGGTGGATGGCACATGAATGTATGGAGTGTCATGGATGGAAGAGACGGGGGGCACAGGCCAGCACGTGAGGATGGTGAGTGTATGTTTTTCTGGGCCAGGGTGGGAGGTTTGTCGGCAATGAGTAAGAAGAACCAGATGGGGAGTAACATCCATTCTTACTTCACTATTCCTCTAAGTCAGCGCCCACCAGAAGAAGGGTATTTGGCGTGCCATCACCAAGGAAGTGCGGACCCTTGGGGCTTACCATAGACAGAGCACCCACTGCCGCAAAAGATGGAAGGACCTGCGCCGCTGGAGCAAGAAGACGGCAGAGGCCCAAATGGGGATTGCCTCCCAACATGGATGGGGTGCCCATCGCACCCCCCTGATGTACCGGATCCTCTGTGCACTTTACGAAGTGTCTGGGTGGAGGAAGTGGGCTGTGGGTTCCCCTAGGCCAGGGCGGATGTGCCAAGGTAGATCCATTGTTTTGCAGGCTCAGTGCCACTCCATCCCCAAAGGTCAGGCTCCTGTGGGTTCCAGCTGTGCATCAAATGGGTCTAGGCAGAGTCCCCCATGGACATGTGCTTTTCCCCTGCACAGTTAGTGCATGGGCTAGTGCATAGGGCTACTCCCTGTGTGTTGTGTCCGCCAACGGTAGTGGTGTTGCAGGCATTGACCATGTGTCTCTTCTGTCTTTCCCCCCTTTTTGTTTTGTCGCCCTGTCCTTGTGTGCATTAGCATCATCTGGCAGAGGAGCATTGGCACCGGAGCAGGAGGGAGATGCAACCCACATGGCCCAGGAGGGTGAATTTACAGAGTCTGAAGGCCCCAGTGGGACAGAGGGCGAGGGGAGCTCCACGACGGGGACAGGAGCAGACACCAGCAACAGTGACTCTTCCTCTAATGGGAGCTCCCTTGCAGTGGCGGGCACCTCTGTGCGCACTGCAAAAACAGGTACAGCCGCCACCCCCCCTACCAACACCACCCTCCCAGCAGCCCCTCATCGAGTTTCCCATGCCCGCTCACCCAGGAGGGTGGGCATTTCCTTCACCCTAGGCACCTCAGGCCCTGCCCCAGTCAGTCCTGCTGCCCTCAGTGGGAGGCTATTGACCTCCTGAGATCCCTCACTGTTGGGCAATCAACCATTTTGAATGCCATCCAGTGTGTCGAGATGCATTTGCAGCAAACAAATGCATACCTGGAGGGCATTCATTCTGGCGTGGCAGCCCAATAGAGAGCATTTCAGGCTCTGGCCTCAGCACTGATGGCAGCCATTGTCCCTGTGTCCAGCCTCCCCCCTCCAACTTCCACTACTCAGACCCAATCCCCTGTACCTCAGCCCATTCCAAGCACACCATCAGACCAGCATGCACACTCATCAACACACAAGAGTGGACATGGCAAACATAAGCACCATACATCCCACAGGCACTCACACAAGCACCAGTCCCATGCAGACACACCAACATCCACTGCCTCCACTGTGTCCCCCTCCTCCACGGCCTCCTCCTCCTTCCATGTCTCATCTCCACTCACACCTGCATGCACTACATCCTCAGCCACTACCTCCATCACCAGCACGCCCATCACCACACACCGCTCACGTGCACTCACCACCCCCACTACCATGCACACGTCCCATGTCCTCTCCCAGTGTGTCTGTGAGCCCTCCTCCCAAACTACACAAATGCAGGCACACACCCACCCAACAGCCATCCACCTCACAACAGCCTCCGATCCATGCACCTTCACCCAAATTCAGCAGACGTACACCTCCTATAACCACTGCCTCTTCCTCTACTCCCAAACCCCCTCCATCTTCCCGTCCCAGTGTGTCAAGAAAAAGTTTCCAGGCTAACATTGACCTCTTCCCTACACCTCCCCCCGTCCTTCCCCTAGGGCCAGGATGTCCAGGTCCCAGCCCAGCACCTGAGCCACCAAATCCTCCAGCACTTTGGTCTCAGCAAGTCCTGTAACATCGTCAGTGGCACCCATCAGGGCTGCCAGTGTGCCACCTAGCGAGGCCAAGGATCAGCCCATTCTGCCACCTGTCAAGGTGAAGAAGGGGACCACATCCCGTAGGGAAAAGCTGCACCAACCGCCCAGCAAGGCCTCCTCCAAGCCAAAAGGGGCCAGTGCCAAGGGCCCAGCAGCGTCATCCAAGGTGGGGAAGGGACACAAGGCTAAGGGGAAGTCAGCACAGGGCACGGAGCCTCCGGCTGAGGGACTAGTGTCGCCCCTTATGGCAAACAGAACAGCAACCTGTACGGCGGTGGACACCACCACCTGCACCGCCACCTGCATGTCTGCTGCCTCAGTAATAGTCCCCAGCATCATCCCCAGTGGGCAGCCATCCGAGGCTGTAGGAGACGTCCTGCTGTCTCCCTCCACATGTGCTGACACATGCACCACCGGCAGCATCTCCGCCACAGACAGCGCCGCAACCAGCCCCACGACGTGCAC